>NC_133797.1:8858522-9170308 GCF_043250625.1 Sebastes fasciatus | reverse complement strand
GACAAAATCAGACGGAGAGCCTGTCAATGTGTGTGGTTCTTTATAACCGGAAAGTAGCACTAAAGCGGAGGAAAAATAAAATCCCCACTCCGAGGAGTCGTGTATATTTTCCCACACGAGGGAAATGGACTTCAGATGTGAGAGTGTGTCCTTTTCAGTGAGCACTAACCTTGAAAACTATTTCAGAAAAGCCATTATTCATCTAACCAGCCCCCAAGTTCAATTTCAAAAACTTAGTTCTCTGGCAAGCCAAACACGGCACTACATCACAAGAAGAACTCAGGAGAAAATATTGCATTAGCTTCATTTACCGCGTGCTCTTTCAGGAGACAATTACAATCTGGGGCAGGAGGGGCGAGGAGGAGGAGGAGTATAAGAGCAGAGGAGAGTGGAATGGGAGAGTAGGATGCTGGTCGCTTTGGCACTTACTAAAAAGCTGCATTTAGCACAAGTAAATTATAGGGCCTATTTCTGTTGTGAGCCTGTTAGGAATGCTCCACCATCTCTGCACCTCTTTTATGCCCGTGGCAGTGTGTGTGACTGCGAGTGGAAATGCAAGTGGAAATGTGCGTTTGCTAAATATGTGTATATGCGTGCATAGATATGCGTGTGTGTCTTCCCACAACCGCCCACAAATAAACCTCGCACACCAGAGGGCCAAACATCAAGGCGCTGTTGTTCCTTATTAGGAGTCCCAGTGGCTTTAACAGAATTAGCAGAGAGAAAGCGAGCGGTGCCGCGCCCTCAGATGAGCTGATCTCAACACTGATACCTGTCACATTTAAAAGCCTCAGCCTGCACACCGTAGAGAATCTGATTTATATATGCAAAGGGCAAATACATTAGCAGAAACACAAGCCTGTCAGTCGCATTTCCCAAGCATGCTCTGACAACAAGGGATGCAGAGAGAGAGAGGGAGGGGGGAAATGCATTACAGAAAACAAAAACACTGTTTGTATCTCAAGGTTTTTGCTTTAAGATAGGAAATTATATGAGTGCTGAAAAAAAAAATAAAGCTTTTTTTTTTTTTTTTTCCTTTCTTTTCCATCGCTCTGGTGAAAGTTTGAAAGTTGTAATATTAAGACACTAAGGGCGCGAGGTAATGGAAGGAATAAATCTTAACTTGGTGAGTCATATAATGCCGCTTGTGGAGTCCAAGTACGGCACGCATTTGTCAGAGAGAGAGAGAAGGAGAGAGCAAGAAAGAGAGAGCGAGATAGCCTCACGAATGAGAGCACGATGACAAATATTTCAATCTGGATGGAATATGCCTTGCTGTTCCTTCCCCAATGCATAAAGCAAATCATCTGTGTTTCACTGCTTAGCAAGTAGGAATCAGAGCTGGGTTAAATGGTGTTTGCAAAATATCCTTAGCATTTGCTTGGAGTAACAGATGGGTGGGGTTTGCCACATAGTAGAGACGAATGTGTGCCAGATAGTCACACGCTGGAATTTGAAGGTAATTTTGATTGCCAACTTCAAAAGATTGGCTACTTGACAGATAATATTTCATCTGCTACAATTATTTCAATGGGCGATTATTTTAAAGCCCCTGAAAATGTGGTTTAAATCTCAAGACCTTAAGCGACAGTAGGAATATAAGAATATTTTTGGCATCATTGGGCTAAAATTCCACAATAACCTTTCAGCATATTGTAATTCAAGTGTTCTGAGAGAAAACTAGACTTATGCACCTCCTCATGGCTCTGTTTTCAGGCTTTAGAAAATCTAACCCGTGACGGGAGACTTTGGCCAATCACAGGTCATTTCAGAGAGAGAGCGTTCCTATTGGCTATTCATTCAACGGAGGCATCTGTCAATCACTCGCAAACTCAGATCAAACGGTCAAACTAGGCAGTGCTAATCAAATATTAATCAATATTCTGTTACTGTAATGCCTATTTTTAGCTGCAAATGTTTTCAGGAACTTCTTTTAGTGTACTGTTTAGCTGTAAAATGAGAATGTTTGCTCTGGCTGGTGGGTGGTGCTTGGTATTTCCTCAACTGATCTCAAAATGGCGGCTGGGTCACAAACCTTCTCATTTTACAGCTAAACAGTACACTAAAAGATGTTTCTGAAAACATTTTATGCAAGCAATAGGCATTACAGTAACAGAATATTGATTCATACTTGATCAGTGCTGCCTAGTTTGACTGTTTAGTCAGAGTTTGGGAGTGAATGTCAGCTGCTCAGAGACGGCGAGGCTCCAGCTCGGCTCTGATTGGTTGATTTCCTCCGGTCTGTGAAATCTTGCAGATGCCGTTAGGAGCACCGGAGGACACAGAGGCACATGATTTTCTTCAGATTATCTGTGCCATGCATGTCAGGATATAGTGACCGTTTTATAAAAATAACTTTTTTTTTCAATCATATGCTTCATATATATGCATTTGCTCCAATCTACCTACTCCAACTTTAAAGGGACACTCCACCAATTATACACACTAGTGCTGTGCCCTTTCAGAGTACGTGTCTGTTTGGAATGGGCCGATTGCTTGGCTCCCAGTATTGCTGCTTGCAGCGTTGTCGGGCGGGTGTCAAATATGAATCAATATTCTGTTACTGTAATGCCTATTTCTCCCCTCAAATGTTTTCAGAAACATATTGTAGTGTACTGTTTAGCTGTAAAATTAAAAAGTTTGTGACCAAACGAAACTCTGTTAACTTTTCCTGCTTGGGCCGGAGTCGATAACGTTACTCACTCTTATCACCACCACTCTCTCTCTCTCTCTCTCGCTTCACCACTCACTTCCCACGTACACACACACACACACACACTCTAAGCACTGGCTGTGCTCCAAATGACCTACGCTACTCGTATAACAACTGGCTCTAGAGAGGACCATTCGCATTTTCGCGTCAACCACCGAAGCTCTCCAACACGGGAGAACCTTCAGTTGGTTACAATCTCCTCACTTCACCCATAGCTATTTCCAGATCCTCCACACTGGACCTTTAAGTAAATATAACACAATGCTATTTACAAAATGCAATTTGCCTACCTTGCACACCAAAACCACAGCAGAACATTACAGTGTAAGGATATCATATTTCATTACCCATTGAAAAGGGCATGTAACAGAATGTTATAAAAACCTCTATGTTAATTCCCCATTATTAAGGTTGACATATAAGCAAGATGGTGATAGGAGAAGTCAGTCCGCGGCTGCCTCTGGAAACAGAACCGCAATGTATGCGAGGGACTCCCATGATGCAAGGGGAGGTTGGATGTGGGGTGAATCATGCTGCGGGAAATGTTTCATGCACTCCCAATGACAATTAGAAGTGGAACGCGGTTTTGCTAAGGCCATCTGTGACACGGGGGGAAGAAAAGGAAGCCGCTTAAGGGCTGCGCGCGCTGTCAAAATGAGCTAAATTGACAGTAGTAGGTATATGCACGATGTCAAGTCGACAATGATGTTATCGTGAAACAAAGGAAATAATTTGACAGGTGGGGAATGTTGGTTTAGACCCCGTGTGTTTTCGTCGAGGAAAGGATGTGTCAATGACACGCTGCACTGATGCAACCTGGAGAAATAGGAGATGAAAAGCACACTTCCTGTGTGGCCTAATCAGGTTCCTGTGTGCCCGCATAGCCACCGGTGCCACAGCTCTCTCTAACCCTATTATTTCAGACACACACACACACACACCAAAATAAGTCCGAAAGGAGATAAACAAACCGTGGTATCCATTCCTTGACACCTCCAAATAATGTAAGGATAAATATATTAAATCCTTTCTGAGAAAGCAATGATGAAGCAATCAAAGCGACGAGTGATTTTAAAAGCAGAGCTAATGCAGCAATCAGCTGGGTGATTTGTCAATAGCGAGCAATTCATGCTCCTGCTCTAGTGCAATGCCCTGCAGGTAAACAAGAGAAACAAATGAGAAACATTCAAGTGCACTCTTCCTCTTCACCACACACACATGGATGCACGCACACATACAGACAGACACACACACACACACACACACACACACACACACACACACGCACACACAAACACCTCCTCAGCTGTTGTTGTCAGCATGTTAATCAGGCTTTGGTATGGTTGTAGCCCTGAGGCGCTGTGCGATATAAACACAGATAGAATAAATATCCCATTTTAGTACCTTTAAATGACTGACTTTGTTGCCTTCCTCCCTGATGGCTCCGAGAAGAAAGTTTGTGATTAAGTATTTATGATGTTTAGCGTTCGACAAGACCACTATCTCGCACACGCCGGGGCGTTTAAATCTTGAGAAAAGAGTGATGCTGCACAATGTGTCGCTGTTAAGTGCTAGTGACCTTTCTGTAAGAGGCCGTCGTGGCTGGCATTGGAGACGAGATCATTACGGCTCTGGTTTTTAATTGAGGCCTTTATCCCAGGTGTAATCAGGGCTAAATAAACAACGCTGGAATCATCCAAGACCCAATTAGGCCTATGGGGGAGAGCTGTGTGCGGAGCTGCAATGTGCTGCTTCTTCATAATCAGCTGATACTAATACTTGATGAAAGAGTCTGATATCTCTACCTGTCTCCACAACTAATTGTCTGTAATTAGTACAAGGTAGGGGTAATTGTGAAGGTTGATGTTATTATGAGGAATATCATTGGGCGCAATATTCACATTTCCTATTGTGTGGGCTTAGAAAGAAAAAAACAAAACTCTGGAATGCCTTTAATTGCTGTCATTATGATCACTTTCACGTGGGAATATTACATGATACCATTAAGGCATACTGGGGATGTTTGAGAAACGAGGTGTCATTAGTAGGATTTTGTCATCTTCTAATCAGTTTTTGAAATGGAAGATTCCGCCGCGGTAGACGGGCGTTAATCTTACGCCAAAGACCTCTAAATGACTCCACACCTCTGTGGCCGAGAGATAAACAAAACTGAAAAGAAAAGAAAGCGATACTCCCTCTCTAGTTAATTAAGTGACGAAATAAGCTTGGAAATCCCCTGAATCAAATTACACAACAGGGGCGGCGGCAAACAGTATGCACACACCACCACCGCCGCCGTGTATAACGAATGGGCTTAATGCAACCACACATCTTTAATGAAATCATGTGAATTGTCTTAGATCTTTGCTTTTATGAATTTGCCTCCGGTGGCCAATGCACCAGGAAGTCAACGGAAATTATTCAGCCGCTGCTCCCGTGGAACAAAGTCTGTGTGTGTCAGCACACGCCTAGGAGGAAACGGGGAAGTAATAGGACAATGAAGGATGATGCACTTATTCCTTGATGTTGCACTATATAGTGTGTGTGTGTGAGTATATAGGTGTACTTTTCATATGTTAATATATCTATTTCTGCAACGATTTATATGTAAATTAGGCAATTACTGATTGGATTACTACTGTTTAATATGTGGAGCAAGTCTTCTTTTTCATCATCGTTTATATGCCTTGCCCTTATCTGGTGGGTCATGACGCAAAAGTGGGCCACGGGTCTGTTTTGAGTGGATTGCTGGCATGTGCATAAATGCTTATATTCAAGTGTATTGAGTTTCTGATGCCTCATTTCTCTTTGAACGCACCGTACCGCCACAGCTGTCATGTC
Organism: Sebastes fasciatus; assembly: GCF_043250625.1. Classification (NCBI taxonomy): domain Eukaryota; kingdom Metazoa; phylum Chordata; class Actinopteri; order Perciformes; family Sebastidae; genus Sebastes; species Sebastes fasciatus. The sequence continues at coordinate 9,164,754 of NC_133797.1, read as the reverse complement.
ACCGCACTGTCTACCTCTGACAGTCGTTGTTATTCGTAACCCTAACCGCCACAGCTGACTTTGGAGGCGCCATCAGATGCTCTTCCGTTGGCTTCCTCATGTGCCTTCAGTACTGTTTTAATAAGAGGTTAGCATTTCAATCGCTAATTTAATTTCCTCTGTTATGGGTTTTGGCAGGCCTTTGCCATGGAGGCGTCATTTTAGGTTTTTATTAATTCGCACTGAAATTATTTAACCCTCTGAGACCCACAATAAAACCGTTTTTGTCTCTTTTAAGGGGGTACATGGGGGTCTTTAGAGGGAGATAGCAGGTCAGCAGTAGATGCCACATAGAAGTGGTGTACATCATCTGAAAGCTGGGAACCTGAAGATTAATTTGAAATGCAGCTCAGTACTGTGTGTCAAGTTGTTCTAGTCATTACTCTATAATACACATGAATTAATGAATTAAAATACATTGTGAAAGTGTATAAGGGGTTTAGAACATTTTGATGGAAGTATATGATGGTCATTCCCATGCTCTATTATGTCTCATAAGTTGTTGCAGCAATTTTTGGGTGGATACCATTTGTTACAGAGATTTGATGCTAGATTTAACCATTTTTTACAACTCGAATATTGATACAAATTATCAATAATCCCTCCAAAATACCACATTAAGACACCAAGACCTTGAGGAACACAACAGAAAAAGGCTTTTTTGCGGCTGGATGGCGAGCACTTCTGTTCTGGAAACTGCTCAGAAACCTCCTTATGGTCAATCTAGGAAAGCCCTGCATTCTGTGAAGGCCCCAGGTCTGTAGTTTGTGTTTGTAAAGTTTCATGAGGCTGTGATTATCCTAGAGGTAATTACCACAGGTAATTTTATACAGTGAGATCAAGAATAAAAAAAATGCTCTCACTATATGAAATGGCTACTATGGGGATTAACATCATCACACATGAATACAATTGGGCTCATTGGATCCACAAGAGCCTCAGCTTGTGATACCCAATGTATGTAATTCAAGACTGTTTAGGGACCCCAGTATGCAGACATATTCAAACACATACTTTTTAGAATAGGCGAAAATAACACTGCATACATAAAACTTCATGTGATAATATCATGAGCCTGCATGTGACATAGGAAGGGGAGCCAAATCTGAATGGCTTGTTGAATCGCATGTTTTCTGATCTAGGCAGCCCCAAAAAAAACTGACTGCTTGTCTTATTTCACAGTTTGTGGTTTGGTAGACACTCCAGATTCCCAAATGTATGTGCACAAGCACTGAAAAAGATAGATGATAAAAGATCATGATATATCTCCTTTAACCCCCTGAGACCAGTACCAAACATGCCAAGCCAGCTTGTGGGGAAGGAGGCTCAATAACGCTCCAATCTTATGCTAAATTTTGGCAAGAAAAACTGGCATGGCCATTTTCAAAGAGGCCCCTTGACCTCTGACCTCAAGATATGTGAATGAAAATGGGTTCTATGGGTACCCACGAGTCTCCCCTTTACAGACATGCCAACTTTATGATAATCACATGCAGTTTGGGGCAAGTCATAGTCAAGTCAGCACACTGACACACTGACAGCTGTTGTTGCCTGTTGGGCTGCAGTTTGCCATGTTATGATTTGAGCATACTTGTTATGCTAAATGCAGTACCTGTGAGGGTTTCTGGACAATATCTGTCATTGTTTTGTGTTGTTTATATATTTCCAATAATTTATACCTACATTTGCATAAAGCAAGCATATTTGCCCACTCCCATGTTGATAAGAGGATTACATACTTGACAAATCTCCCTTTAAGGTGCATTTTGAACAGATAAAAAAATGTGAGATTAATTTGCGATTAATCACGATCAACTATGGACAATCATATTAAATGTTTTAATCGATTGACAGCCCTAATATATACAAAATAGACAACAAATAATAATTATATTTCTTCATTGATCTACAGTATGTATTTTCTGTATAAAAAGCAAATATAAGCAGCCCTATCCGTGGCAAGATACCGTGATACCAGTGATACAGTCCAGTGAACGCACAGGAACAATCCACTAAAAGCACATGAAACTGTTATGAAAAGTGAAGATAATGCGAAATGGCTTTCAACCTCCAGCACTTGCTCGATCTTGTTACTCATTGTAAATGCATTGAGAGGTAAGTGGATGTGGAGTTGACTTTTCGCAGCGAGAGAGTGACTGCGGGTGTGATACTGATAAAAAATAAAAAATGTCAGCGGCTCATCTGATACACTGCAACATGGCTTAGTGATCGACTCACCTACAACCCCACAGGGGTTACGTTACCGTGCTCTTTGTTAGCTAAATGTCAGCGCCCCACCTGGCTCCTATCATACACTGTCTCATACCCCCAGGCAGCACTCAGAGATACCGCTGAGGTCCAAAGGTTCAAACTCGCTCTCTCGGTCAGTTTAAAGCCAAATGTACAGTGCTGCACATCTGTATGGATAAGGTGAGGGTGAAGACTCGTGGCACCAGTCTGCTTTTCACTTGAGGGCTAACCTATATTATCACAATATGTGGTTTATCAGGACCAGTTTAAATAACACAATTCCTCTGCTGCCTCTTCACCTTTAAAAGTGAAAAAGCAGCAACGGGGGTACATTTTGATTTAAGACTTTTTCTTTCCCCGAGACAGCTTTCAGTGTTGTGAAATTAAATGCAATATGTATGTGGTAGAATGCCAAATTCTGAGATTGAAATTGCAAATTAAGTCGTCTTGCATTAGTTTGTTTATTTTATGTCGAACTCCATGATCACAAGGGCGTGAAAAACTGCAGGGATTGATAGCACCTGATTAACTAGATCGCAAGCCGCATAACACCCCAGAGCATATTTTGCATGTGAAACTTTGACAGTGTGCCTGGATTTCTTTTAATGATAGTAATTTATGAAAGCCGCATACGCTACGTTAGCTATTAGTTAGGAGAGCTTCATAAATTGATTTTTGCCAGACTCGACATAATGGTCTCATCTGGAATAAAATCTGGCAGTTTTCAGATGACTCCTCTGAACCTGATTAGCTGTGGGGTTTGCATGCTCTGTGAAGATCTTTTAGGCAGATTTTATTTTAGTCATCCAGGCGAATAATAGAGGGAATATGCGTTTTATAACGTGGTTGGTTATTTTTAAGCATACCAAATTACGCACCAGCACTTTTCAGTAATTTAATCATCTTTCTACAAAAATTGTGTAATGTGGATTGAAAAAAAAAACTTAAATTACCGCCTTGCTATTGTACGCCTCCACCAACCAGTCAAGTTTCAGTTGACATCCATGTCTGTGCAAAATGTCATCATTTTATCCTATTAGACATTTGTAAAAAAAAGTAATAATTAGCTATGATTTCTTCAGTTATTGCCGAAAACGTGGTTTGTGAGGTCACTGTGACCATGACCTTTGACCATCAAAATCAGTTCATCCTTGAGTCTAAGTGGACGTTTGTACCAAATTGCTCAGAGACTCCAGCTCGACTCTGATTGGTTGTTTTCCTCCGGATGACACCGGAGGACACGAAGGCACTTGATTATTTTCAGATTACCTGTCTCATGCACTACTGTCAGGATATAGTGACAATTTATACAAATATTTTTTTTATAATCATATTTGCTCCAATTCTACCTACTGTGGCTTTAGGTAGTTTTGTTGCATTTGTGTTGTTTTGTTTCAATGTTGTAGTCATTTTAAGGCAAACCATGATGTTTGTGTTTTTTTTTTTTACTAAACTTAACCAAGTAGTTGTGTTGCCTAAACCTAACAAAATACTTTTGTTGCATTTTTTTGCGTTGTGTTTCAATTTACAACGTTAACCACATCTTTAAAACTGTTTAAAAAGTGCAACTGTAATTTGGGAGAAAATATGTTTCCCTCGAAATGTAATCAAGAATACAGTTTATCTGTAGGGAACAACATTTTCTAGGAGACAAGGATGGACAGGCCACATGACAAACATCCAAGTACTACTGAGAGTTAAACTAACAACCGTCAGATTAAGAGTTATAATGCTGCACCACATAAAAACAGATGTGCCAAAGTTGAATTCTTAGGACCTCCTATAATGGCAGTTCAACCCCAGTAAGTCCACTAAACCCTCACCCTATCCTCTCCACTCACTCAAGTTGGAGCATTCTTGTGAATAGTTCGCCATATTAAGCACCACTTCAAACGTGTTTTGGTTGGAGTGGAAGTTGACAATAAAACTTTTCGACAGTCTGCACTAGCGCTGACCTGCTGTGCTGTACCTTCAGTAGCCCGAAATGTGCCAGAGAATAGAGAACCCTTCATACAAATTTTATTTCTGTCTGGCTTCTTCAATAGGCATCATTTCTGGTGAGGCACATAAACCTTTGTTACACTTTACTTACCGTGTCTCTTATAGTGCCTGTGTAGCAGGACTTAATAACAAAGAGTCAATCTCTTCCACATGCTGTGGAAGAGATTGTTTTGGTAATGTTTACATTTAAAAGTTAATAACACATAAAATAACCACAAGTGTTAAGCGAGCCAGGGGTCTGCCTGTATCCATGGTGATGGCTGCTTCCTGTTTATAAGCCAGGAGTTTACCAGTTTATTTATACTCTCCCACCGTCTACAGATTGTCCCCCACAGCTGTGAGTGGTGGGGAAGGACTGATATGCAAAAGGTTTCCACTTCCTGGAAAACACACCTAAATTGCAGGCGGCACTTGAGGGGGCAGGTACATCATTAAATGTCTATCAGCTGATAATCAATCAGCGGCATGACTGCAGCCGTGGTAACAGTTCTTGTTGAGGATGAGTTGTTGTGGAACAGGTGATTATCACGTCTGTTAGGGACATGCTTGAAGATGAACTCAGATCTTTTACTCACGTAAAAGGAGCAAAACCACAGTGTAGAAACACTCGGCTACAAGTAAAAGCATTCTAAATGATACTGAAGTAAAGTAAAGAAGTATTAGCATCAAAATATACTGAAATTACAAAAAGTGAAAGTACTCTTTATGCAGAATGGCCCATTTCAGAATAACGTATTTCATAGTATTGGATTTGAATTATTGATGCATTAATATCATTTAAATGTTGCAGCTTGTAAGGGTGGAGCAGATTTTTGACTATATATATACAGTATATATTATAAGGGGGCTGCGGGGGCTTTGGTTAGCACTGTCGCCTCACAGCAAGAGGGTCGCAGGTTCAAATCCGGCTTGGGGCCGTTCTGTGTGGAGTTTGCATGTTCTCTCCGTGTTAGCGTGGGTTTTCTCCGGGCACTCTGGCTCCCCCCCACCCAACAAGGTATCAATAATGTTAAAATGTATCCATAATAAAGCATCATATTTTTTTGTTGATTATATAATAATACACAAAAGTATTAATAATCTGATTCCGCAAAGTAACGAGTAACTAAAGCTGTCAAATAAATGTAGTGGAGTAAAAAGTTCTATAGTTTTCTCTCTGAATTGTAGTGAAGAAGAAGTATAAAGTAGCAGAAAGTAGAAGTAAAGTAATGCAAACTAACATGTAAACATTATTGTATTTGTCATATACATACAGGTACATTCATGAAATTGGACTTCTGCATTTAACCCATCTTTAGGAGCAGTGGGCCTCTGTAAAGCGCCCATGGAACAATTTGGGGACACTCAAGGACATTGTCAACATGTAGACAGTAGGAACCGGGGATCGAACCACCAACCTTGCGGTTATAGCACAAACACTGAACGCACTGAGCTACAGCCACCCGTAACTCAAAATTGTACTACTTGAGTAAATAAGTTACTTTCCACCACCTTTTAGGGAGCATACAAGCTATGCAACTCTTATTGCAGCTAAACGTCTTTGGACAGCTTCGCAAAGACAACACAGTAATGCCTTTTTTATTTGGATTTAACCATGGCAGCAAATGCCAAACATATGTTTACCAGTCTCTAATGATTCCCATACTGTTGGTGCACATGCCATTTTGTTTTCTTGCAGCATAAGCCTTCTACAGGCAGAACTAGCATGTGCCATTCCATGTGCTGGTTTTAGACAACACATTCAGCATAAGCTGGTTCTGGTTGTGTGCCTGCCATGTTTTTACGTGTGGACATTTTGAACACCTTTAAAGGGAACCTGATCTTGTACAAGTAGGTGTGAAGCCGTACTTCAATAAAATCATCAACTCAGAGATGGAAAGAGTACTAGAATAAAAGTGCTGTTACTTTAAAGAAATATTATTCAAGTAAAAGAAAAGCACTTGTATAAAAATGTACTTCAGTAAAAGTAAAAAGTATGTCAGTCAAAATGTAATCTAACGTTACTGTTAATTCAAAGAACGTCTTTGGGCACTCTGCAGTCTGTGCATACAACTGATTATCAAATATAAATATGTCTTCCTCAGTATAGCCTCACAAGAATGAACCAGAAAACAGACAAAACTCTAGCCAATTCAACAAAAATGGACACCACAGGGCCTGAAACTTCTTTTAGAATCACCAGTAGAATAAAACATCACCAAAGAAGACAACATGAACATGCATAAACAATATAAATTCCACAGTGCTTGCAGCCATATTGCAGCAGCAAAGGAGACACAGTTTTTACCATATTTCTATGGGTTTTACACATCGCGTAGCGCGCACACGCAACTATGTTGCTAGGCAATGAAGTGGTTGTTGACGTTCTCTTCTTTGGAGTTCAGCAGTGTGTTATTTTACTCACCTGACTGAACGGCACCCTGCAAGCTTTTAGCAAGTCCTCCACAATCTGCTCCACGTTGAACTTCTTTACTCGTTCATTTTGAAAGAATACTACAACCAGTCCACTCGGCCTCTCTGTCCCAGTATAGCCAGTCCACTCAGCTTCTCTCTCTTAGTATAACCAGCCCACTCGGCCTCTCTGGTCCGACTGCGGTCCTCAAATTCCAAATGGTTTGTGCTGAATTAGGCTCTACCGTCACATCAGGGAACAGTCTCAGACAGCAGACAGTCCTCACACACCTCACTGAAGAAAGATGTTAGCATTTAGCATGTTAGCCAGACACAGCGTGCCCCTACTGTAAAGGTCACAAACATTGTGGTTGTGTCACTTTTTGTGCTCGCCGGATGGTGCATTAAATCATAAGTCATTCATTAAGATAGATGCACACATATATATATATATATAAGGGCTGTCAGTCAATTAAATATATTTAATTAATCGCATGATTGTCCATAGTTAATTGCAAATTAATGGCACATTTTTTTATCTGTTCAAAATGTACCTTAAAAAAAAAACAATTAACAACACAAAACAATGACAAATATTGTCCAGAAACCCTCACAGGTACTGCATTTAGCATAAAAAAATATGCTCTACTCATAAACTGCAGCCCAACAGGCTACAACAGCTGTCAGTGTGTCAGTGTGCTGACTTTACTATGACTTGCCCCAAACAGCATGTGATCATCATAAAGTGGGCATGTCTGTAAAGGGGAGACTCGTGGGTACACATAGAACCCATTTTCATTCACATATCTGGAGGTCAGAGGTCAGGGGACCCCTTTGAAAATGGCCATGCCAGTTTTTTCTCTCCAAAATTTAGCGTAAGTTTGGAGCGTTATTTAGCCTCCTTCCTACAAGCTAGTGTGACATGGTTGGTACCAATGGATTCCACATATCAGGTCATGTGGGAAAACGTCTTTAGAAGAGCTTGGTGAAATAGCATTTTGATGCAAAAACATACGTATATCGACCAAAATTTCAGTGTTCTGATTTGAATACATACAGTACTACTGGGAAGCTACAGAATTATATCAAAACCTAAAAAGATAACAATAATTGACCCACCTTAACACTAAGTATGTGCAAAGCTACTCCAAATGCAGACAGAACCTTATTTCATCCCCACAAAATACTAGCACATATTTTTGTGTAGGAAAACGGCAATTTACTTTTCAGCAACTACCGCTTTTATCTATTTGCTTGGTCTACCACGACTGCACTGATCTGTGTTTGCTCGCAGCATTACTCAGCATTTCATGAAAAGGCTAAGGTCACTTTCAGTCATCTCCTTACATTCACTCTCTCTCTCCCTCTCTCTAAATGTTTCTCAACACTGATTTGAATGAATGTGCCGGTTCCTCCAACTAAGGGCGCTTTGGCAACACAACCATCCGGCATACTTGAACCTACAACCTCTACAATTTGCCATTAGCTAAACACTCTGAAAGTAGCTGCAAGCCCTGAGGCCAGGTGTTTCACTAAGAGCCATTCAGTCTCTTTTTTTAGCCCTGAGCTACACTACAGTTCTAACAGGAAAAAGAGCTTTGAGCCGGCAATCTGTAGGCAGACATGGATTGGTTCCACAGGTACCACCGCTGAAGATGTGTAAAAGAGACCTGAGGGTAGCGCTGTGTCCAGCAAAACCCCCCTTCTAGGAGTATCAATAATTCAAAAGGACAAAGCGTCTGATACATGAGAGTAAAATGCAGCTTGCTTTCCCCCTCCTGTGTCAATATTTTGACAGCAAAAGAAGAGGAAGGCATCCGAGGGGACTCTGCCATGTAAAGTGTTCTTTCATGTTTTGCAAAGTGAGTGCTACCTCTCCGTCTACATCCATGAAATGGAGAGTTAAGAGGAAGCCACTGTGAGGGTACAGTCTGTTCGGGCTGAGTGACTAACTTAACGACCGACTGGCTGGGGAAATGACTGAGCTTCACGCCGCCGGTCTCTTCTTCTCTGCGGCTGCTCCCGCTCTTCCAGCGTCTCACTCTGTTTCTTTTACTTCTTCTTGTCTTTCAACGTTGAATTTTTTTGTTCTTCCTTCTTACACACCCTCACCTCGCACAGCAAAAAAGGAAAAGGAGCGAAGGGAAGGTCATTACGGTTGTGAGGAGGAGAGAGAATAACACATGGGGAGATGGAGAGAGCTGCACGGATGAAGGGGGTGAGAATAAAACAAATGGAGAGCAGTGTACAAAAGGTAATGAGGCCAAAAGAAAGGGAACGACTGAAGAGAGGATAACAAGATAATGCCCTCCTGCCAGTGTAGTCCTGATTTAAAACAAATGGCTTCTATCATCTTCAACAGCTTTTTTTCTTCTGCAAGTTTTTGGGGCATTTTGTCCCGTACAAAAGCCGAGGAAGACGTTCTTTTTGGATTTTAAAAATCACACAATTGCATCATCTAAAGCACTATTCATCAAGGCTCAAGGATGGTAGTTAAAGCAGGTAGTGAGAAGGCTGTCATCCACATTTGGGTTGCTCATTGCGACTAATCACTTAACTCTCGTCCCAAAAGTATCTTTGTGCTGCGATTTACAAACACATACGCACACACACAGTGAAGCTGAGGGTGTAGTCCACAAACACTTCTTTAATTATGCTGTGAAGTTTTCTCCCAGATGCCCTACTTATTTCCGGGGAGCCGGGAAGCGGCGGAGTCTTTGGGGACAGACGACGCTCCCTGAAGTGGGCGAAGGAAGGATGGAAGACGTCCCTGGTGGCAGCAGGGGAAGACCGCGTCAGTGCTCTCGTGGGGGAGAGCAATTCAGGCCCTTGTTTTCTCCTACTTTCTGTTCCGTCTTCAACGGATGAAAAGAAAACAAGACAACATCTCACAACTGCTTTTGTCTTTCTGGGAACATGATGATACCGTTATAAATTAATAAAAAGTGGGAGAAAAGTGGGCTATTAATGTTTCAAGGGCTGTTCTTTGTCTTTTTTTTTCATTCTTTCTTGAATTAATATGATGAAGGACCAATACGTCTTCACAGATTCAAGATTCAAGATTCAAGATTCAAGATGTTTATTGTCACGCCGGTTGTACAGGTACAAACGTGTGAAATACTTTTCGCTAGGAAGCTCCATTAAATAATAAATTATATTACATTTACATTACAATTATAAAAGGAAATACTTTATACAAGGGCATATTAAGAACATATGTATTAACAATATATACAGTATATACAGTATAAGAAATATTTTTGTGTAAGAATGTGTCAAATTAATTATAGATTTAAAAGTCTGATGGCCTGGGGGAAAAAACTGTTCCTCAGTCTGCTGGTGAGAGTCCTGGGGGTCCTGTATCTTCTACCAGAGGGCAGGAGGGAGAACAGGCTGTTGTGGGGGTGTGTCGTGTCCTTAATGACCCTCAGGGACTTCCTGAGGCACCGCTGGGTGTAAAGCTCCTGCAGGCTGGGCAGCTCGCACCCGGTGATGTGTTGGGCCGAGCGCACCACCCTTTCCAGCGCCTTACGGTCCACGTTGGTGCAGCTGCCGAACCAGGTGGTGAAGCAGCCTGTCAGGAGGCTCTCTATGGTGCCCCGGTAGAAGTCCCTGAGGATTTGCGGTTTCAGTCTGAAAGTCTTGAGTCGCCTCAGAGCGTACAGTCTCTGCTGGGTCTTCCTGACTACAGCGGTGGTGTGGGTGGCCCATGTCAAGTCCTTATGGATGTTGACACCCAGGTATTTAAAGGTGTCCACCCTCTCCACCGCTGTGCCGTTGATGGTGACTGGGGGGTGAGTGCAACCCCCCCTCCTGTAATCCACGATGACCTCCTTGGTCTTTGAGATGTTCAGGGAGAGGTGGTTGTTCTGACACCACTGTTCCAGGGTGGTCACCTCCTCCCTGTAAGCCATCTCGTCGCCATGGGAGATCAACCCCACAACTGCTGTGTCGTCCGCAAACTTCACGATGGTGTTTGAAGCTCTTGTTGCCACACAGTCGTGGGTGTAGAGGGAGTACAGGAGGGGGCTGAGAACACAGCCCTGAGGCGCTCCTGTGCTTAGAGTCAGTGAAGTCGAGGTGAGGTTGTTGATTCTCACCACCTGGGGGCGTCCCGTCAGAAAGTCCAGGATCCAGTCACACAGTGGTGTGTTCAGGACCAGATCCTTGAGCTTACTGACGAGCCTGGAGGGCACTATGGTGTTGAACGCTGAGCTGTAATCCACGAACAGCATCCTCACATAGGTGTCCCTTCCTTCCAGGTGGGAGAGGGCGGTGTGTAGTACATGGGCGATGGCGTCCTCTGTGCCTCTGTTTGGGCGGTATGCAAATTGTAGGGGGTCGAGTGTGGGGGGAAGCATGGGGCAGATTAGGGATTTAACCAGTTTCTCAAAACACTTGCTGATTATGGGGGTGAGGGCTATGGGGCGCCAGTCGTTTAAGCTGGTTACTTTTTGTTGTTTGGGGATGGGGATGATGGTGGTGGATTTGAAGCAGGTGGGGACAGTCCGGAGAGATAGTGACAGGTTGAAAATTGTTGTGAAAACCCCCGCCAACTGGTGTGCGCAGGACTTCAGGACGCGTCCAGGAATGCCGTCTGGGCCGGCCGCTTTGCGTGGGTTGATACGCAGGAGGGTCCGGCGAACATCAGCCTCTGTGATGGAGAGGGGACGGTCCTGTTCTGCAACAGTCATGGGGGAGGGGTGTGGAGGTGGTGGGCAATCCAGGTTTTCAGTTGAGGTGGGGGTAGAGGGAAGGGGGTTGTCAGTGTTGGATGGTAGTGGTTGTAAGGGGGGGTTCTTACAGATTACAGCACATTTAGTGATTTTCATATATTTTGGTTGAAAAGGCAACCATTGAGCCTCACACAAGGACCACAGATTCACTCTTAAGTGAAATGTACAAACTAGTCACATTCACCAATTTTCATGTATTTACAATTGGGCTGACTAAGTTAACGCATAATAATAAGGAGGAGGTCGAGGAGACCAGCGTTCGTGTCCCGTGTGAAACCAGAAGTCAATGATGATTAATATGTCATGTAACTGACGTACTTAAGCAAGGCCACTTCCGGTGTTATTTTAAGTCAAAACACGATCTTTTCCTAAACCCTAACTATTATTCTTTTATAAACCTAACTAAGTAGTTGTGTTGCCTAATCCTAACCAAATCGATCTATTCCTAAGCCTAACTAAGTGGCTTTCTTGCCTAAACCTAAGGAAGTTGTTTCCTGTGAAGACGGAAGTTTATTTTGCGAAGACCGTATGCATTTAACAAATGGAAATTGACACGTGTTGCTGGACATTCGTAGGAAAACATACATAAAAAGAGACAACCTTTTTGCAAGATATCATACAAACCGTTGTATGACAATTCCTTGACTAATGTAAAGGTGGCATTCATTAGGTTGAAATGTGTGATAAAGGACACATTTGTGCAGATTGCTGAATCAGACTAGGAACATTTGTTTGAGCAACCGTCATGGACAAAAAGTATTGTTAGAGTAGTTTAGAATAAAAGTACTAAAATGTTCTTGCAAGAGGCCCGTTTTCTTTTTAACAATCACACTAAATGATCAGGATGTCTTGTCCTCATGTGTTTCATTTTCATGCTGTCTCCGTCACCCCATCTGACACTATCAGAACAGAAGAAGGTTTGGTGAGTTCCCAAAATAAATAAACCTCATAAGAAACCTTGTATTTCCTGTTTCTAATCAGCACATGTTCACTTTGACAAGCCCCATCAACAACTGTCACTGCATATTAACTGGTCATGAAGCATCTGACCCCGTTCCCGTTCCCACACCAGGTGACTGCAACCCTGTAATTGACAAAACGCTCCGGCTGCCCTCCTTCCTGACAATGATATTATGACTCATATTAAAAATTAATTAACGTACTGGCCTGCGCCGCATTCATCGGTCAAGTCTGCAGCTCTGCATCTAATAACTTTTTCATTTCATTTATTTACTCTCCTTTATTTGCTTCCAGTCCCATCGGTTATTAAGCCGGCTCTAATTAATACAGTCCATGTGGACTGTGAGCTCGTCTGAGCAATGGTCAGAGTGATAATCAACAACTTGTTACATTAGCAGGTATTCAACAAAGAGTTATGGTGCTTTATTATCATGTGTCAAGTGACCGTTCATCTTGTACATAATCTATAACAAAAGTTTGAACAAAAACTGTAGTTCTTAAGAGTATTTTTTACCTGTCAAAATGCCAGCTAGTTTACAGATTTGACAGGTAACCTGTGTCCTCCGATGCTCCTAATGGCATCTGCAAGATTTCACAGACTGGAGGAAAAGAACCAGTCAGAGCTGACCTGAGGTCTGCTGTCCAGCTGCAGTCTATGAGAGCCGGCTGTCAATCACTCGCGAACTCCGACCAAACGGTCAAACTAGGCAGCGTTGATCAAATCTGAATCAATAGTATGTTACGTTAATGTCTATTTCTCGCCTCAAATTTTTTCAGAAACATCTTGTAGTGTACTGTTTAGCTGTAAAATGAGAAAGATTGTGACCCGGCAGCCATGTTGAGATCTCTTGAGGGAATACCAAGCACCGCTCACATGACTGGAGCACAGCCAATAGGAACGCTCTATCTGAAATGACTTGTGATTTGTCTTAGATTTTTAAAGCCTGAAAACAGAGCCATGAGGAGGTGCAGAAGTATAGTTTTCTCTCAGAACACTTGAATTACAATATACTGAAAGGTTATTATGGAATCTTTGCCCAATGATGCCAAAAAATGTTGCCTACTGAAGCTTTAAAGGGACAGTTTGGGTGTTTTGAAGTGGGGTTATATGAGGTACTTATCTATAGTTAGTGTATTAACTACAGTAGATGATAGTCATCACACATCCAGTTTGGAGAAAAAGACAGGAGTACCAGCACGGGAGCAAAGCAATGTACTGCTGAGGACGGGGCCGGCAGCAAAACGTATTTCAGCAGCCTAAATGAAAGATTCACCCAAAAAAAATCTATATCAGTGTACGATATTTAGAATATTCTCAATGCTTTATCTTGCCGTCAAGACAGCCCTTTCTGATGGGGAACTGAACTGAAAGTGAAACTTATCTATGCTTTATTCAAAGCCACAAGACTCCGTTGACAGAAACAGTATAGATAAGTTTCACCTTCAGTTCTGTTCCCCAACGGAAAACATTGTAAATATAACGTACATTTAAAGGGACTCAATGTAAGAATCAGAAATTGCTTGTTAACAGTGACACATGTGGTCGTAAAGTCAACATCAGTTAAGGTTTGCCATTTTGTCAGCTCGGGGTCCGTCTTGATACCCAAAACCGAACAAAGCTCCCTCCATGAATCAAAGGCCCGACGTCGGTAACATTGTATAACAGGTAACAGTGTATGAATGGCTGACATGTAGTGTAAAGCACTTTGAGTGGTCAGAAGACTAGAAAGGAGTAATATAAATGCAAGACCATTTACCATTTACCATGACTATGGATAAGTACCTCATACAACCCCATTTCAAAACACCCAAACTATTACTTTAAGTACATTTTGACAGAAACATTAAAGTAATGTTAAATAAATAATAGGAACACTTTGTTTTACTTTTGAAAATGTGCAGACTCACAAAGTGAAATCGGAAAAATAAATAGATAAATTAATGCACGAACAAACAATCACACCTCTGTGTAAATGTAGCATGTGTAAGGCAGCGCTGCATATTAAATACGTCAGGATAAACAGATGGCACAGGACTGCAATGTTGAGATTTCACACTGTGTATAATTTACAGCTCCAGTGATACCTACCGTCATACAGCTAAAGCCCTATAGTGCTGTCAGCCCAGCCGCACACCCGTGTGAAAAGACAAACAAATTAAATAATAATAATAAATGACTTATTTTTTATTCAAAGCAAACATTTAGCCACAGGATTTTTGTCATGCGGGGATTTTGCTATGTTCCCTATCATTCCTCGAAGCTCGTCAGAAAACGAGCACCTAAATTTCATTACCGAGCCTTCTTGTCGCATTTGCTGCCAACACTGCCAAACATCCCGACTTCAAACAGCTTCCCCTCTTGCTAATGAGCAAAGCATGCATCCTGTTTTCGCCACCTTCTCTAAAATGCATTTCCCTTTCTCTGTCTTCCAACCCACCCCCTTCATTCCTCCACCCCTTTCGCAATTGAACTCTGAAGTGCCGGCACGCAAATCAAGCGCTAATCCATTTGAAGCTGACAGGGCGTCCTGATTACGGCGGCGGCTTTCTTCTTCAAACGTCCTATCACCATCATCTATCCAGGAACACATGTCGAAACATGAAAGAGCTCCCAAGTTCAACTAGCCGATCAATTGTTTGTCGGATGTGCCAACAAAGTGAGGGCAAATTGTCGTGCACACACCTGAGCCCAGGAGCTTAAGCCATAGAGTTTGTATGAAGGCACAGATTCAGACACAGGCTCAAACAGGGGCACTTTCATTTTGTGGAGGGAAATCACCCAGCACATGCACAGTTGTTTAATTCCTGTCACTGTCACTTTCCTGTTGAATTACTAATATTTAGATATTAAAATTTGGGGAATGAGACGGAAAGCCTTGTGTCTAGATATGAAAGGAGGAAGATGGAAGTCCGGGGTGAAACTTTCATGATTAAAGCGCCTTTCTTCCAAACTGCTAATGAAGCTGCAGCAAAAGTTCACTTCACTTCACGAAGGCCTCCCGCTTCACACACGTCTAATAGAGTTATGAAGTAGGAGTGTATTTCTTTTTTTACCAAATTTCCATTTGAAAGTCTTTAATTACATCTTCAATGTTGCTTAACATAGAATCTCAAATCTCCTGGATAATTTGACAGTGCCACAGGTTTATATTATACCCATCCTTTGTAATTATTCCTCTGTTTATGACAAACCTTTTTTTTTGTTGTTGTTTTTTTTTTCTTTCTGTTTGGTATTGCAATTGGCTCCAAATGCTGAGCCCTAACTGCTGTTGCTATGGAGAAGAAGCCAGCCAGAGGCGTGAATCAGGGCTGTAGCAAATTTGTTTTGCTTCCTTGTTGCAACTGGGAACAAAACACAGAGCCACAGTTGCTTAAAACTGTCCCCGAATATGAACATGAACTGATTCAAAGGACCAGTGTGTAACAATTAGAGGGCTCTATTGGCAGAAATGGAATATAATATTAATAAGTATGTTTTCTTTTGTGTATATTCACCTGATAATACGAGTCATTGTGTTTTTGTTACCTTAGAATGAGTCGTTTATATCTACATAGGGAGTGAGTCCCTTCTCCACGGAGTCCACCATGTTGCACCGCCATGTTTCTACAGTAGCCCAGAACGGACAAACCAAACTCTGTTAACTTTTCCTGTTTGGGCCGGAGTCGATAACGTTACTCGCTCCTGTTGCCACCGCTCTCCCTCTCTTGCTTCACCACTCACTGCCCAAGTACACACAAACTCTACCTATTGGCTCTGCTCCAAATGGCTCTAGAGAGGGCCATTAGTGTTTTCGCGTCGGCCACCGTAGCTCTCCAACATGCTTGGCACACGAGAGAGGCTTCAGTTGGTTGCGATCTCCTCACCTCACCACTAGATACCACCAGATCCTACACACTGGACCTTTAAACAGTGTTTTATCAGGTTTTTACAAAACATAACTGATAGCTTTAGCTTATCATTAGCGACACATGCAGCAGACTTTTAAGCTCAGTGATATTTCTTAGTGAAATTCTGGGAATCGCAATTGGCATTAATCAGTTTCAGTCCGTTTTTTTGGCCACTTGGGGGCAGAACTCCATAACAAACTGAATATCACATTTCTGACATATCACAGCCTTATAAAGTACATTTTAACAAACCAATATACACATCCAGCGGACATGTACAGTAGCAACATTAGCTTTATCTTGAAGTGTGTTTCTTACGACCTGATGGCAATGTGATCTCATGGGAATGCATATAAATAGCACGCCATTTTTAGGGGACATCCCGCTTGTCATGTCGTCACATTTTAAGCTTTTTATGTCATTTAATGCCCCGTTCTCATTCCCAACTTGTCACATACGGACGCACGGTCACAGTTTTAAACATGTGATTTACGTTATAAAATTCTAAAAACTACTTGGTTATGTTTAGAAAAAGATTGCGGTTGGGTTAAAATGTGTATGTTTGTTGTATACATAAATTAAGTTACTGAAGCTAACCTGAAGTTAAGAAGTCAAAGTAAATTGTCACATATGCAGTTTTAAACCTGTAGTTAACATTGTAAATTTAAACAAAACTACTTAGTTAGGTTTAGGCAACAAAACTACTTGGTTAGGTTTAGGAAAAGATCATGGTTTGGGTTAAAACATGTATGTTTGTTTCGTGAATTAAGTTACGTACATACGTTTAGTAGTCGACATAAATAAGTCAATGGTTGACTTTTGGTTTCACATGGACACTAACAGCAGTCTCTTGCGAAAGTCGTTTTTGTTTGACCCAATCTTCCACTCCGTCCTCCATCCTAGAATGACTTTCTTGCTCTTTTTACTACGTCACCTGACTTCCGGAGCACTTGCTCTGAGTAGTGATAAGATGTGGATTTACTTAAGAAATTGGCGTGTTATTCGTACGCCATTTGGTGATACCAGGCTGCTGATGGAAATCAGTCCAATATTCACTCTCCTTAGAGCTCTGTTCTGGTCTTCATTAACCCCCCCAAAAAAAAAAACACCTGGCTCTTTAGTCCACTATGTTTATCATTTAAATGCTAACTGTTTGGTGCTAGGGGCTGCACGGTGGTGCAGTGGTTAGCACTGTCGCCTCACAGCAAGAGCAGCTGCAGCTTTAACCTGGCTTCTGTGTGGAGTTTGCATGTTCTCCCCGTGTTAGCGTGGGTTTTTTCCTGGTTCTCCGGCTTCCTCCCACAGTCTACAGACATGCAGGTTAGGTTAATTGTTGACTCTAAATTGCCCTTAGGTGTGAATTATAGTGTGAATGGCTGTCTGTCTCTATGTGTCAGCCCTGTGATAGTCTGGGGACCTGTCCAGGGTGTACCCCGCCTTCGCCCAAATGTCAGCTGGGATTGGCTCCCCTGCAACCCTGAATAGGATAAACGGTTACAGATAATGGATGGATGGATGAATGTTTGGTGCTAGGCACGTTGTGTGTAATGGGTTTTTAGAGCTTTTTTTTTTCAAAAACAGCTGCCTGCTGCGGCTAAAAACACCGCTGTTGAGTGCTGTGAAACTGAACCAAAACAGTGAAGTTGCTGGCCGTAAAACCGAAAACAGTGAGCTGATGCTAAAACGTTCCGTAGAGCTACGGTGGAAGTGCAGAATCTGGTGACAGGTCTCGGTGAGTTTGTCACCCTTCTCACATTACTTCTAGTCATTTGATCCACTATTCACATAAACATGTTGAGTGATGCAGCTTTAAGTTTTTTATGTACACAGGCTTGTATCTCTATCTTGGGAGTGCTCTCATACTGCATGTTACCTACCATTGTATATGCAGGAAATAAACCTCTCTCCACTATATTTCTTCTCAGACAATATAAAACCTTTGTCTTTCTCCAAATCCAATTAGTGCAACTGCTTGACTTTCAGCAGCTACTAATTCATTTCCCTCTTTTCAAACCAGCCATAACCTCCCCCATCAAATATATACGGAATGTTGAAAGTGTTGCCACGATGTTCCTCCAACTCCTCCTCAGGGGTCACAGACTTTTTTAAGCGCCATTTTCTCCCGCCCATTACCTCACCTGCACCATCACCTGCTAATTTGATTCCAAATGCTAAGCGACTTTGAGCGCTTTGCTAAATAGTAATTATTGCCGTGAAACTTTGCCACCGTCTTTCCTCACCCCCTTCATCTCCCGCATCACTCCCAACTGTGTCATCTCTCCCTGTGACTCAGCTTCCCTCTCTCCGTATATCAGACTCAAGCTCGCTCTCTCTAATTTTCTCACTTCTTTCTCACCTCTCCTCCACTCCTTAATGAATTTCCCTCTCTCTCTATCTCTATCTGTCGCCGTGCTCTGTTTTCACCCAAATTCTCATTTGCTCCCTTTCCCTCTCATCTTTCTCTGTTCCTTCATGACTCGGCCTCTCGTTCCTTTCCCTTTTACCTTTTCTCACTTTCTCCTACTTTCTTCGCTGGCAAGAAGTCACAGAGATCAAAGGGAGGAAGAGATGGAAAGAGGCAAAGCTAACCCCCACGCATATATCTCGCCTTGCGCTTTCTTTTCTTTCCCGCTCGAAGTCTGTCTCCCTCTAAACATCTCCTCGACACACTCGTTCCATCGCTTCCTCCCTCTTATCCTCTTTTCCCTTACACTTTCCACCCTGCCATCTCTCACTTGTACTGCCTTTTCCCACATCACACCGCATCTCTCTTTTCCTCCTTGTTTTCGCTCTCCTCTGATCTGAATACATGCCGTTACAGCTGACGTCAGTCCAGGGGATCATTCAGAAACACACTCTGACACATGAGCAACACGCAAGAGATAAACCAGATCTCTGTGAAAGATTCGCTAGATTGCAAGATGAAACGGAGAAAGAGAAGGGATGGAGGGGTTGGGGGGGGGGGGAATAGACACTAGCTCCCACATACATAGAGATGCTCAGCCCCCCGGAGCTGCCGAGGGGGCCACGCATCTCTGTTCTCTTCATAATTCAACAGCCTTATTAGTGTCTGTGTCTTTGTTTTTTTTTGTGTTTTTAACCATAAAGCAGGGGAGTTCTGTTAGCACATACACATGTTCACACAAAACATGCACACACACTTGTACAAATGGCAATATAGGCATACACACAAAGATATTTACCCACACGCAAGAGCACAACTACACACCCCACACCTACATACACTCTTAATATGTTAATAAAGTCCCTCTAGACTTTCTTTGTTCTCCAAGCTGCTTCATCCATCCATTGTATTTCCCCTAGAGTGTTCTCCAAACACACTCAGATACATACACACACACACAAGTCATGATCAAGAGCACCAAGAGAGTGTGTGTGTGTGTGTGTGTGTGTGTGTGTGTGTGTATCTGGGGTTGTCCATTTAATGTATTCAAAAGGCCATGTGAACACACATTGTTTGCACAACTTCACAAAAATATTAGCTTTACAGCAACGTGACGAAATTTCCAACGCGACACTGCAAATCTCTCCAGCGCGTCAGAAAGCTCGTACATGATAACTCAAAGAAGCAACCCCCCCCCTCCTTCAAGTCCACCACGGGACACATCATCAGAGCCTTTAGACTGAGCTTTGTTAATTTATTTATTCCTTTTTCTCCCCGAGGCATACCGCTGGGATTCTCCTGTTAGCCGCCCGGAGTGGGAATCTGCGGGATATTACTCGTCTTGTGCGCCGACTTTGATGCCACTTAAAGAGCCCCAACAGGAAAAAGTCTTGCGAGTGGACCGGAGCGAGCGAGCGGGCTCAAAGTCAAGGTTGAGCAATCTTAAAATAGAGTTGTCTTCTCGTAAAGGCCCTGTGATGAAAATTGATTCCGAAAGATTGAGGAGATATGGATTTTTAATGGAGGAGGGATTGGGACAGCACACAGAAAGACACACACACACACACACACACACACACACTTGCTGCGCCCCACCGGTGTGTTTTAAAATAAAAAAACACAGCATGATACTGTGCAGCTCCTCTTAACCTGCCGTTGTTGTTTGCCTGCAGTCGTTAGCCGCGTCAAAGAGAAAAAAAGACTCCGAGAGGTAAAAGAAATGGAAAAAAAAGACAGAGAAAAATAATACTGGCCAACAGTTTTATTTATCAATCTTCCCCCTCCCCCCCCTCTTCCTCCTCTCATTTTTTCTCCCTTTCCAATCAAAGTTTCAGTGCGCAACAATAAGACTGCTTACTCTCTCAAAAGCTGTTTAAGTGAATTTCACTGGCTCACCGGGGAATCGCCCCACTGAGGCTTTTGAAGGCATTGAGGCAGGCAGAGAAAGTAATTACTTTTTTCCCTAAACAGAAGTGGGGCGCGGCATGGTGTGTGTATATGAGTTTGTGTGCGTGCGTGTGTGTGTGTGTGTGTGAGAGAGAGAGAATGAATAAGTTTGTGTGCGTTTATGTTGGTGTGTACATGTGAATCTGTGTTATGTGTTTGTATGTGCAACCTTGTATTTGTGTGCGAGACTGAGAGACACACAGCTAGAGAACGACAAGGTTCTCACACTCAAGTGAAGAACAAAGCCCGGCAGGGTTTTTAGTATGGTGTGTGTGTGTGTGTGTGTTTGTGTGTGTGTGTGTGTGTGTGTGTGTGTGTGTGTGTGTGTGTGTGTGTGTGTGTGTGTGTGCGTGTGTGTGTGTGTGTGTGTGTGTGTGTGTGTGTAATTCAACATCACATTTCACACCTGTGTAAGAGACCTGAATAAGAAATATTTGTCCTTTCTCAGGGCACGGTCACACATGCGCGAAATTAACATTGGCGAATATTAGCCTCCCGTTCACTTCCATTCCATGCAAGCGAAAGGGGCAAATAAAACATTTGTTTCCGGTGGCAAAGCAAATTTGCATTTTTCGTATCGAGTGTAGTCACCTTTG
Source organism: Sebastes fasciatus (assembly GCF_043250625.1). Lineage (NCBI taxonomy): Eukaryota > Metazoa > Chordata > Actinopteri > Perciformes > Sebastidae > Sebastes > Sebastes fasciatus. The sequence goes on along the minus strand of NC_133797.1, from coordinate 9,143,542 downwards.
GTGAACTTTGACGAACTAAAACGCAGTCTCAACCAATAGCAAAGATCTGTGGGTGGTTGACCCCATAGCACTGCCTGCATTCAGCATGGATATCGACCCTGCAGGCAATGCGCCAGGCAGTGCTGATCAAATACGAATCAATATTCTGTAACTGTAATGCCTGTTTTTCTAGCCTCAAATGTTTTCAGAAACATATTTTAGTGTACTGTTCAGCTGTAGAATGAGAAATGACAAAGTTTGTGAACCCAAAACCACAATATTTCGTAAGCCTAACCACATACTCTTGTTGCCTAAACCTAAACAAGTAGTTTTGTTGGGTAAGTAAGACTACAATCTAATAAGTAAACCTACGTTGAAAGTTAATTTTGAAAATACTTTATGCCTGTAACAAGCAGAATCTGTGCGTTTCCTGTGAACACGGACGTTTATTCTGAAATGACACTTTTCATGTAACGAGCGGAAACTGACACGTCCAAAATTGATGCTAGAGGTGTACCTAGAGCGTCATAGGTAGAAGCGTTGGGCCACTGACTAAGCGCATGTGCCCCTGCATTGATGCATGTGCTTCATGGTACGGGACTGGTGAAGAGGGAGCTGATCTATGTTCCAACCATCACCTGTGTTAATGAACTGAAATCTAAGAAAATAAGCAACCAAAATGAGCTTCCCAGCTCACAGGTTAACAGGTCACAGAGTTCAGATAGACACACTGCTATGCCACATTGAAAAAAGATCGATGAGGTGATCATGTCCGTAGGACTAGTTTCTTCAGCATGTCGAGGATTGGCACCTTTGCCTGCTGCCCAATTGGCAGTCCACCTATCCAATATATGTTTGTCCTGTGAAGAGTTATTTAAGTGGAAAAAGAAGCTCTCCAAGCTAGTTAGTTGCTAACGGCCATGTCTAGAAGGTAACCCGTAAGTTGCGAAAAGGTGCGAAAGCTCGCCTAACCTAGACTAATCGAGGCAAATGCTTAACCTTAACTATTCAAGGTCAATGCCTAACTTTAACTATTCAAGGTCAATGCCTAACCGTAACCATTTGAGGTCAATGGCTAACCTTAACTATTCAAGGTCAATGCCTAACTTTAACTATTCAAGGTCAATGCCTAACCTTAACCATTTGAGGTCAATGGCTAACCTTAACTATTCATCAAAGTTAAATGTGATTCAAAGAAATTTGCACAGATTTACTTTGCCTGCCGAGTGCATGCACTGCTGATTACACTGAAATTAATTATACAATATATTCCCCCTCCCTAGGAACACCTCGGGACGTCTCAGGGAAGATCTGGACGACATGGCGGGGGAGACGGACATCTGGGCAATTTTAATAAGCCTTCTGCCACCATGTTCCAGACATGGATGTGTGACAGAATATAGATAAATGGTTGGATAGGTATACTACTAAGAACTGTATTTTTCCCCAAATGGTGGTATATGTACAAATCACATGTTCACCCATGTGCTCACGTTTGTGTAGAAGCTCTTAAGACCCTCTGCATTGAAATCAGGTCTTGTGTCATGTCATGCCATAGCAGCCCTAGCTGAGCCCCTTCACTAAAGCCGGGTTCTGGCTGCTCTTAGATCGCTGTTTCTTATGTAAATCCATCTGACACCACCGCTGTCTCTGACATAGCCCTCATTTTCTCTGCATCTCAAAGCCACAGCTCTTGCACTCAGTCATCTTGTCCAACGTTCATTTAATATTCCCTCTTCACTGTAAGTGGCCATCTATTTGGTTTATGTACTACTTTTTCCCTGATTCATTTTCTTTTCTTTTAACCCGTACTTAGGAGATGTCGAGCGCACATTTCACTTCCACCAGAGCAACCCTTTCTCTCTCCCAACTCGTCAATTACCGCCGTTTGGTAAGTGCTCATCGGAAACCGACGCACAGAGGCACCCTTAACAACAGTAGGTGACGAACCGGGCTTTCAACTAACTCCAATGTAAACCCACCCGTGGCGTTAATCAACGGTCAGTGCAAGGGATGTAGTATTAATAGCGTGAGAGTTTGCTAAGGGTGGGAGGGAGTGTTGGTGGGTAGGTCAAACAAACACAGGACTTTCAACCAGGAGACTGGTGTTCATGTCCGTGTAAAAGTAACATTAACTTATTTAGTCACGTCAGTCGTCAGTCACGTGTGTCGTTAGTCACGTCAGTCGTCAGTCACGTGCGTCGTTAGTCACGTGAGTCAATAGTCAGTCAGTGAAGTAAATGTCAACCACGACTGTTTCCTAAACTTAACTAAGTGGTTGTGTTGCCTAAACCTAACTTCCTGTGAAAATGGAAGTTGATTTTGATACTATGCATGTAACTTGCGTATATTGACATGCCGTCCCAGGTCCGTCCAAAAGTATCGCAAGAAGGGGTACCCCATGCGTCAGACTCCGATGCTGAGGGGCACTGACCAAGCGCCGGTGTTTGACGAGTTGGGGGTGAGAATGTGTTGACCAGAGGAGTTCCTCATCAACCTCTGACGGTAAAGAAGAAGAGAATCAGAAGTCAGGAACAAAAAAAATAAAAATACACAGGAACAAGACAAGTTATGAAGCCATGACAGATGCTTCATCAGGCTGTACTTTTCACCAAGAGAAAGATTTGGCTAACAGGCAACAATTAGCCAATTATAATGCTGGTTACACTCTCAGATATGAAAGGCTGGTGCTGAATTTGCCAAAGGCTTTTGTAATTCAAGGATTTTGAGCAAATTCCTCAAAAACCTGTTAAGACATGTGATAAGAAACCTTGTAATATTGTGTTTTCACAGGGACAGTCCCCATACTTGACGCTTTGTCCCCAGCTGGCGCTGTCCTTGGAGTACCACACAGAAAATATACTTTTGATTGCATCGCAACGGTGGTTCAAAGAGAGGCTCCTTCTTCTATTTTACCTTTGGATTGTGGACATTTAGTTTTTTCTAATCTGGAACAAACATTTATTTTTGTTTTCACCCTCGTAAAAATAAATATCTTGGCATCTTAAAGGATTTTACTCTTAACTGAGACTGGTATTTGACATATATATATATAATTCTGTATTTGGCATCAGCCTATTATGGGCAAAGTAATAAAAAAGTGAACCACAGCACCTCTATTTCATTCCACGAAATGAAAATAATTCAGAAAACCGCTGCACTTTACTGTATTTGAAAGTTGTGTGGTTGGATTGCAAATAAATGATTTCTACAACCTGGATGATTGACTGAATCTGCAAATTAAATCAGACCTCACCCAGTGATGCTAATGCCATCCAGGGGGGCCTCATGTGTTAGTACTCTTAATTACTAAGGGACTGTATCACTTGTGACAGATATCTGTTAAGTATTTGTGAGGTGTTCCTAATATTTTACTTACTCCATTAACCTTCAAATAAGATCAACAGAACCTTAATGATTTCTATGGGGAAATAAGGTTGTCGGAGGAGCAACAGAAGGGGGAAAGACAAACTGAGGATAAGCACACAAATAGAATATAAATTTAGCAATAACGGGTCGAATTTGCACATTTAAGCACATTTTGGTGCCCAAGTAAATTAGACAAATAGAGGAAAAAAGCAGCCAAGCTGAGGCTAAGACTACTTGAGCAGTCAGTGATTTAGTGTGATTTATTCAACCACCTAATTTTCATATAGCGTCCAGAGACTTCAGCTGACCACCTCAGACGCCTTCTTCTCTTTTTCTTTCTTTTTCCCAGCCACCTGCTATTAGCCAATTCTGCTGGTTTTCTCACTTCCACTAATGAGCGTAAGCACCTCATGCCACCTTTATGATGAAGCTATCCTTACTTGACTTTCTTATTTGTTTGTATTCCATCTTACCTTAATTCACACATATGTCTTATCTTTTTAATACATACTTCTCCCCTCACTCATCCCATTTTTATCCACTTCATGTCCTTTCCGCATTTTCCTCAACTCCATCTTATTTCACCTTTACCATCTTACACCAGTTTCTAAAGTAATTTACTTGGAAGATGTCATAATTCTGGGACATGAGCTGGCATTCAATAGTTTTCTATTGACACAAACCACATACGGCTACTTCGCAAAAGGTCAAGGCCGCGCCCCAACGAAAGAAAACAGAAGATCCCATAGACTTCAATGCAATTTGACGCATGATTGGATTGTAATTTTTGACAAATTTGTTTGCATTCATCCCTTGTTATACAACCGTTTGTTTTAAACACATGTCTAATGATTATTTTGTGATCTTGCCTGAACCTGAGCGTTCACGATACCTTAATAAGTAAAGGTTGATCTCCGCCTTGTCCCTTCAGTCTTCCCCCGTCCAACACAGTGGCCGGATATTGCTTATCAAGACATCTATACATATTTGATTGAATCACATTAGGCTAAGTGTTGTCTGTGAATAACCGATGTGTTGATAGCCAACTGTTTGATCTATAGGTTGAGATTTAGTTGGAGACGACAGTCTGATGCTGCTATAACGCTAATGTATTTATTTTCCATTTTCTCTCCAGTGACAGCCAGTTTCTTTACTCCTAACGGGAGCACAGCCTCGGCGATGATGCGATGCCGGTCTGGTCTATAGATTGGAGCCATAAAGCCCCTCTATTATATCTTTTTTCGGACACAGCAGGGGAACAAATCGGTGCAACCAACTACACAGCAACTCTTTGGCATATCGTTATTACTATTACCAGTTTTGTTTAAAGTAGAAGTTTGAAGACAAGTTTCGACTTCTTCTGGTTACGCTGTTGCCATCTATGAGGGACATGGGATTGTTTTCCCCTCAAAAGGGGGCAGGTCTACTCTGGATGACGTTTTGCCTGTCTGATGTATATAAGAAGTAGACGTAGTCATCGTGACGTCACCCATTGGCTTGTGGACTGCCGTTTTGATGCCTTGAGTCATCATTTTGGCTATCGTCTTTTTGGTTTTTTGGCCGTCGCCATCTTGGTTCTTTTGCAACCAGAAGTGACACGACAGAGTGGAGCTAAGTACAACCAAACTCTGAATACGACATTTTTAGGCAACCAAAATCTTACAATTATCTTTCATGAACCGAAACACACTGTTAAAGTTTTAAATCTGTAAGACCAAAACACGGACAACACCCAAACCTGACAATGCCGTGGTAGCGACCTGTCAGTCACAAGGTAGCCACGCTCTAAAGCAAAATTATATTTACTCACTGTGTGAGCCTAATATGAGAAACCGAATGCTCACCAGAAAAAGGGAGACCATGTGAATGAAAAAGGGCCCTGAACCAAAGTTCACCTTATTGAATGAAACTTTAATCAATTGATTGAAAAAATTTCCCTAACCCAAGGCTTCCCGTAGTAAATGAATATTATAGTGATTGGAGTGTGATATATTCCAATGTATTAGTAGTACTATTTCAATGCCAAAGAATGACCTGTGTCACTTTCAAGTAATCCTTTGTATGACATGTGACATTAACATTTTTTACTCTCTCTCTTTGTGGACTGGCAACATATTTCTCCTTTGAAAATGAGTGCTAATTTAGAAAAATATGGAATTACTCTGCATAGTGAGTCATGTCCAAGGGCAATGTTTAGTGCCATTACAGAAGATAGCGCCATGCTAATAAGTATAAGTGATGTGTATATGATATGCAATATGCAATATTATTGCCTTTTGTTTTGCAACCTCCTTCATTTATCCTGATTTTAATGCTATAATCTTTATTGCTAGGCTATTATTACATATATTGTTTTTTAAATGACAAAGATGATTTTAAAACTCACGAAATACTTGTACATTGTCGGACAGCCAAAGCACATAGGGAGAGCGGACGGACAAGCCAGTCTATGTACTGATGTATTCATTTCTCCTTTATTGTTGTTGTTGTTGTTGTTGTTGTTCAGCACTTGCAGCCAACATGTAGGATGTTACTGTTGATCTTTGTGGTATTTTCCCCGCCCCTCCTCCATTGTGATTGGATGGCTGGGTAAAAAGTGACAGTGACGAGCGCAGTGTTTAACCCAAAGTTGAACATATTTCAACTCTCTGCGACCAGAAAAAAATCAAACGTGCAGCACTGAGCGCAAAATCTTCGCTCAGCGCCTCGTTACGCTGCTGCCGATTGCAAAGAATTAAAAAAAGAAAAAACGTTAGCATAGCGGATGTGGCGGTCGCTTGCTATCCCCTGCAGTTGGCTTGTCAATAGCACGGTATTGCAATATTGCGGTTATTGCGACAGCCTTAACTAAAGATCCACTAGATGGACACTGTTAAATCAACAGGGACGTCCCAATGAGACTTCCTTATGTGGTTAGGCTGTCGGAACCAAGGCCCCATTAAAGTACGATGGGCCTTGGGGCTGTGACTTTTTCAAGACCCTCCCCCAAGCACCATCACGACTCACGTATTGCACAAACATCGGCCACGCTCAATTTGCACACAATAATGCATCGACAATCACTCACTGCAGTTTAATTTCATCACTGTTGTGGCACCAAATACAGGTCATTTAATCATTATAAGTACAGAAATTGGGTCACCAAAAGGTACAGGCGGGCTCACTGTGGGCCAATAATGCCACACATAATAACCACAAACACAAATGAAGAGGGAGAGAGCATCAAAGTAGAACCTCCTTCTCTTTACAAGCGTCAGTCGCCTCTCACCCTTCACTCTGCCAGTCAGTCAGTAAGAGAAACAGATCTCAGTCACATATACTCAAGCCCTGGTAAGCACGTGCATTAAAACGGCAGTGGTCGGAACATATAAACAGAGTCTTCAACTCATATGGAGACAGCTGTTACCACAAATCAGTCTACACCTTAAAGCTGCTTTAATCAATATGTTTAAATCAATAAAAAATGGATGAAATAACTATGTGTAATGTGAAAGGGACCTGACTTACGTGCCGCAACTTCCCTGCTTTGGTTGTCATCATCATCATCATCATCATCTTCATTACCATCACCATCAGTATTACTAGGGCTATGCATTGGCAAGAATCTGGCGATACGATACATATCATGATACAGGGGTAACGATTCAATATATTGCGATACTGTAAGCAAGACAATATATTATGATATTTTAAATTTAGGAAAACTGTCATAGTATAAAGAACACACTGCCATATGCATAAAATCTGACTATTCTTGAAGTATTTTTTATGCAATCAGAACAGTTGGATCTGCATTTGCATTTATCACAGTCACTGTATCCAACATCCAACATCAAAGCAGTGCTTTGAGGGAGCACACACACTGAGAGGGCACATCTCTTTGCAAATGAAATAAGTATTGACTGAGTAATCTTTGCATGTAAACTATTAATTAAAAATCTATATAGTGTTTTTTGAGAATTGATACCACAAAACATAATATCGCGCTTTACGATGTTTTAGATATTTTCTTGCAACCCTAAGTATGACCATCTCTTATTAAACATGGTATTGCTTCCTTGTTTGACATCAACTGCTCTGTTTGGATATATGGAAGATATGGTTATTTTGTGTACAATATCACACATAAATTGCATAAGAAATTGGTGTGTCACATCAATAGTATTTATATCTATTGTGAAGCAAATTTGAAGCTGCACTAATGAATATATCTATATCAACATTGGGTCAAATCACATTTGTAGTTATGAACTCAGAGAATTATGAGAAATGTCAGGATTATATTGAGCTTTTTGGCATATTTCAGCTCATTGTTTTGATTTTATGTGGATCAGCTTTACTGCTTGGTTCACTCGCAGATCTCATAAACCTCATTTGCAGCTTCAGCAGGCTGCTATTTTCAGCAAAGCAACTAGCCGGTGAACATAGTGGAGCCTTTTAGCAGCTTAAAGGGTCAGTTTGGCTGTTTTGAAGAGGGGGTTGTTTGAGGTACTTATCCATAGTCAGTGTATTACCTACAGTAGATGGCAGTCGGCATGCCCCCAGATTGGAGAAACAGCACAGCACTGAAGCAAAGCAATGTACTGCTGTGGACGGGGCCAACAGCAAAACGTATTTTTGCCACCTAAAGAAAGGTTCACCTAAAAAACTCTATATCAGTTTAAGTGTATGCTATATTTAGAATATTTTTATCGCTTTATCTTGCCGTCAGACATCCCTTTCCGATGGAAAACTGAACTGAAAGTGAAACTTATCTACACTCTATTCAAAGCCACCAGACTCAGTATAGATAAGTTTCACTTTCAGTTCAGTTCTCCATTGGAAAATACTGTATATACTGTATAGCATACACTTAAACTGATATTGATTTTTTAGGTGCGCCTTTCTTTTAGGTGACTAAAATACATTTAACTGCCGACCCCATCCATAGCAGTACATCGCTTTGCTCCCGTGCTGGTACTCCTCTCTCCAAACGGGGGGTGTGCCGACTGCCATCTACTGTAGGTAATACACTGACTATGGATAAGTACCTCATACAACCCCACTTCAAAACACCCAAACTATCCCTTTAAGAGCCATAACTTGAAGCCACTGGGCAGTGAATGAATGGGCTTAAATCACCTCATACGCTGCACCAATTTTCAGTGAGACTGTCTCATTTTTCTACACCAATGTATGCCACCAGAATAATTTAAAAGATGTTATAATCATGTAGAATTCGGAGAGAAAATGGCTTTAAAGGGAAGATATTTCTTCTGACAGTGTTACCTAAGCGTGAAACTCACATGGTACACTGGGTTTGACTAGTTAAACTCAACTCAAACTGAGTGACACCGAGACATGCCCCCTCCACTTAGCCATGCTCCTGCTAAGACCTGCCACTCCCTTCCTCTCTCCCTACTTGACAATCGCTCGCTTGGCTTCCCATCTACTCCCTTTTTTATCCTCATCCCCGGCTATGAAGTTCTACTCCCACGTGCTCTCTGCACGACAATATTCACACCCTCATCCTCCTCTGACAACGCTGACCTCTTTCCCCCTCATTTATCCCATCCCTCATTTCCTCCCCGGCTAAGATCTGTCCCATCCCCGTAGCATACGGAGAGGCTAATGTTATTACGGCTGGTGAATCCGGATGGCGAGGAGCTAGAGACAGGCATGGAGACAAAGGCAGTGATAGACACGGGCACATGCATATGTATGAATACACACATATGCATAATCTCAGAAAGGGAAACGGTATAAATACACACACACACATAGCTTGCACATAAACACTAAGCCACTGCAGAGCAGAGAGGTGCACACACATCTAAAGGAAAGGGATAGAGAATGTCAGCGCTGACATTTGTGTGCTCTGTCAGTCACCATTTCAGAGGAAACGTGTGTCTGTGCGAGATTATGTTAGTGTATGTGATTGTGTGTTTCATCATGAATGGCGCCTTTTGCGTGTGCCAGTTCATGTTGTTTTCCATTTCTGTGCACGTGTGCACAGCAATGAGCCATCTCGTCAGTTGACAGGAGGGCAAGGGGTGGCATGAAGAGCCTCTCTGCCCAGTGTTCTTAAATAACAGTGATTCACTTCCCTTCTCATATGACTGGAGAGAGCTGGTCAGATTAATCTCTCTCCGTTCACAAAAGAGGATGTATTCACACTGGGAGCGAGCCTCAGATTTCAACAAAGATGACTCATAAAATATGTTTACCCAAATACAGTGTGATTGATTGGGTTGCTCTTGAGTGAGTTATGAGGTGATCTCCAAGATAGGGGGAGGCAGGGAGAACGATTTAAAGTGAAGAAAGAAAAAAAAAAACACTTTACAATAACCATCATTTATAAATAGCAAATGAATAGTTATTTAAAGTTAGTTAATCGTTATTTTACTGTTAACAAACAATGAAATGATAATTCGTAATGTTTACCAATAATTAGTATTGCTATAGTTTATTTTAATTTAACAGTTTATTGTTGCACATATTGTAATATTTTATTTATACTGTATATTTTAGGGCTGTCAATCGATTCAAACATTTAATCACACATTAATCGTACATTTTTTATCTGTTTGAAATGCACCTTAAAAGGACATTTGTCAAGTATCTAATACTCTTATCAACATATGTTTATTACTGAATATCAATTAACAACACAAAACAATGACATGTATTGTCCAGAAACCCTCACAAGTACTGCATTTAGCTTAAAAAAAATATATGCTCAAACCATAACATGGTAAACTGCATGTGATTATCATAAAGTGGGCATGTCTGTAAAGGGGAGACTCGTGGGTACCCATAGAACCCATTTCCATTTGCATATCTTGAGGTCAGAGGTCAAGGGACCCCTTTGAAAAAGGCCAAGCCTATTTTTCCTCGTCAAAATTTAGCGTAAGTTATGAGCGTTATTTAACCTCTTTCCCGACGCTAGTATGACATGGGTGGTACCAATGGATTCCTTAGGATTATGGATTTTTTTTTTTTAACTGTATATTGTTGCACACATTATATAATTTTATATACTATTTATATACGTTATTTGTTAATGATTATGGCATGATTTGTTAACGTTTAAGAAATTGTCTGTAAAACATCTACAAACATTACATAGATAAATGGACCAGATATTTCTAACACTTTGTTAATGGTTAATAACTAGTTTGTAAACCATCTATAAATATTATTTGGATGGCTATTATAAATTTGCCACAGATGATTATAATACCTTGTTAAATGGTTAATAAAGCATCTATAAACAATATTTATATAAATAGTTAATACTTTCTCAACGGTTAATAATTGGTTTCTGGTTCATCTATCTATGTAATGTTTATAGATGTTTTACAAACAATTTCTTAAACAAAGATTAACGCATGGTTGATTAATGTCATTCCCTGACACAATTAGCTGCTTATGATGCTTATTATGTATATATCTACTACGCTGCAATTATTGGGCAGCTACAGCCACTGGTTACTATTTAAAAAAGCCCCAGCTCGACCATACAGTATATACGTTATCATAATATACTGTACCACTCGTAAAGAGGCCACTCTGCTTCATAAATCCAGGTCTCATTATAGGCTACTTGTAACAGTTTTCACAGTGTGGTATCACTGCTTACACTTCAACCTGTATTCAGTGAAAATGTTTGGCCACTTGGGATAGCGGAACAATCTGTAAACACAACACTGACATTGTCACCTCATAAATATATTGATATGGTGTATGCCTTAGCAAACAGTGGCTTATTTACACATTGAGCAGACATGGAGTAACATTAGCATTCACCTGGAGTCTTGTTTGTGTCCACCTGATGAATGCATGTCCGATAATCACTCTCCTTTCAACTTCACTCTTGATCAACTCAGGAAATAACTGGCTATTTAGCTGCTAAATGCTCCACCAGTTAGTCCCTTTGTTTCTGTGCTGTTTGGTGATGGGCAGGTAGTGTCTGATGAGGTTTTAGAGCTTTTTCGACATTGATGAGAGCGGTTAGACTCAATCCAAACTGTATATTGATGAAAGATACTAAATTGGTCTGTTGCTAAAGAGAAGTTACCTTGCACAGCAGATGGATTCTCACAATGTCACGAGATCACGCAAGAATCACGGGATCGAGCTATTGGCAGCTACGGGCATGGCTTAAGTGTTTGTGAAGACACAGAGTGGAGACTATTTGCTCTAAACAATAATGAAGAGGTTAGCCTAGATGCTACAATAGCATCAGTTATATCAGAACTGGAGAGTATTTCTTCACTGAAAGAAGAGCAAAGAACAACACTGAAGACTTTTTTCTCAATGGAAAAGATGTTTTCGCTCTTCCCCTGACTGGCTTCGGCAAGAGTTTAATTGACAGATGTTTCGTCCAATCACATCCCAAGTATTTTTTGAAAGTGCCTAATCTTTTCAAAACTGTTTCCAGTGACAGCTTCTCGGACAGTTCTGTGTAACAAACCTTCTGGTGGGTCAGGTTAGAAGGGAAGTACAGTGTCGGGTAATAATTCTCTGTGGGTTCGTCACTATAAGCAACCCCATTCACATTACATGTAGTTAATTGATCCATTGTTAATACACAAATATTGATTAGTCCAGCTTCAAGTAAAGGATTCCCCACCACTGGTGTTCCAACACGTTCTCATCCAAACTCGTCACATACCGCCGCTTTGTCACGCCTCTTGGCATCACTATATTTTTGGCATCACAACCACTATAGTTAGGTTTAGGTAAGACCTACATGATTGGGCTTAAAACTACTATGTTTGTACAGTGAAAATGACACTGAACATTGTGAACATGAGACACAAATGAATAGCTGATTGTAACGTGATGCACGGGACACTAACAGAAGTCTCCTGGATGAAAGCCTTGTGTTTGTCGGACCCATCCATCGCCCCTCCCGCCTGCCCGGTGTGTCTCTTTTCGCTCTTTAAACTATGTCACCACATTCCCGTCGCACTTTTGGAGCGTTTACTGTTGCTGTGGATGGGTTTATATTGTAGTTAATGGAACGTCAGGTGCATTTCACACTGGCGCTAAAGGGTGCCTTGTACGGTGGTACCGAACACCGATGGCCGTGACAAAGCCTCGGTATTTGACGCCCTGGGAATGAGAATGGGCTGGGTGTTCCGGTAAGTTTCCTTAGAAACACAATCTACTGTATGTAAACTTACATAGTGGTACATTTTTACTGTAAACTAGATGATTGTATTTCCTGCAGAACATGTGTGTTAATGCTGATAGCTGAAATTTATTGCAAAGCATTGCTGAAAATACAGAAATCTTAGAGCACAAATGCGCTAGACTTCTAAAAGGTAGCATTTGGGTGGAATAAACCTTTAAAACTATAAGTCATGAGAAAGTAGTATTTGGGTTAAATTATTTTTTTATTTTAAAACATTAGGTCCATCCCTAGTTTTCTGTTAACATACAGTGGAAGTTGGGGGCTTTTAAGAAACAGTTACTCTATGGGGCTTTTATTTTGAAGGGCAGGGGTTTGGGTGGGGCCAAATCAGATGTCCATTGGGAGGTATGATGAGAATTGTACAGCATTCACACAATTAGTCATTCTGATTTTATAAATGCTTTCATTTTTACTCTATGTGATTTGTATCTCTTTGGATTTTAGTCATCACACGCTCCACCGAGTTTTGCTTCCATCACCACTGGGAACCAGGCTTTCCCATATTTCAACATTTCGTACAAATCATTTCATTCTTACTAGGTCTGATAGTGAGTGATCTCCAGTGATGAATCCAACTCAGTGTAGTGTGACAGTATCACAGAAGCTCCTACTACATAGAAGGGGCTGCCTGGGCTTTCGTCGCACCACCAGTGGGAAACACTGAGTACAAGATGTTTTGATGATATTTGTACATTTCCCACTGTTGTGTCCTTGCATCCATTTGATTCTCACTGCCTCTGGGAATGCCAGTGACAGGCGTTACAAATGAATTTTCACACTGTATCATTACATATTTTACAGTCCGAAAAAACTGGGACTGAGCGTGATAAAAAGTAAAGTGACAAGTATACTGTGGAGAATGTGACACCTAACGTTAAGCAGCAGAGCTCCTTTTTTTTTCCACCTCTAATGACACACCAGGGCCAGGAACTGCGTGTGATATCACAGTCAAGCTGTTATGATATCGTGAGGGTGGCAATTTTCCTGTGAAAAGATAAGGTCTAGAAGCAGGCGCGTATTTAAGTGAACCAACCTGTACTTGCAAGAGTAGTTGCAAGCCTTGGTGCCAGTTCCCAGGTCCCATATGACATAATAAAATTCAATAGAAAAACACCCCTATTTCTTGTGCTTGTGTTTCAATTGTTTAGCATAACTTCACAAGAGATTTCACCCATTCACATCTTCAATCAGTCACTCCAGTTAACCACTTGCTAATACCCTCACATGTCCCCCGTCGTCGTTGACCCTCCCACCTCCAGAAACTTTGACATTAATTACCTTTAAAACAAATGTCAGAAGTACGCCTCTTCCTCTTTCCTCCTCAGAACCAGGTTCATTAAAGCACATCGCCCACTGAACTAATGCAGCACAACTGCTGTGACATATGGCTAGCCCACCTATTCAGGCTGAGAGAAAGGAGTGAAAGAGACCCACACCCAGGTATGTGTTGCATTTGTAGAGATGTGTGTGTGTGTGTGTGTGTGTGTGTGTGTGTGTGTGTGTATTTGTGTTTGCTTGTGAGTGAGGTAGGTTCAAGCCAACCTCTAATTACCTAGCTACTCATTAGTGCCCAGGTGCCAACTCGCTATTGGCAGGGGCTAACTCAATGCAGGCAGCCAGGGTGACATGTTAATGGTGTAATTGTGCTGACCCGTGTACCTTGATGGTTGATAATTACCTTCTCCATGTATTTAGAACGCGAGGGATTAAAACAAGAGGGGACGCAGAAAAAAAAAGGGGGTAGGAAGGGTCCTGAGACCCCGCGGAGACCCTCTGGGAGGTGCACAAGCTGCAATTTAATGGCAACGACCAAATCAGTGTAGAAAAAGAGAAAGCCTGGTGTGTGTGTGTGTGTGGCTAGGGCGGTGCAGGAAAATGTCAGGGGTGGGGATTTCTTAACAGAGTGCTAGGCCCGCTGGGAGACTATGCGAATGCTAGTTTCACTTCACATACTATGTACAGTAGGTACAAAAAGTGGTGATTTTATGTTTAAAAATAACAGATTTTATGGACATTGATGAATGTGGTTTGGCAGGTGTAATGTTTATAGTCTGTAGCTTGACGACTAGCTGATTAATTCATTTGGGTATAGGCTGAAGCTGCACATACATTTGGGTATCTGGAGTGCCTACCAAACTACAAACTAAAATAAGACAACCCAGTCAGTTTTTTGTGGGCTGCCTAGATCAGAAAACGTGATACACCAACACATTCTCACTCAAAACTGGTCAAATAACGCCGCTTGGTCAGTGACCGTTGGCATCGGAGACAGACGTGCGGGGTATCCCTCTTGCGTTACTTTTGGACAGACCAGGTACGGCGTGTCAAAATAGGCTCATTACATGCAAAGCGTCCTTTCAAAAAAAAACTTCTGTTTTCACAGGAAGTTAGGTTTAGGCAACAAATCCACTTCGGTAGGGTTAGGAAACGGTCGTGGTTGACGTTAGCTTCACTGACTAACGACTCATGTGACTCACAGGACTGACGATACTAACAATTCACATGAGTAACGACTGACTTGACAAAATAAGTCAACGTTAATTTTAGTTTCACACGGGACACAAACACCGGTCTCCTTGTTGAAAGTCTTGTGTTTGTTTGACCTATCCACCCGTCATGAGCTGACACTCATGCTATCAATACGACCTCATTTGCTCCGACCGTCAAATGATGCCGCGGGTGGGTTTACATTGGAGTTAGTTGAAAGCCCGGTTAGTGACATACTATGGCTAAAGGGTTCCTTAATGCACCGATTAACGATGCCGAGGGATGCTGCCCAATAGGCGGTGCCCAATAGGCAGTGCCCAATCGGCGGCGATCAATCGGCGTTATTTGACGAGTTGGGAGTGAGACCGGGTTGGATTCAACAAGCCATTAAGATTTGGCTCCCCTTCCTATGTCACATGCAGGCTCATTAGAATATACCGCCCAAGAACCGCACAATAGACTGGGTTTTTTTGGGAGGGGGGGCTTAAAGACACAGGCGCAAAATGGAGCGTTTCAGACAGACAGTATGTAAAAAACATCAAAGCATGTAAACAAGTTCTAGTAGAAACCCAAAATACAAATTAATAATCAATATGAACCTGAAAATAAGTGTGATATGTCCCCTTTAATTGGGGGATCCCCATCCCTGCCATTGTACTGGTTTGCTATAAGTAACAATGATTAGGTATTATAATTCTACTTGTATGAACACAGGCGTAACCCTCTAACAGGGCTTTATGGGTTTTAACTCTCAAGCTTGCAGATTCACACATTGAAAATTTGAATAATGCACACTAAGCCAGCCAACCCACGATAAGCCCCTAAATTTGAGCCCCACATACTGTAACTAAACACTGCACCCACTGAAGTTCGGAGACGAGTGGAGTGGGCGGCCTTATGGGATTAGGGGTGAAACTTGATACCTGAACCTCCTGCTGTGTCAGTGACAATACATACCCAAGGCACTGCCTATAGGCCATATGGATAGGTCACTATCAACTATAATATATAGTAAAGGTGACCAAACATGGGCCATATTGAGCCAAACATCTGCAGTTTTTCATTCCAACTAAGGACTCCACCCACTGATTAGTGTTCCTTCAAGTAGAGGGGATGATGTGAGACCCACTGCTGAAGGGATCAGTTGGAATGAAAGCCAACTCTTTGTGGCACATGGTTGGCCACTGCTACTATATTATATGGCTCATAGTGACCCATCCATTTAGCCATAGGCTGTGCTGTATATAGTCTTGGGTATGACTATACACCTTATCGACAATAACTGTGCTGTCATAGTGATGGATGCCGGTTACTTTGATGGGCAAACAACTGAAATTGCTAATCTCTGCAGACCCACTGAAGCACTGGTATAAGCACCACCTTGGCCCAGGCCTGTACTTGCCCAAGTCTCTCGAGAATGCTCTGCATGAGCCTCGCTATGGGTGTTGCAGGTGGTCTCTCATCACAGCAAGCCCTTTTGGAGGTAGAACAACAGAAGAAGAGCAGCTGTTTGCAGCATAGTACAGCTGTGCATTCAATGTAGCATGATATTGCATGCACAGGGTCTGTTGAAGTGACCCAAGCTGAACTGAAATCTTTGACCCTCTCAGGGACACACTGCCTCCATCTCAGAGAGAGAACCGAGGTGAGCATACAGTTTCATGCCACTGTCCTCAGTTACATTCACAACCGTGTCACTGTTTAGTGTCAAGTGAGACGTCTCAGTATTCCAACCATCGCTGCAGTTGGGTAGCACGGGGCGCAAAGCAGCCTACAGATGGGAGTCTTAGCTTCATTCTTCATCAGGACGGTTGGGGATGGGATAATGCAACAGAGCAACGTATTCACATACAACGGTTCATATATATATCTTTCTATTATATCTCTCTGTCTATTCATCAGTTTTTGAGCATTTTCCTATGAATGTTAAGCGTCAATTTCCGCTCCAGTTTTTTTCATAATGAACTTCTGTCTTCACAAGTAACAACGTTGTTAGGTTTAGGCAAAAAAAAACAATTAGTTAGGTTTAGGAAAAGATCGACTTGGTAAGGCTTAGGCAAGAAAACTACTTTGTTAGGTTGAGGCAAAAAAACACTTAGTTAGGGTTAGGCAAAAAAACTACTTTGTTAGGTTAAGGCAAGAAAACCACTTACTTAGTGTTAGGCCAAAAAACTACTATTTAGGTTTTGACAAGAAGGCTACTTAGGTTTAGGGTGAGAAAACTTCTTGGTTAGGGTTAGGAAAGATTGTAGTTAAGTTATGCCATGCCGGAAGTGGTTACGCGACACCGGAAGGGGCGTGACTTAAGAATTACAGTGCATTTACTTTTCATAGGCATAGCTACGAATGGTGTATAAGAACAGAGTGCACCAGCGCTCATTCATTGGTATAAGACAGATCTCCCCCGGAGGCCCCAGCCATGCGGAGGGCTGTCAGCTTTGCCTGGGTCAGCTACTATCTACGGCTGGCATGGTGGCAGGGGCAAGAGATGTCCTGGCACAAAAAGAGTAAAAAAAAAAAGGATGGGGAAAGGTGAGACAGCAACAAAGTAAATGCAAGAGTCAAATAGAAAGCAGATTCCGAAGAGAAAGGAAATGTGCTGGATTGCAAATGGGAGAGGGGAATGGTGACACGTTAGATGCAAAGAAAAGAACAAGGTATCGCCCTACATACTGTATGAGTCAGCCTCTATGTGCGAAATGTGTGCTCGGGTGTGTGTGTGTGTGTGTGTGAGTGTATGCGTGGTATTCCCTGGGGTGTCTTTGACCATGCCTACAGCCACTCCAACAGGCCATAGAATCAGGTAGCACCAGGTACTAGCGGGCTTTAACAGCCATAACCCCACTCCTTCTCTTCCAGTTCGGAGTGTAATACAGAGTGGTGATACGGCTGGCCAGGGGGTAACATTGCTGCCTCACCACTCGTAAAGGAAACAGATGAGGTCCATTCAGAACTCAGGCGCACTCATTTCAGCCTGAGAAATAGCTGTGGGATTCTGTTGTCGCTTTTTTGAGCAGAAAAACAGCAAGAGTACAGTATACATGTACAGACATGAAACTGTGTGCAAGGACATTCTCCTTCACAGTGAATTTCTACAGTTTCAATTTGCATCAATATTTCCTAGGTATGTTGAAAAAATGACTTGTGCAAAAAGCTATTTCGAACGAAATGCCTCCCAACTTTTCCATGCTTTACTTCTAACACATCTTTCTACATGAACATTACAATATCTGTCACATGTCCGATGTCTCACTCGGCAACAAAACTCCTAAGTTGGTAGTTTAGTAGACTATGCACATTGTTTTACACTCATTCAATAAAGCCTATTGTTCCAACAAATCCCTGCTTTATATTCCTGAATAACCTTGACTGCCTTGGCATTGAATGCACCACTTGGGGATCCAGGGAGTCTCTTTGTCATTAGGTGCTGTTACACAGTAAATCTGGAAACTAGATTGCGGGGCAGTGAGCTGTGGCAGGGTTCAGGAAGGTAGCAGCAAAGGCGGGCTTAACAGAGTCGGCAGTTAAATCAAACAGACGAGGGGGAAATACAAATATTTGACTGGGATTCAATTGGCTTTTGATCAGACTCAATAAGAGGTGTTCTAAACCGAGTAAGGTTGGAGGGGTATTAGGACGGGCAGCGTCCCTCTGTATCACCACGGTGACAAACAAATTTCAGGTTATTAGTAGATAATGCCGTGGCTGGTAGAGGAGAAAGGGGAGAATGAAGGAGATTATTCAGAGAAAATAAAGAGTGAGGGAGTAAGTAAATGAATATATGCAGATACTGAATACCAGTGGGAATGAGTGCTGTCTTGAGGAGACAGGAAGACAGGGAAGCAAGGTGAAAACTGATTGGATCAAGGATGGCGTAGGTGACAGTGTTGATGCAGCCTCTAATCAGTTGATTTTGTTGTGATCTGACTTCGATTTTGACCCAACAGAAAGTGATGAGGGAAAATTGCCAACACTTACTTCAGAGATGGGCACCAAACAGTGGCACCAAAAGGTGAACTTAATTAGGGAGACGGGGACAAAACGATGTGAAAGAGTTCTATTGCTGACTAGCCTGAAATCACGAGAAAGTGCTGTTTAATTTAACCAGTGTGAAACTTTCATGATTAACATGTTTTTTATTTGTCTAATTTGAGCAACAAAGGCAGTCTGATCACTGCACACTGGAAGAAAAGGCTTACATTGCCCCTGCCTCTGAACAATGAGCCCAAGCCCTGCATCTGTCAGGCAGTTGATCATCAAGAAACGCCCTTTACAATGAAGGAGAGTGATCAGTACACTTGGAATTTGTAGTTTTATTTTTTTTTATTCAAATAGCAGAAATACTGGAGAACTGTGCAGAGGACAAATAGAAAACATCTTAACCCATTAACACTACGACGAAACGCCGGCGGGGCGGGCCGCTATTCTTTCAGTAGAAGGCTAAAGCTAGAGTGAAAATAATAGTTTAATATGAAACTAAAAGACTGAAAAAATCCTTTGCTACCAACCCTGTCATGCTAGCCTGTCAGGAAGAATGCTAAATAATGCTACGAAGTTGGGCTATATTTTGGCAAGCAAAAACTGGCATGGCAATTTCCAAAGGGGTCCCTCAAGATGCAGTATGTGAATGCAAATGGGTTCTATGGGTACCCATGAGTCTCCCCTTTACAGACATGCCCACTTTATGATAATCCCTTAGGGCAAAAACCATGCAGTTTTTTTGCCTGCAGTACAAATGTGTTATTTTCAACTATACTAAAATGGTGTATTTTAATATTTCTGCATACTGGGGTCCCTAAACAGTCTTCATTACATAAATTGGGTATGACTGTAAAGCTGAGACTCTTGTAGATCCAATGAGCCCACTTGTATTCATGTGCGAAGAGGATGTTAGTCCCCGTAGTAGCCAATTCAATGTAGTGAGACCATTTTTTGAAACTTGACCTCACTGTATAAAATGACCTCTAGGATAATCACAGCCTCATGAAACTTTACGGCCACAAACTAGAGAGCTAGAGTATTCAGAGGATGGATGGCCTTCCTAGGTAGATTGACAATAACAAGGTTTCTGAACAGTTTCCAGAACAAAAGTATTCGCCACCCAATCACAGAAATTTCTTGCAGAAATCTTCAATTTCAAAAGTATTTGATACCAAATCACAGCATGGCTTCGTCTATGGTGTTCCTGAAGGTCTTGGTGTCTTAATGTGGTATTTTGGAGTATTTTTTTCATATTTTTTGATCAATTCTCGAGTGGTTAAAAAATGGTTAAATTTAGCACCAAATCTGTGTAACAAATGATTTCAACCCAAAAAATGCTGCAACAATTTATGAGACATAATAGAGCATGGGAATGACCAACATATATTTCTATCATAACGTTCTAAACCCTTATACGCTACACAATCTTGAGCTGCATTTCAAATTATTCTTGGGATTC
Organism: Sebastes fasciatus; assembly: GCF_043250625.1. Lineage (NCBI taxonomy): Eukaryota > Metazoa > Chordata > Actinopteri > Perciformes > Sebastidae > Sebastes > Sebastes fasciatus. The sequence continues at coordinate 9,123,086 of NC_133797.1, read as the reverse complement.
CCAGCTTTCAATTGATGAACACAACTTCTATATGGCATCTACTGTTGACTTTTTATCTACCCCTGAACATCCCCTGTCCCCCATTCCTACCCCTCTAAGAGGTGAACTGGTTTGGATAATTTGATAAAGAATGATACTTATTTGGTAAAGGAAACATTACCTTCGGTGCACTTAATTGTAGCAAGGAACTCACTCAGTTTTGATGACATTAAAGGGTAACTTTGGTATTTTTCAACCTGGAAACCTATTTCCTCATGTTTTTTGTGTCTAAGTGACTAACAGGAACAACAATTTTCTGAAATTGGTCCAGTAATTAGGGAGAACATCAACCGGAAGCCGCTAAATGAGCTGCGAGGGCAAGTGAGTAGCGCCACTGTTAACTAAAAGTGCTTGTTTTTTCCACTGACAGGCTCATATTATTATTATACGTTTCAACAACATTATGGAAAGGACGCTACAGAGAAATACAATGTTTTTCTTTGCCTTTCGCTTGATCCGGTCTGTTTGTTATTGTGTCCAAGTGTTGTGAAATCTGAATATCGGTGTACTCTGGCTCAAATAATTACGGGCAGCCACCGAATTTAAAGACCTCATGAACCTCAAAATCATTTACATAACACTATGCTACTAAGCTAACTTTTGTACTCCAACAGAACAAACTGGCACTTGTGTTTCCACCGTGGATGTATTCCACTATTCCACCAACATCGTCCTCCAGCAACATGTCACCTCGCAAGATTTCAGAATGAGACTTCTCGAGCGAGACTCTTTCCATAATGTCAGACACTTATAATAACAATCAGAGCCTGTCATGGCAAAAAACAAGCAGTTTTAGTGGACATAAATGACGGTACCAACTTGCCCCAATAGCACCATATTGCAGCTTGTAAGTGGCATGCCTTCTACAGCGCTCTTCCTCAATACTAGAATAATTTTTTTAATTATTGTCCCTATTAGTGAGTTAGGCACAAAAACATGAAAAAATAGGGTCCAGGTTGAAAAAATACCAAAGTTACCCTTTAAGCTTTTGTCCATATGGTGGTCATATGCACTTAATGTGAGTTGATTTGAAAAAAGCATCTCCACAATTAATGTAATGTAACTTACGGAATGTCCCAAGTATTTGTTTTTCTTGCGAAAGATTTCTACATTCTACAATTAAAACACTCAGACATGGTAGGTAATTTATTGGCTTATTGAAGAATTTTTGGACTCAATATATTTGAATGTGATTACCTCTAGGCCAACAAAATAGATGAATAAATGATTCAGTGTTTTGAAATTTATTCTTGGCAGTGTGGGGGAGGCTTTGATTTAAACCTTTGTGTTTGGAAATGAAGAGAAAATAAAACAGAAATTTTAATTGAAAGGTTATCTGAATAAACAGACTATGAAAAATCAAAAATTATGTTTAAAAAAAACAAAACATAGAGGTAGGGATGGGAGCATTGGAGGGACTTGTACTCATGATCCCAGTATTTCTAAAATCCTGGCTATGTAATATAATGCAAAGAAGTGAATTCTGTAATTTAACTTTGTCATTGATGCAAGATACTGTATGCTGTTGATTTCCAGGATTAATTTGATCAACGTTCACTTCTTTTGTTATAAAATCCACACCACATGGTTTGTCACATTATTTAATGTGCCTCGTACCAAACACCCGAAAACAACACCAAGTGTTTATTTCCTTCAACAAAGCGGTGAAAAAAAAATACACACAGAGCCAACCTTATTGTAAGAGGGAGCAGCTGTGTTTATGGGAAATGTGATCTTAATTCTGATACCGCTAGCTGTAACAATACAACTGGCACAAGACCCAAGCTACCACTGCCCCCACCATTATGTTATTTGTTTTATAGCAATCTTATGAAGGCATCGCAATCACAAAAATCTGCGCTTGTAATTGTTTCGTGTTCTAATGTGTTGTTAAAGTCTATCTTAAACTGTTCTTAATATCTGTTTGTTTGTTTATGAGATTGAAAATTATCCCCTGCATGTGAATGGGGCTCATATTGAAATATAAATTAGTAACACCTCCTTCACTGCGGCTCTGATTGGACGATTAAAACGAGCAAACCTGCTGCTGCGATGGTGTCGTTGTCACTGGTTTATCTAAATAAAACTCTCTCTCTCTCTCTCTCAGGGAGAAGCAGCACTCACAACCAATGCTGGCATGCCAGTTCAATACAATTAGGTTTGGGTCATGTGATTTCACATCATGAGCAACACATGATGAGGATATAAGCCCAACTAACAATCAGGGCATAATTGAGCTGGATGATTGAGAAGATTTGCCCTTAAGAGAGCTAAAAAACAAAAAACACAATGAGTCCGTGTATGATTTGAATTGCAATCACGTTGATGGCTGGCTCGGCGCTAATCATAATTGCTCTCTCTTCCACATCTGTTTATAACATGCAGTTCCATTAAACATAAATAGTATTGTTTCTTTGAAGACTCAATGCGTGATCAGAATGTAAACAAAGGGGTCAAAACAGCATTTGCAACCTGCTGTGAAGACAAGATGAGAAATAAATGGAAGTAGTGTTTTTATGCGCTTACGGGTTTGTGTATATCAATAATGTTCGTGAGCACAGGAGTGAAACAGGCATTTATCTTCAGTTATGAAAAGTTGGTAAACACAGAAATACTCTAATTGCATAATGTATGTGAATATACCTGGATTTATATAGTCACAAAAGCTCCACACATGGAAATGCATTAAAGATGGAGTAGACAGAGTGGAGCAAATATGATTAAAAAAAGTTATTTTTATAAAACTGTCACTATATCCTGAAAGTAGTGCATGAGACAGTTAATCTGAAAAAAAATGATGTGCCTCTGTGTCCTCCGGTGCTCCTAATGGCATCTGCAAGATTTCGCAGACCGGAGGAAAACAACCAATCAGAGCCGAGCTGGAGTCTTGCCGTCTCTGAGCAGCTGTTAATCACTCACTAACTCCGATCAAACAGTCAAACTAGGCAGCGCTGATCAAATATGAATCAAGATTCTGTTACAGTAATGCCTATTTCCATCGTAAAATGTTTTCAGAAACATATTTTAGTGTACTGTTTTGCTGTAAAAGTGAGAAAGTTTGTTGAGATCAGTCGAGGAAATACCAAGCACCGCCAAACAGCTGGAGGAAACTTTCTCATTTTACAGCTAAACAGTACACTATAAGATGTTTCTGAAAACATTTTACGCAATAAATAGGCATAACAGTAACATAATATTAATTCATATTTGATAAGCGCTGCCAAGTTTGACCGTTTGATCTGAATTTTTTGAGTGATTGACAGCTGCCTCTGTTGAATGAACAGCCAATAGGAACGCTCTCTCTTTCTCAAATTACCCGTTACGGGCTAGATTTTCTAAAGCCTGAAAACAGAGCCATGAGGAAGTGAAGAAGTCTAGTTATCTCTCAGAACACTTAAATTACAATATGCTGAAAGGTTATCATGGATTTTTTGCCCAATGATGCCAAAAACATTCTGCCTATTGCCGCTTTAAGTTTAATGTTATGTAGCTGCTGCTTGGCGGAAACTTATTAACCCATAATGACAGACCATCTCCATTCTATAACTCACATATATCATCAGCAAATCCAATCACTTTGATGCTCGGTCACGCAGATCTTCCCTTTTTTCACACATTCACACGTCAGTTTCTCAAATCTGTCTGAGCAATTAACCCTACAATGTGTGTGGCACTCAGCAGCTGCTAGTTTCCAGGAACACTGATCAGAGGGCCAAGGCAATGTGTTTTCGGTACGTGTATATGCCTGTGATATCGAACTAGCAAATAAACTCCGCAAGCAAACAATAATGTGTCTGTGAACCAATAGACAAACTTTGCAATTGGGTGCCCTCACTGTGCCCTATTAATGACAAATTGCATGCACCCACAATGATCAAACAGGAAAACAAACTGCTGCAGCGTCGAAACTACTGGTGTATTCATAAGGGGCACATTTGACAAAACATCTATTCAGTTGCATTCCTACTGATACATTGTTAACATTTGATATTGTTTGTGCAAGAGTTAAAAAGTGACAAAAACTTCAAAGTCACAATTTCCTTACAGTTTACTTTGGGGTTCACTCAAATGATTGGATAGCTACGAATACAAAGCAGCAGTCTTGGATCCACAATTAAGGTTCCGTGTGTTAGCCTTCGACACCTCCTAAAAATACATCTTTTCACTGGAAATGCTAACTATTGTTTCATTCAGAAAAGAAGACATATTGCGGGCCCTTAGACCTACAAAATTGAAACGTGCTGTCTTAGAAACGTATCAGATGAATACGCCGAAAACTATATAGTAATTATAGACAGATATACAATACTACTTACAAAGGAAATATAACTGACTCCCATCGGTGTTGAATCATAAAACCTGCTGCAGTATGAATATAATGTTGCCATGTGATCAATGAGCCTGCATCATCCCAATCGACAGAGCGTGGTCCATATCTATTCCCTATTCACAGAACAGTTGCATAATTTACACGCATGTTCATAGCTGACTTTGACCATAATTTATGAGTGGTGGGCTCACTGATCAATACCAGTAATTCTTCTGTTACCTCAATGGAAGCTGAGATTTCAAGCTTTATAATCAAGCAGCACCAGTGCATTCTGTTTTCTTTTGTAATCTCTGAAGATCTTTTATTTGATCTACCTACCATATACAGTACTGCTCATGTTGTTTGACCGTGATCTGGGTGTAGGTGTTACACTTATATATATATTGTTTTTTTCAATTGCTAACACACTAAAATGGCACATAAAGCACAATTATTGAAACTGACACTCAGAGCAAAACCTCAGCTCAAGTCTCCAACACTCTGAACACATGTTCTGCTTTGCAGCCAATTTGCAATTCAACATGGCACTTTTTGCAACACACTACTCTTCTTTCTTCTCTACATAAGGCATTGGAATCTAACATAATGTCACTTGTTTGTCATTTTAAACACTGCCATTCAAAATGACACACCCATAGACCAATTGGCCAATACACGTGCCACCTGCCCAAACCTGCCCACCTGCCAAAATACAACAACAATGGAAGCCAACATAGCTGTGAGGGGCCTGTTTTCAAAAATGTTTATTAGCAATTGGAAAAAAAAAATATATATAATTCATGTTTTCGCTGTGTTTATGTACTATATTCTGTTAAGAAATTATATGTTCTGTTATGATTTTCAGTGCAAAATTCAACCTTTGGAAATGCATGGATGTATTGACTGATTTTTACAATGTGGAAAGAAATAAACATTTTCATCAGTGTGCAGTACAACACAGCAGCATCTTAACAGATTGGTTCAAACAGAATCAGATCCCACGAACCATGTGTGTGCAATACGGTAACATTTCTTTTAAAAATCATTGTATAGTTTTGAATGAAGTGTTGTTGTGTGTGTGGTTGTGTGAATTGTGTGTAATGTTTTTACAAAATGAGCCCCATTTTCAAAATTGTGCTGGAGCAATCATCAAAAACTGTAAAAGGTGGAGGAACCTACAAACTGATGTAGTGTTGGATTTACATGTATTGGACTTCTGAGTAACCAATTATGCTTGTCTAACTGATGTTTGTTTTGTTAATGCAGCATCGCAAAAGTCAGCTTGCCACAATACTACAGTTGTGTCGCTAGCTGTTTGTTAGAATGAAATACGTAAATGAAACTCTAAATGTGAGAAGGGTTGGGTTACAATGGCCATTTCGATTTGCGATTTTGTTCTTGGTTGACCAAATACCCTGTGGCCCCTTTCACAAAAATGATTTGCAGGCGCTGCAACGCAGGTCACAAATGTTGCCAGGGTCCTGTTCCTACAGTCAGAATGCTCATGGCATGGGTCGCAAATATAGTGTTTCTGTTGATTAGAGAAACATGTGAAAATTAGGGCAAGAAGAGACGATCTAACGTTGCAAATCGCAGCATGCGTGTTGCAAATTTGATGACACAGGCCCCAGATTCGTTCCGACATTAAAACATTCATGTCGAATAAGCAGAATTGTCAATATTGCTTTCAACAGTTGAACAGATTCTATTAGCTCCACAGATGCAGCCATCAAATTTCCCCTCCCAGCCGGCTGCCAGCCGTTTATTTTTTTATACTAAATGCAGTACCTGTGAGGGTTTCTGGACAATATTTGTCTTCTTTAGGGACCCCAGCATGAAGAAATATTCAAACACATCATATTTAGAATGGGCGAAAATAACACATTTATACTGAATTCAAAAAACTGAGGGGAGACTCGTGGGTACCCATAGAACGCATTTTCATTCACATAACTTGAGGTCAGAGGTCAAGGGACCCCTTTGAAAATGGCCATGACAGTTTTTTCTCACCAAAATTTAGCCCAACTTTAGAGCATTATTTAGCCTCCTTCCCGACAAGCTAGTATGACATGATGTTACCAATGGATTTCTTAGGTTTTTATAGTTTCATATTATATCTGTGCCTTCAGTTTAGCTCTCTCTACTGAGCCTGCTACAGCCTCTGAAAGACAGTAAAGTTGGTCGGGAACGCGGGTCTCAGAGGGTTAAAGCCATCGGTTAGTTCCTCTTTGTAAACAGTTTGTTTCTAATGTACATCTTTCAATTGAAAATAATGTAGCTTTCATTGAAGAGATTGTCACAGTGCCTCATACGACAATAAAGAATGTGATTATGTAAAAATCGAATGACAACATAAATATTAAAACATTCGCCATTTGTTCATTTTTTTTTCACACATTCATTCCTAGCTAGGAGCTAGGGGTGTCTGGTTACATAACAAACATGCAACACGTATCAGGAGATATAGTTTGCTGTCTGCTCTGGGTTGGTTCCTTTAGTTTCTAGCTGGCATGTAAGAGCCGACCGACGCTGTCGTCTTTAATAGGCTCCGCCGAGGAGACAACTGTGTCCTGCTCGTGACAGTCGGGATAAAGCATGATAATGAACATTCAAAGTGACAGTGAAGGGGCTGCTTTAGACTCTTCACAGCCTCGATGAGAGATGCTGTTTATCTGTCAAGTGGACCTCAACATCTGCTCCTGATGAAAGGAGAGATGAGCTGAGATGCGAGAGAAAGGAGCGAGAAGGGGTGCGAAGTGGCAACAACACTAATTCATCTTGATGTGCTGGTTAATTCAATAGTGCGACATGGCAACGCGGTCGCTGTTTGTGAGGTTTTTCGATAAAGACATTCAAAGGAAGTGATTCATTTCACACTAGTCATCTCGGGGAATTGTTTAAACCTTGTTTGTTTCCAATTAATGTATGTGAGCAGACCCATAAAATGCATATCAAGTGGAAGGAATATGTGGATAGGAAGTGACATATTACATAAACACACTCGTTAGGCTGGCCTCTTTTGTTTCTCTGAGATAGAGAGTGCTTTTCTTTTTTTATTCCTAATGGTGTATGTGCAATTCTTTTATCCTGGTCCTCCTGGACCTCAGCGGTGCCTTTTAGCCGGCGTGTCAGGCTGTGCTGATTTACTGCGCTGGTGTTGCCGACATCGCCTTGGAATGATGTGCCTCTTTTCTCAGCAATAGAAGCTGCTCAGCCAACTAACTAACAAACCAATCAAATACAATCAGTCAGAGTGGTCTGATTCACTGTGTCAAAAGGCCTGTGCATGATGTATTTTATCTGTATCGCTCTTCATTTATTTGGAAAGCATTCAGCTTTTGATACTTTTGATATTTAGCTGGGAGCTGAACAGTGCCCAGTGCAGAGGATACAAAGCAGTGCAGATTAATTGAGGTTAAAAGGAACAAAGAGTTCGGGATGAAAGAGATAATCAGGTTCTCATCCCCTCTGTTGGTTAACAGTTTCTTCCCAGTTAGCCGGCTGTAGCCGTAGCTCATACTTTTGAACTCACTTTCAATCACTATGATTGAATCATAGTGATGTAAAAAAGCTTGTGTTTTTTTGCCAGTGGTGTTTTGATTAAATGTTCTTTTATATGGCTGCGATATAAAAAACAAAAATGATTAGAGCTGAAGAAATAAGAAAGCCTGCACAATCAACACATTCTCACTCCCAACTTGTCAAATAGCACCACTTGGTCAGTGCCCCTCGACATCGGAGACTGACGCACGGGGTACCCCTCTTGCGTTACTTTTGGATGGACCAAGGATGGCGTGTCAATATACGCTCCTTACATGCATAGTGTCCTTTCAAAATGAACTTCCGCTTTCACAGGAAGTTAGGTTTAGGCAATACAACCACTTAGGTAGGGTTAGGAAACGGTTGTGGTTGATGTTAACTTCATTGACTCGGCAATTCATGTCACGTGACTAACGATGTTCGTGACAAAATAAGTCAATGTTACTTTTAGTTTCACGTGGGACACGTACTGTATTCATTTAGATATTTTCCAATGTAAAAGTCCTTGGAAGTGTATAAATCAACTTTTCCCCATGGTCTAGTGTTAAAAAAGTTAACAAAAATCACAATAAATCATAATATCGAATTATAATACTTGTAGAATCACTATACATATCGAATCGGCACCCAAGTATCGTGATAGTATCAGATAGGATAGAGATAGGTGTATAGTATAGCCGTAAACCTCCATGTGTCATCCTAAAGGACAGTTGCAGACATATCATATTAGGAATTTGAACAAACAGCAAAAAATTATATTTTTTCTTGTGAAGACAGTCTGAACTCTTGCACGCCCCTTTTTCAAACTCTCTCTTACGCAGTTTGAACATTGACATTTTTTCTAGAGCAGCACCTCATTGTAATACTTTTGTGAACATGAAAAAGTGAAAAATCCTGTTAACAATCTCACAGTTGGAGAGAAAAAAAAAAAAAGATCAGGAGTTATCAAAACCATTCAAGTGTGTCTTTAACCAGTGAGATTACCAGGCTGAAATTACCTTTGTATAATACCTGATAACAGCAGGTTCGGTCATGTACCGCTGACACACATACATACTCATCTAACATTTTGGGGGCAGCAGATGATAGCACCGCAGTGTCACAGTTTTTTCTTCTCATTTTGCCAATTTCAGTCTTATTTTCACTGAAATTGTAACCAACTGCTACATTCTGCTGAGTTCATTGTTAAACAGCAAAGGAGAAGCTGGTGTTTTTAATCATGTTCTTATGGGTTGATTGCTTATCTGATGGAGCCTGTGTCAGTGTTACAATAAGGTTTCAAAGTCCTGTGTGTCTGCAGCACACTGTGGCTATGCACTCACCAAATCTGTAACCTTCATCTGTTCCATTCTGCTTCACTCAAATCTTTTGATTTTCAGCTCCATCTATTCAAACCACAAATCACCAGTCCTGTGCCTCCGAAATCTCACCGCAGACTTGACATATCCTGAGCCCATCATTCATTCCCTCAGTGTCATTTAGTCTCCATCTACAGCTTCACCTTTTACGCCACTTTCCGATGTCATTGCCACCCAGAGAATTACACCCACCTGAGGATGAACCCGCGGAAGAATCAAAAGAAGCCCATTGCTTTTGCATCGACCGCCTTGGGCCATGTTGGGTAACCAGAGGAAAAAAAAAAAAAGTGATATTGGAATCCGAGTTAAGTGTGTTTCGTTGTGGAAGGGTTAAGCCTTGTTTTGTGAAAGCCTTGGGGCTATGTACGGAGGAAAAGGAGAAGGATTGAGGTATTTCTCCACCGCAGGCCTTAAGGGGTTAAAAAATTCACTCCACTGGGATGTATAGGTTTGATTCGCCTCAGCGAGCTGGTGTGAGTGCATGACTGGTGATGAGTGTGTGCGCCCGCTTTTGTGTGTGTGTTTTTGTAGGGCCAGATATGAAGTGTATCCGTCAGTGTGTGTGTGTGTGTGTGTGTTTTTCTGTCTGCAATAAATAGACAGACACTTGAGCATCGCCCCCTGGCTCTTCTCGCTTTAGTGCATCTCAGACTAGCTAAGTCCCCCGGAGCCAAACATCTCACTGGATCTGTCAATATTGAAACAGACGAAACACACTTTCCCCCGTACCCCGTCGTTACAGAATATAATCCGTCATGTTCAAAAACTTCACGCTGGAATAAACCGCTTACACCGACATGCATTCTTATTTCCCAATACAGACAAATCCGTGACCTCACCTAAACTGTCCACGGTGTTCTCTCATACAGTAGGAGCATGTAAGTACAATACTCACTTTTGCCAAAACACAGTGAGATATCGGCTTTATGTCCCCTCATAACTTTCCCGGAGGGGGGGTCGTGAAGCAAACATGCTGCATGAGGTGAAAGGGACAGGTGCTCTAAAACAACCGGAATTTAGTAATTGTAGCTTGGACCATTGACTGTTGTCACAGTCAGCAGCTGGAGCAGTGGCTGTGACACAGCTCATTGAGGCAATTAAAGCGACAGTAGGCAGAATAGTTTTGGCATCATTGGGCAAAAAATCCATAATAACCATTTAGCATATTTTAATTCATGTGTTCTGAGAGATAACTAGACTTCTGCATCACGGCTCTGTTTTCAGGCTTTAAAAAATCAAGCCCGTGACAGGAGACATTGGCCAATCACAGCTAATTTCAGAGAGAGAGCGTTACTATTGGCTGTTCATTCCACGGAGGGAGCTGTCAATCACTCGCGAACTCTGATCAAACGGTCAAACTAGGCAGCGCTGATCAAATATGAATCAATATTCTGTTACTGTAATGCCTATTTCTCGCCTCGAATGTTTTCTGAAACATCTTGTAGTGTACTGTTTAGCTGTAAAATTAGAAAGTTTGCTCCGGCTGGTGGGCGGTGCTTGGTATTTCCTCAAATGATCTCATCATCGGTGCCGGGTCACAAACGTTCTAATTTTATAGCTGAACAGCACACTACAAGGAGGAAACAAAGGCACATGATTTTTTTTTCAGATTACCTGTCTCATGCACTACTGTCAGGATATAGTGACCGTTTTATAAAAGTAACTTTTTAAAATCACATTTACTTAAATTCTACACACTGCAGCTTTAAAGGTTTAAAAACCCTTAGCGCCCCCGATTGACACAATTAGCATTAAAAATACAACTCCTTCTTGGAGTCATAACTCATTAAATCTGAACACACAGACATGATACACATATTTTTATATTTAATGTGTCTTGCACTCCAATGTCCATCGCGAGTAAATGTCCATACATCTGCATAGAAATCACAGAAAAAAGACAATCCTTATAACTCCAGGACTTGCCTGAGAATCCCCACGTGGTAACACTTTATAATAACTATGATTTATAAATGGTAAATTGATAGTTAATCAAACTTAGTTAATAGTTATTGTACTATTAACAAACAATTAAATAATAATTTATAATTTCTGTTATTGCATCATTAGTTTGTGTTATATGAAATAATTAGTTTATAAGTTATAAATTCTATCACAGCTGATAAGAGACAATAACAATTGCATTCTGATTACATTAGTTACGTATTTATTACCACTTTATTGTTGCACACATTATAACATTTGAAATACTATATTAAATATGTGTTAATGATTACAAATTATTTATAAATGTTTAAGAAGAAGTTAGTAATACATACAACAACACTTTTAATTGTGCCAATTTGCCAGAATGTAAAGAATAGGCTAAAAAAACAGGGCTCAAGGTGACTGACTCCATGGCAACTTTATTCTTCCTGTTTACATCCCCAAACCCTTATTGGAACTGTGATTCTCCCGATTAGAAGTACAACAAAGAACGGTAGTATGTGTGACAAAAGCTGATAATATCCGAGTGGGCGCGGTTGTTACGATTTTGTCTGAGCTTCATACAAGTAGATGTTACTCATTCGCAAAGGAATATCTGATTGAAAACCCTTCCAAACAGCCCAGGTGGCTTCTTTCACAACTGCGCTCATGCAAAACAGACAGATCCGGTATTGGTTTAAATCATACCAATTTGAGCTGTCAGTACACAGTTTGTGTGATTTTGTAACACCTACACTTACAAAGTGACTGAAATTTGAACACATCATTGGACTTTTTAAAGGAATAATGGGAATGTAAGCCATTGTCTGGAAATGCAATAGCTGTGACTTTGTACTGTACCTTCTTATAAAACACAATGAATCCTAAAATTCAGCTTTTTTCTCTAAGTCATAAATGTAGCATTTCAAAAAAGATTAAATGATTAAAATGCAGACTAACAAATTATGAGCGTTACAGGTATCAGCATGTGCTGTGTACAACAAAAACTGCAATTCCTTGTCCAAAAAAAGAGATAACGTTCCATGTGATCCATCTGGAGTAAGTGCTCATGAAGTGGACTTTACAACAAAAAGGTAGCTATCCCATTACAGGCCAAGCACCGTATACACAGGAATGACATTTACTGTCTCTGCCTGTCGGTCAGAGCATTATCCAATCAGACAGTGACATAAGGCCTTTGTCTTGAGAGATCTAAAGATAAGAATCGTATTTCCATTAAATCAATGAGCTGTGTGCTTTACTGTGATGAATAATGCATCGGCTGTTTCAAACCCGCTTTCCCGTCCTCTCTCACTCTCCCCTCTCGCTCTGTGTTTTTTGCGATGCTCGCCGTTGTACAGTGTCTCAAGTGTTTTCACACCTTTGCACTTCATAATAAAGTGAAGGTCTTAATCCCTCTCCGCGAGTGCTTCGTTCTTGCTTAACGATCCTCCCGGGTTGACTGATGAGGACGGCGGGGGCGCTGCACCAGAGATGACGACCAGACCTTTTGTCGTGCAGTGACATGCCCTTTGGAATGATGCACAGCCTGGGAGCAAATGCTTAACAACTATTTATTTTTCTTTACACTTTCTATACTCAGTGCTTGAAGTGGAAAAAAAACAAGTGCCGGTACTCCTCTTATTCAAATGTTAGCGTGTGTATCAGCCGGTATCAGCAATCTCTTGCAACCTATTTATTCATTATTTCTTTAAGCATGTTATACTGTGTCATTTATCAGTTGTGATTTTACTGCTATATTATTATTATACTTGGGCTATGCATCTTCTATAGTAGGCCTATAATACTCCAATAATATTCCAACTGGATCACTATAGGATTAAGATGGTGTGTTTGAATATTTACCCATAGTGTTGATAATTAAAGTGATTTCCTGTGTTATTTGTAGCCCATAGTATCATTCTATAATATATTATTCTGAATTTCAACAGTGAATAAAAGATAATAGGAAATATTGGGTTTGGGGGTCCTCCCTCAAGAAAGATTTGAAGGTTTTTGACTTAAAACTATGCAATTTTTAATCATTATGGACCGTTGATATTACTAATTAAGTGATTCTTTTTATTTTTTATCACAGCCTTCGTCTGAACATTTAATTCTTCTGGAAATGTTTGCCCTATAAAATCATATTCTATAAATCAGAAGAGCAGATTCAAAAAATGTTTAAATAATGTTTCATTAATTATATTCGTTCGCATATAAAAAAAGTTCTGACGAACAGGTCACTAATTATTTTACAAAAAGGATGTGAAGATTGTATTGATAAATTACAGCACACTCATTGTCACCCCCCGTCTCCCCTCCCCCATACCTTGCGTCGGCTCGTCCAGATGCTCCCCACGTAGTCTTTCTGTTCATACTGCTTATGAGGCGCAGCGCAAAAACGCTGGCGCTGCACCGTTATGAATCACCATCACAGCCAATTAGACTGTTGTCAGGCTATCAAATGAGTGTTATCAGTCGCTATAAGCCCCATAGATGGGGGTCAATGGGGGCCTACTATACCCACTAGTAGGTTTCATCATCTATTCACATGGTAGATCACCGAAAGAAGGTATAAAATAACACGACAGCGACCTCTGGCGACCGTATTAATTATGACAGGAGCTGAAGCGGAAGTCAGGCGTTGTAGCATAGACAGTGTAAAACTAAGTGTTCTTTGTTGCCTAAACCTTGAGAAGTTGTAGTTTTATTGCCTAAACCTAACTGTTTTTATACATAAACCTATACAAGTTGTAATTTTATTGCTTAAACCTAAAGAAGTTGTTTTGTTGCCTAAACCTAAAGAAGTTGTATTTTTTTGCCTAAACCTAATTGATATTTTTTGCCTAAACCTAAAGAAGTTGTAGTTGTATTGCCTAAACCTAAATAAGTTATAGTTTTATTGGCTTAACCTAAATAAGTTGTAGTTTTGTTGCCTAAACCTAACTGTTGCTTTACCTAAACCTATAGAAGATGCAGTTTTATTGCCTAAACCTAAATAAGTTGTAGATTTGTTGCCTAAAACCTAAAGAAGTTGTAGTTTTATTGCCTAAACCTAACAGATTTTATTGCCTAGACCTAAAGAAGCCTTTTTGTTTGTGTTCAAAACGTGGCGTTTCTTCCAGTTTTACAACATGTAAGCACGTTTTGCTTTTAGGTTTCACTTTCACAACCTATTAGGTGTAGTAGGCCCCCAATGAGCCACATCTATCCTGCTTATAACGACTGATATTGCCTATTAAATTGCCTGAGTCGAATTGGGTGGCCACTATGAATCTCCCAGAGAGTCTGATATGGAGAGGACAGATAGGAGTACCGGCAGCTTGAGAGAAGTGCCGATACGGAAGAAAAAAAGTCACGGTACGGCAAGGAGTAAAATGTAGAAGTGCCGGTACTGCGTACCAGTGAGTACCGGCTCACTTCTAGCACTGTCTATACCAGATATTGTTTGGAGAAAAAAATAAGAAATGAAGCAAGCACACGCTGGCATTCTGTATGTTGGCACTGAAATGAAATCCGAGCGACTCTTCCCAAACAAACTGCCTCTCTGCATGTGCCGCACTACATTAGCCCACCTCTTGTACCTCTCCCTCTCCTGTCTGTCTCCTCTTCAACACTCCCACCTTCCCAGATCCATTAGCTCCATTAAGTCCCATTCACTATCTCCCCTACTGTGAACTTAAACCAAGCCGACATCCTTTACGCCCGTTCGCTCTGACAAGGCTGCTGGAGACACAATAGGCCCCGGTCCCACTTCCTTAATAACTCTCTGTATAGAAGTCTACAGGCGCGTGTAAAGCCCTATTGATCCCCTGTAGAGAGGCAAGGCTAGCAGTCCGCCGTGGTGTGCAACGTTGACCTTGTCTCCCTCCGTGTAATTAATTAAAACTTCACAGCGGGACTGACAGCTGATGGATCGCCCTCTTGTTGATTGTTACTGTTGTGGTAATCACACACACACATACGCGCTCAGGCACACTGAGGTGTGTCCACTCACACCATGTTGAGAAGGAGTAAGGGAACCACTGAAGGGGAAAAACAAAGTGATTGCTGTGGTCGGATAGTGGTGACACCGGCGGTGTGGAATGGCGTGCGCTATATGCAAGTGTGTGCGTGGCGTGGTAATTGTGTGTTTAATTGGAAAAGATGCCTACTTGCGTCCTTAATGCCATCCCTACCACAGAGTTGTTACTCACAGAGTGTGTGTGTGTGTGTGTTTTTGTGTTTACTTCCTTATCCTTCCCACACATAGCAGCCCTCTGTCTACCTGTGTCTTTGTACTCTATCCCTTACCCTCCCTTCATCCCACTCAGCCAACCAAAACTACAGTGTGTCAGCCCCGTTTCATCATTCTCTGTTCACTCTTTCAAAGTAAAATCCTGTTTTTTTCATCCCTCTCGGAGCCACACCGAGGCCATTTGCACGAGCACTCATCCGATATCGGCCTGCAGAAAATTTGAGCCTTTGGATTAATGTTGCAGATGACACGTTTAGCATTAGTCTCCAACAAGCCGGTGTGACTGTAGCTATATGTGTGCGAATATAATTATTTTCAATATCAATTCAGGAATCCCTCAATTTTTTTTTTCTTCTCTCTTGCTCTCTTTATCAGATGTACCAAGAGAGAAGACTGGAGCTTCCTTCAATCATATTTTCTCCTGCAGTGCTGTTTTGATAAGGAGAGAGGGTATCAAGATCCAAAAGAAAAGTGTCTGGCAGTAAACAGAATGACTCGGGATCCAACAGCCGTCTCCCGGCTTTATTCGCAATCAAAGTTTATTCACTGCCACCAATCTATACTAATTGACTGTCTCTAATACAGACGTGAACAGAGAGATTATGAGGAAGACTACCAGTCTTTACACATTTATTGACTCTGGAATGCATCATCTGCGGGACTATGATGAAGACTACTTGTAGTGAGCCACCTTTGAAACCAAAAAATCTGGAAAAATATAAGAGGGTGCCATGCCATGGAGGGCTTTGAATGTGATTAGGAGGACCTTGAAATTAATTCTGAAGCCCATAGGAAGCTAATGTAAATGGGCCTGAATGGGGGTATAATGCTCTCTTTGTTTAGTGTTTGTCAAAAGCCTGGCTGCCACGTTCAGAAACAATTGAAGTCAAGCAATTGCAGACTCACTTAAACAAGAAAATAAGGAGTTACAATAGTCCAGGCGGGAAGAGATAAAGGCATGAATTATTTGCTCTAAGACACTCTTAGGCAAGCCCTAGCAGATTTTGGCGATATTTCGGAATTGCAGAAAACAAGACTTAACCAATTTCTTAATGTGATGAACAATCAAACACAACACCAAAATTTCTAGCAGATGGTTTGATATTCCCTGCTAAATGCCTCAGGTATGGACTAATAGTCTTTGAAATTTGGTTTGGCCCTATGACCAAGACATCTGTTTGCCAATCAGAGCATTGAAGTTTGCTGATTTTGCAAAACTCCACATTATTGTTCGAATACATATTTCTTAGTCATGGTAGTGGCGTGGCTGTATGGATGGTAATGTCTATCTGGCCGTTGGTTTGTCTGTAAATCTCCACTTTGGTCCAAACCAATATATCTCAACCAACTATTGGATGGATTGTCATGACATTTAATACAGACTAGGGCTGTCAAAGTTAACATGATAATAACACCTAAACGCAAATTCGCTTTAACGGCACTAATTTATTTAACGGATTAACGCAACTTGCGATTTTTCATTAACCTCTTCAAGATCTGACGGGCTGCCGTCAATCGTCCGAAGGTTTTAGTGGGCTCAGTTTTAAAGCTAGAGTGAAGATACTGTCATATGAAACTATAAAAAATCAAAGGAATCCATTGATACTGACCATGTCATACTAGCCTGTCGTGAAGGAGGCTGAATAACACACAAAACTTTCACTAAATTTTGGCGAGGAAAAACTGACATGGCCATTTTCAAAGGGGTCCCTTGACCTCTGACCTCAAGATATGTGAATGAAAATGGGTTCTATGGGTACCCACGAGTCTCCCCTTTACAGACATGCCCACTTTATGATAATCACATGCAGTTTTGGGCAAGTCATAGTCAAGTCAGGACACTGACACACTGACAGCTGTTGACTGTTGGTTTTGAGTTTGCCATGTTATGATTTGGGCATATTTTGAATGCTAAATGCAGTACCTGTGAGGGTTTCTGAACAATATGTGTCATTGTTTTGTGTTGTTAATTGATTTCCAATAATAGATATATACATACATTTGCATAAAGCAAGCATATTAGCCCACTCCCATGTTGATAAGAGTATCAAATACTTGTGATAAAGTGATAATACTAATGGTAATCATAATCTTAGTCAAACCATATTACTTAAGAAAAAACCCAAAACAAAACGAAACAGCAGGGGCGAATAAGCTGGCCACCTTAATAAAATCTAAACAAATAAACAGACAACAACGGCGACAAGAGACATTCAAGAGTAGACATGGACACATTAATGCAAACAGACAAACATCAACAGTGACAGAAAACAACGAGCTGACAAACAGAGACACAGAAACAAGGAAACAATACTTGACAAATCTCCATCTAAGGTACATTTTGCACAGATAAAAAATGTGTGATTCAGTTGCGATTCATTTGCGATTCATTGCGATTAAATATTTAAATCGATTGACAGCCCTGCTTTACCTACAAACAAGAAACCAAGTGGGAGAAATCAGGTTAAGGCAGGGATTCAAAGAACCTTTCTACATGTAGTGCAATAACCTGATTAGTGTCAAAGTATGCTGTAAAACCTCAGTTTACTTCCTGTCAGTGGATTATCACATTACATTTTTGAAACCAACATTGGCACATTGTCGATACATAAAAAATTCAACTAAAATAAGGAACCCATTTAGAGATATATGACACTGCAGCTTGGAGATGTTCTTGTTGGTGGGAGCGTTTGGACTGACAGAGAGAGTGCAGAGAAGACAGGTTTTGTCACCATTTGTCCTCACTGTGATTTGGTTTACTTGGTCTGGGAACATATCAACATATATAGATGTATTCATTTTAGTTTCAGATGACATACAATTATTTTTGCATGCACTGCTACAACCAGATAGCAGATCTTTCCTTTCATCCCACCCCACTGTGATACTTACTGTGTCCTGGCTGCACATGCTCACATTTAAAACCACCCACTAGAAAACTGGACAAGGGTATACGAGGAATAAATCAGTTTGTTTTTTCCATCAGACATTTTGCTGTGTTAACCTGGTTTCTTTTCAGGAAACAAGGTTTCTCATTGACATTATGTCTAAGAAATCACTTTCCTGTACATATCAGACAATAATCAGGGTACTTAAACACACTGACTGGGTTTATGAAGCCGGCTCGGCAACTGACAGGCCTTTCAATAAACCCATGGCAGCTTCAGGAAATTCAATGCTAAATTCTGGTCTTCTGTTATTTACTGCTTCTTACAAATGCCGGAACAGATAAAGTACGGCGGGAAACTATTGAATTCCAATCATCTCGGCTTGCCTCTGTCTCCAAAAAAGACATCCAAGTCTCAACAGTACAAACGATCTCCACTTTTTTCAGCTGAAGAAAAATGTTGAGGAGAGGATTATGCAGCGACGACTTAAGAGATTCCCGCCTGGAACGCCAGCCGAAGCCACAACAATACCGCGGTGTCTCCCTCTCCGTCTTGGGGGAGCTGAGTTGAGCTAATTAGCCATAATATCAGCAAGCAAACTCTCCCGGCTTCGTTGACACACACAACGGCCCCCTAATTGACTGCCAGGAGTTTTGAGGCTTTAATACAGCAAAGAAGCAAGCTGTACCTTGGTGATTATGAGGTTTGGGGATATACTGCATTACATACTGCACATTCTTGCAGAACCAATCCAATGTCACGAAGTTCGAATGCAACACTGCTTGAATAAACAAATACGTGCTCAAACATTCCAAAAAAGCCCAAAGGAAAGTGAAAACATTCAGCATAGCGGTTTGAAGCTAGAGGCATTTGTATTTTGGCGGCTGCTCTGAATAGGAGAAGAAGAAAAATCACAACTGCTGCTAACTTAAATGCCCTATCACTGCTGTAGTTTGCACATCCATTAGACCGTGAATCCTTCAATTATCACAGCGGCAAGAGTATCAGGTTATATTTATTGTTCTATCTTCTTGTCTTCCAGCTAAGATGGAGTGCTTAGCAGATATTATATGGGCAGCCTCCAGACATAGGCCTCATAGCCACACACACACACACACACACACACACACACACACACACACACACACACACACACACACACTAACGCACACTCACTAGAGATCGATCATAACTTATTATGCCAACCACATAACAAAACAATTTCTGAATTGAATGAGGCCGGGGTGGGGGATGAGTAGGGTTGGAGAGGGGGGGGGGGGAAAGCAAGGATATTGAGCATAAACATCTATTTTCCGTTGGGGAGTTCGGGGTGGGGCGCATGGCCTCTTGAGTCATTTAGACGAATCATCCATTTTTTAAAAGGGATTTGATAGAGACCAATCCCCCTGTCTGAATCTTTCAAGCATTTGCCCTGACTCTGACAATGAGTGGGGGGATCTCCCCTGTCTCGCCGTCAATCAATCCCAAGCAGCAAGGCACGAGTCGTCGCTCTGAGCCCACGGGAGCAGCACGCGCACGTATACAGTATACCTGCACGGATATCGACCGCTATATTGGTTTATTTGCGTCCGCGCCGTCTTCACTGGATTAAATCTTTCATTTTCTCATGGAGCGAGGAGAGGAGAGTGGGAGGAATATGATGGGGGCCTCACCTAACCTCCGGGGAAAGGCCAGTGCATTAGACAGAGAACAGATCAGTTCCAGCTAAGATGAATATGAGCACATAGATTGGTCTACTGTCTGGGGAGACTCAGAAATGCAGTTTTGTGTACGCCGGAGCGGCGAGGCCTCGGAGGCAGCGAGTAAGGAGGGCAGGGAAGGAGGCAATCACTGCATAACCAAACAGACCCCGAGCGGAGCACATCAGAGCCAAGGGCCAAGCTGAGACAGATACAGATTGCTTATTGAGCTGTTTTTAGAGTGACGGTATTAACAGCATATGGCTGAGAAGAGGTGCTTTCCTCAGAATATCTCATGCACTGTGGCTTTGACAAGTCTATGGAATGTATGGAGAGGATATGCCACGGGGAGGTGGTGATTGTATACTAATTCGCCGGGAGTTATACAGACGTAGGCAAAATTGTTGGTACCCTTCCGTTAAAGAAAGAAAAACCAACAATGGTCACTGAAATAACTTGAAACTGACAAAAGTAATAGTAAATAAAAATTCACTGAAAATGAACTAATGAAAATCAGCTATTGTTTTTGAATTATGGTTCAGCAGAATCATTTAAAAAAACAAATTAATGAAACTGGCCGAGACAAAAATTATGGTACCCTTAACTTAATATTTTGTTGCACAACCTTTTGAGGCAATCACTGCAATCAAGTGATTTCTGTAACTCTCAATGAGACTTCTGCACCTGTCGACAGGTATTTTGGCCAACTCCTCGTGAGCAAACTGCCCCAGCTGTCTCAGGTTTGAAGGGTGCCTTCTCCAGACTGCATGTTTCAGCTCCTTCCACAGATGTTCAATAGGATTTAGATCCGGGCTCATAGAAGGCCACTTCAGAATAGTCCAATGTTTTGTTCTTAGCCATTCTTGGGTGTTTTTAGCTGTGTGTTTTGGGTCATTATCCTGTTTGAGGACCCATGACCTGCGACTGAGACGAAGCTTTCTGACACTGGGCAGCACATTTCGCTCCAGAATGCCTTGATAGTCTTGAGATTTCATTGCACCCTACACAGATTCAAGACACCCTGTGCCAGATGCAACAAAGCAGCCCCATAACATAACCGAGCCTCCTCCATGTTTCACATTAGGTACAGTGTTCTTTTCTTTGGATGCTTCATTTTTGCGTCTGTGAACATAGAGCTGATGTGACTTGCCAAAAAGCTCCAGTTTTGTCTCATCTGTCCAAAGGACATTCTCCCAGAAGCTTTGTGGCTTGTCAATATGTTTTTTGGAAAATTCCAATCTCGCTTTTTTATGATTTGGTGTCCTCCTCGGTCGTCTTCCATTAAGTCCACTTTGGCTCAAACAGTGACGGATGGTGCGATCTGACACTGATGTACCTTGACCTTGGAGTTCACCTCTAATCTCTTTGGAAGTTGTTCTGGGCTCTTTGGTTACCATTCGTATTATCCGTCTCTTCAATATGTCATCAATTTTCCTCTTGCGGCCACGTCCAGGGAGGTTGGCTACAGTCCCGTGGACCTTAAACTTCTGAATAATATGTGCAGCTGTAGTCACAGGAACATCAGGCTGCTTGGAGATGGTCTTATAGCCTTTACCTTTAACATGAAGGTCTATAATTTTCTTTCTAACCTCCCGAGACAACTCTCTCCTTAGCTTTCTGTGGTCCATGTTCAGTGTGGTACACACCATGATACCAAACAGCACAGTGACTACTTTTCACCCTTTAAATAGGCAGACTGACTGATTACAAGTTTGAAGATACCTATGATGCTATTTACAGGACACACCTTAGTTTAATATGTCCCTATGGTCAAACTATTTTACATCTTTTCTAGGGGTACCATCATTTTTGTCCAGGCCAGTTTCATTAGTTTGTTTTTTAAAATGATTCTGTTGAACCACAATTCAAAAACAATGTCTGATTTTCAATAGTTAATTTTCAGTAAATTTTTATTTATTATTACTTTTGTCAGTTTCAAGTTATTTCAGTGACTATTGTGGGTTTTTCTCTCTTTAACGGAAGGGTACCAACAATTTTGCCTACGTCTGTATAATGGCGATGGTGTTCTAATTGAATGCATTAGTGATGATCTTTACTTTCCTCTTCCATCTTCTCTGTTTTCATTATCATTAGTATGTGGCACATGAGGTCTTGTGTCTGTTTATCCATGTTATCAATTGCTAATTCGTCGTATTATTATACTCGGTGTTTTATTGCTTCTTTGTCAGACATCAGCTGCTCTGTTCGTATGGAAAATACAGCCGTTTTGAGTGCGTCAGAAATAAATGGCAAAATAGTGGCATCAATTTGTACCCGAAGCAAATTTAAAGCTGCGCTAATCAACAGTTCTACATTAACATGGATCAAATGACTTAATGTAATGTGAATGAAGTTGCTTCTAATGACGAACCCACAGAGAATCATCATCAAAATATGCAGTTCTCTTTCAGCTCTAGGAAGCGTTTTAGTGTCTTTCAGCGCATTGTTTGGGTTTTATATGGTTATAATATGTCAATGTTGTGTTTACAGCTTGCTTTACTGCCCCCAAGACATCCCGTAAGTTATCTCAAAAATGTTATCAGGTCATTAAATGTGCATTATCAGTAGTTATAAGCCTCACAGATGTGGGTCAGTAGGGCCCTGATACACCCAATAGAGGGATGACGTATTTTTGTAGGCCAACCAGGAAGTTAGCATCGCACTGGTTCCCTCGACAAAAGCCCATGGGATTTCTCCATTGGGTTTTGGATTATTACAGAAAATAAACTCTGTGTCAAATGCTTACTTACATGTTTTGTTCAGCAAAATAATCTCCACAAATGAACCCCACTTTTATCATTTTTGAAGTGTAAATGCACCAGAAGTAAAAAGCTAACGTTAGGCTGTAAACAAACTACACCACGGTCGCATGAATGTGAGTATAAACAACGAGGCTGTAAAGGTGGACGAGTCGGCATGATGACGGTCAGTAGTCTGCAGTAGTATAGACAGCATGAAATGGTGGGTGATGGATGGGACACAAAACACAGGGCTTTCACCCAGGAGACCGAGATGTGCATCCCGTGTGAAACCGACGACGTGCAGTTGTCTTTGTGTTCACGAGCGTTAAGTTTCACTTTCACTTTTGAGACGTACTTATTTGAACCAAAAACATTACCTTTTCCCCCCCCAAACTTTACTAAGTGGTTTTGTTGCCTAAACCTAAAGAAGTTGTAGTTTTGCTACCTGAATCCAAAGAAGCTGTTTTGTTTGTGTTCAAAACGCAACATTTCATGCAGTTTTACTATGTGTTAGAACTAGGGCTGTCAAAGTTCACACGATAATAACGCGTTAAGCAAATTAACTTTAACGCCACTAATTTCTTTAACACATTAACGCAACGATTTCAGAGGTTGTAGCAGGCTGGCTAACTAAAAGATCTAAGGAATCCATTTGTACCAACCATGTCATACTAGCTTGTCACAAAGGAGGCTAAATAATGCTCCAAACTTACACAAAATTTTGGCGAGGAAAACCTGACATGTCCATTTTCAAAGTGGTCTCTTGACCTCTGACCTCAAGATATGTGAATGAAAATGGGTTCTATGGTTACCCACGAGTCTCCCCTTTACAGACATACCCACTTTATGATAATCACATACAGGCAAGTGTGTGCAAGTCATAGTCAAGTCAGCACACTGACAAACTGACATCTGTTGTTGCCTGTTGGGCTGCAGCTTGCCATGTTATGATTTGAGTTTTTTTTATGCTAAATGCAGTACCTGTGAGGGTTTCTGGATAATATTCGTCATTGTTTTGTGTTGTTAATTGATTTCCAATAATAAATATATACATACATTTGCATAAAGCAAGCATATTTGTCCACTCCCAAAGGGATTAATTTGCGATTAATCTGATTAACTATGGACAATCATGCGATTAATCGCGATAACATATTTGAATGGATTGACAGCCCTAGTTAGAATGTGTTGCTTTTAAGCTTCGCTTTCACTTTTACAGCGTAGTAAGTGTAGCAGGCAGCTTGTTGGAATATGCCGTGGAGATGACAGCCCCGTATTTGATTCATTCTGATATTGCTCAGTCCGAAGTGCCCATATCTGAGAAGGCTTTTTATGGGCTTTATCCAAGAGCGCTGGATGCTTTGAGACGTAAACAATAGGGTGATCCGCAACTGTTGCCACCAAGCTGTTGCTGTGTGTGATGTAGCAAAAGACAGGAGCAAATCAAATACAATTTGGCTTTTCTGTGTATTGTTTCATTCAGTGATATGCATTTTTTTTTTTAAATAACATGTGACTTAATTTTCCTAACTCATTGCTTGCATTTGTTTTTATTATGTATGTCTCCTGCACTGTTTTATGCTTGCTTATACAGTGTAAGATGTGTGTTCTTCATTGCTTTAAATGACACCAGCTATTATTATGGACAGTTTTTTTTTTGTTGTTCTGCATCATGCCAAGATGCAAGAGTCGAAAATGATCTCGCTGACATGCAGTTACTGATGTATTTACAGAGATGGTGATAGATTCTCTCAGTGAAAATAAACCAATTACCTAAAGTAGCATCTTCTTCCCTTCTCCCCTCTTCCTCCTCTTCCATTTCTTATCAGCGCCATTCACTGCTGTCAAGCCCAGATCCCAGATCGCCATCTCTCCACACCCTTTTCTCTCCGCCTCCCCTCATCTCACTTTAACACCTCAACCTCCCGAGGCCCCTGCTCCTCCATCCATACCGCCGTTCCCTCACGCTCTCTCGCTCATCCTGCCCTAATCTACTGTCCACTGCTTCCTTTGAGCCCCGGCTCTCCCTTCTGACTTCCTGCCACCCCTTTGCTTTCCTCACCCCCCCCGCCACTCCCTCCGCTATCCATCAGACTGAGTAATGGCCATCAGGGCAGGGAGTCACCCTGCAGCTGTCTGGGACAGACACTGATCACACACACAGTCACTTTAGGCTGAGGGCACAGCCATCCATTTTGTACATGGTCTCGTCCGGCTCACAGTCCACTGTACTTTCTAGGCTAAAGCAATTACAGGAGCCCAAATGGTACAGATGAGGCTGATCACACCCATTTGGGGTTAGAGGGCGAATATATTGTGCTTTTATTGCTCGACTGTATCCCCACTGTTTGTAAATTTCACTTTACAGCTCTCTGAGATGGCTGAATCAAGGAGGAGCGGGACAGTTATTAACAGCAAATTGTATTTGCTGCGTATTGATCGTTTCTTCTCCTCACCCTTGATTATTGCAACAATAAGAGGGACTGACTCCGGTGTCCACATTTACATTGTTTGTTTATTGACCTATTCTGTTCTCTTTTACAGTTTCCCCAGCATTTACGACCCTGGGGCTTCGGTGAGCCAATGAGCTAACATCACAGAAATTAACAAGCTTGTTTTCTTCCTGTACTGATCACCAAGAGAACATTTAAACCGGGCTCGGACTAATTTTCCTCCGCGGTGATTGTGTGCTTAAATCCAAACAACACAGACTCCTGTTGACATATTGAGAGGGCCTATACCTCCCATTTACTAGTTTGTCATCGGGCCACAACTCAGTTCTACTGCGGTCTCTGAAGTACACTTTTTAAGCAGCGGCTGGCCTATCGAAGGGCACTGTAATAGGCTTGAGGTATATCCTTTGGGTGCTAACCCCCTTAATGATATCTTAATTGCCTTTTTGTTCACATTATGAAATTTTAATGGCCTTCTGAGCTTTTACCTACAGACCGGCCTTAGTCTGTTAGCCCCTCACATCAAGGCCGGTTATGACATCATTTATCAAAAATTATGTCCCATTTGTCATTTGAGAGCTACTAAATTATAAATGTGGCAACAGTTAAAGTAGAATGACCGGTGATGTTGTTCTTGCTCATGAGAAAAAAACACCGGCTAACCAAACTCTTTATGTGTGGAATACACTGTATGTTTGTTATGCTAAAAGGAATTTGTATTGCTTCAACATAGGACGTAGTATTGTGCTAATGTAAATGCCCTTTATAGCAGGAGTTCTCAAACATTTTGGTGCCAGGGACCGATTACAGGGGAGAACATTTTCCAAGGACCCCCTCATAATCATAACACTGATTAAGCATATTGGTTACTATCATTTGTACTCTTAGATGCCATTGGAACTATTTGTATTCTAAAACTTTCCAAACTAAATATGTCGGACCTATTTCATAGTGATAAACAGAAACATATTTCAATTTGAATCATGTTAATACCACTTTGTCTTGCCCTGATATTCCGGGTGCTTTTTTATCAGATATCGCTTTAGCTTGGACGGTTGAAGACACATGACATATTTGGTCTCTCGTCACTGGTCACAATATAACCAGACTTAATTTTTAGCTAGTTTGGGCTTAGCGTCACTTGACGAAGTGGACTGACTCAAATATTTCTCCATGCTCGCCAGCTAGTTGGCTAATGAGCTAAGCTGGGTAGCAGCAGGAATGGTTTTTACTCCCAGAGTGAAGTGACTGATTCATGACTTGACATGATGTGTCACAATCTTATCAGAGTTTCTATTGGCCCTAATCTAACATGCATGGGAATAATGTAAAAAAAATGTTTTATTGGCGCAAATGGTCCCCATCTGTAGATATGCAGTTTTTAATACAGAACAATTTAATAATTTATGGCAAATTATCCCACGGACCCCCTGACAGATTGCCATTGACCCCTTGAGAATCACTGCTTTAAAGAGATAGCTCACCATTTGTATTAGCATTTGAGTTCTTGCCGAGAATTACATGTGAGTATCGATACCACTCTCATATCTGCACGTTAAATATGCTACAGCCAGCAGCCGGTTAGCTTAGCATAGCATAAAGACAGAAAACAGCTTAGCCTTGCTCTGTCCAAATGCAAAACACTCTGCCTACCAGCACCTGTAAAGCTCACTAATGCACCTTTTTTCACAGTAGACATGTTTGCTTGTCATAGCAGAAAAAGCACAGGTGCTACTTGATAACTTCAAAAAGGACTGCATTCCATTTAGGTGAACTAGTTCCAGGATCGCTGTCACGGTCAAGGCTTATTGGGACAAACCGAAATGCAACGGCCTACCAACAAAGTTGTTCTATATACTACAAGTGTTGCTTGAGTTTTTACCTCTTACTACCGGGCAGGCTGGTCTCATACACCGTTCGTAGGTATAACTATGAAAAGTAATGCACTTTAATTTGTGTACATGCCACAAAACCGATTTGTGTGTAATTCACGTAATCGTGAACCAGGATGTATGAAGAACGGCGAAGAGAGGAGGTCGGGGTGGATGGGTGGGTCAAAAAATACTGGACTTTCGCCCAGCAGACTGGCGTTCGTGTCCCCTGTGAAACCAGAAGTCAGCATTTATGTATTTGTCACGTCACTGACCTACTTAAGTAACGCCACTTTCACAGTTATTCTAAGCCAGAACCCAATCTTTTCCTAAACCTAACTAAGTAGTTTTTATTGCTTAATCCTAACCAAGTCGATCTTTTTCTAAACCTAAGTAGTTTTCTTGCTTAAACCTAACTAAATCAATCTTTTCCTAGGCCTAACTAAATAGCTTTCTTGCTAAACCTAAGGAAGTTGTTTCCTGTGAAGACAGAAGTTTATTTTGAAAAGACTGTGTGCATGTAACAAGCGGAAATTGCCACATGTTGCTGGACATTTGTAGGAAAATGAACGAAAAAGTATACAAACCGTTGGAGAATGTGTACTAAAACTAAAAATATCTGCTGTAAAAAAGGGTCCATTAACATGCTGGTAGGCAGATTTTTTCCTCGCTTCCTTTATGCTAATTAAGCTAAGCTAACTGGCTCCAGGCTAAAGCTTAATTTTTAACAGACAGATATGAGAGTCGTGTCAATCATCTCATCTAACTCTCATTAACTATGCAAATAAGTGTATTCACCAACATTTAAAATGGTTTCTTTAAGTGTGTAAACCAATAATGTGAAAGGACTACAGTTGGTTATTTGTTAATATAGTGTCTATTTCAGTGTTCTGTTTACATATCTTTCTTTTTTTAACATAACTGTGAACAGTCTTAAAAGCCCTGCACACCCACAGTACACCCACACAGATGTTTCCACATATTTCGGTTGATTAGATGTCCTTCACTTTGCCTGGGAAATATTACACCTTTATTATTCTTATAGGGCTTTTTAATGGAAGCCATTTTGACATGTCACAGTAGAAGAAGAAAAAAACAGGTTTAGGTAATAAAATTAACAACGACTGAATTCCATTTAGCTGCTTCGTATTTCACAGTGCTTGCTCCCTGCCACGCTGTCACCGAGACATTGTTAATGCTATTAGTAACACCTGTGCTTTTCCCACTATTAACTCGACATGTCTGCTGTGAAAAAGGCGCTGTTTGTTCAAAGAGTTTGGTGACGTAATTCCCAGTGTAGCTCCACCTAAAATCAATCTGAGCCAAGGTCTAACCGGCCACAGTGATTGAGAACACCTGCGGGCGAGGGCAGGGCCTTTTTACCACACGTGTACACTGCGAAAAAGTACAACTAGAGGTTACGAATAACAAGCGCACATATTTATATATTAGCTAAATTTTTTTCAGAGTGTGCAGGCTCAACTTATTCGAAGGTAATTAGTGTCAGAGGTTGTGCACAAAAACAGAACAATTAAACACCATCAAAAATAGGCCATAGCTACCATCAAGGACACCAAAGTCACATCATCTGCAGTTTATCTGATATTTTTGTTATTTTAACGACCTGAGGAGGAGTTTACAATCTACAGTTACAGACAAGTGTATGCATATGTATGCATGTATATGTATATGTATATGCATATGTAGGTATATATACATACATACATACACTACACTTACATTATAAAAATATATATTTAATTTACTAAAACAAATACATATTTAAATATCTATATTTTTTATAAATTATACTTTATATTTCATTTGTTTTTGTAATATTTGTTCTCTTTTGGCATATATATATATATATATATATACATATATATATATATATATATATATATATATTGTGTGTATATGTATATACACACCATACATATAATATATACTTATATACGTGTATATACATACATTTACATTATATTTACAATATTTAATTTATTAAAATAAATACAAATTAAAATATCTTATATAAATTAAATTAATGTATAAAAATATATGTATAAAAACAAAAAAAATATACTTTACATATTTTTTCTGTTTTTGTAATATTATTTTTTCTCTTTCAGACTTGTTGATGTACACTGGTGGAAGAAGTATTCAGAAGCAATTTAGTGTATGAATGTACAAAAAAAGAACCTAAATGAGAACTAAATAACGTCGTAACTATTTAACATGCTGTGTTTTTTGTCAACTGAAATTAGCTCCTGCACTGATGAGTGTCAAAAGCAGTATCGAAGTTCTCTCTCTTCATCTCCAGGAATTTGGGAAAAAAGAGAGAGAGAGGGCAGACGCGAGGGGGCGACGTTGGTCTCTGTAACACCCTGACGGAGAGAGAGAGAGAGAGAGAGAGAGAGAGAACGACAGAGTCACAGAGTCAGAGAGAGAGAGAGAGGAGCTGCTGCTGTGCGCTCTGCTCTGCTCTGCTCTGAGATCCGACTCCAGTGTCAGCTCCATTCAGTCACACAGCTCCGGCTCAGACACGGGCTGGAAATTCATCTAACGTCTCCTCTTTGTTTCTTCTGACTTGTAAGGCGAGATGCAGAATCGCGGATCGCTCGCTGTTTAATCCGCCGCACAATGGCCACGTCGCTTTGCATTACGGCCGATATTGTTGCGCACCCGTCTATTACATTTGGAATTTAGAGACTTATGCTAATTACCTTCAATTACGCTCTTTTTCATCTTTTTGTCATCATCCTCCAAAGCACTTAGACCCCCACTATTTGCGTCTCTCCCCTCACTCGCAAACTATCTACCACATTTGCATGTTTTAATTTATGCGTTATGAATTAAATTAGCGCATGATGCAACTAACTGCGGTATATACAGTGGAGGCCGGGCATGCGAGGGGGTTAATGATAAGAATGTGGAAAGATAGGAGGAAACTAATAGACTCCAGGCTATTAGCAACACGGTAGGACTGAAAGTATGACGCTTCATTACACTGAATTAAAGTAGCTCATGTGTGATCCTGCTCTGATGGAACCCTTGGATCACACTGATGCTCACCACCAAACAACACTGGAGATATTACTTTATTTAAAATGTTTTCTCCCCCTACCCCCTCCCTATTGTGTGTTCATCAGAGAGAGATGGAGAGAGAGACAGAGAGAGAGAGAGAAGGAGAGAGAGAGAGAGAGAGATGAGAGGATGGCCATGGCACGGTGGGGGTATTGCGTCACTAGCTATCTGTACTTGCGCAGGCTCTTTTTACATGGTGGTCTTTGGCTGTGGGCATCCTTGTGTTCATTTCTGACTCATGCATTGCTATCAGAGCAGAGATTTTAATACCATACTGTTTAAATAATTGCGTCAAGGGCAACCTCATGAGGGTCATGGTGCTTTTTTTTGTTGCATGTTGATGTCACTCTGGGGGGTGAAAAAGAAAGGAAAAAAAATCCTGATCATAATAAATAAAGTCAGTTTTCCCCACCCCAATAGGATATTTCAGAAATACCAGCACTACTCCAGAGCTGCAATCTTATCTGCGCAGAGCTCCAGCTGTCACCCACTATTTATTCGACTTTCTTAATTCACTGGATGTGTAAAAACATTTAATTTCCCTGCCACAACTGAGGCTGGGCCTGGAGGAGAGATGGGGAGAAGAGAAGAAGAGGAGAGGAGCGCAGCGGCACTTAACTGGTTTTGTTATGAGGGCCCGATTGTGTGCTCGTGGCTGGCGTCGCGGAGCCCCAATCAGGTGCCATTACACCCGGTGTTTGAGAATACCATTGGCTGGTGGGGAAAGGAGCTGTGCGCAAAACCAACCCCGCTGCTCACACTCGCCTTACAGAAGCCGAGCTGCAAACATCATCCGCTTTGAGCGCTTAGGCGCAGTGATTACATCCTCTCAGAGAGAGAAGAGAGAGAAAGTCCTGTTATTCGCACCGGTTCTTTATTTATTCTAAGAAGTTGCGTTTGTGGTCGATTCCGCCTGCGAGTAAAAGAGGACTTTTTTTTGCTGCCTCCTTTTTTTTTCTTGTGGAATTTCTTATGTTGTTTTTGGTGACTTTGTGTGCTGAAGAAAGGGGCTGTCTGTTCTGAGCACAGAGGAGTGTGTTGGCTGGCTGTCTATGCGTCCTGGCTCCTCCAGCAGCCTTGCAATGTTTGCGCTGACGCCAAAAACTCACAGACGACCGGTGCAGAATTGATTAAAAACAAGAGAGAAAGCTCGGGATCAAATGGCTGTGCTTCTCACAGCTGAAACGACACAATGTTCCACTGACCCGAGGCAGAGGAGAGGAATTTCACAATCGGGTGTTGCTGTTTATTTCACTGCCTTTTTACGGACAGAGGAAATGGGAAATGCTAATTTCTTGTAAGAAAAAGGAATAACACTTTTTTTTATTTTATCATCATCTTTGAAGTGCACTTTTAGCGGAGAGGAGAGGAGATGATTTGGTTAATATTCCTGCTGCTCTCCATCCTGCTGGATGGAGCGGTCTCTCAGCTCCACTACTCCGTGCCAGAGGAGCAGGAGCCCGGCTCAGTGGTTGGGAATATCGCTGAGGATCTGGGTCTGGACATTACTAAACTTTCCGCTCGCCGCTTCCAGACGGTGCCCAGCTCGCGGACACCTTACCTGGAGGTGAACCTGGAGAACGGCGCGCTCGTGGTGAAGGAGAAAATCGACCGAGAAGAGATCTGCAAGCAGACCATCCCGTGCCTACTGCACCTGGAGGTGTTTCTGGAGAACCCGCTGGAGCTTTTCCGCGTCGAAATCGAGGTGATGGATATCAACGACAACCCGCCCGGTTTCCCCGAGACCGACATCTCCGTGGAGATATCCGAGAGCGCCATCCCCGGGACCCGGTTCCCGGTGGAGAACGCCTTCGACCCGGACGTGGGCACCAACGCGCTCAGCACCTACGCCATCACCAACAACAACTACTTCTACCTGGACGTGCAGACGCAGAGCGACGGGAACAAGTTCGCGGAGCTGGTGCTGGAGAAGCCGCTGGACCGGGAGCAGCAGGCGGTGCACCGGTACGTGCTCACGGCGGTGGACGGCGGGGTCCCGCAGAGGACCGGGACGGCTCTCCTGGTCGTTAAAGTCCTGGACTCGAACGACAACGCGCCCACTTTTGACCAGTCCGTGTACTCCGTTAACCTGAGAGAAAACTCTCCAGTGGGCACTCTGGTCATCCAGCTCAACGCTACGGATGTCGACGAGGGACAAAACGGGGAAATAGTTTACTCTTTCAGCTCCCACAACACCCCGCGCGTAAAGGACTTATTTAACATCGATGCCAGGACCGGGAGAATAGAGGTGGCGGGTGAGGTGGACTACGAGGAGAGCAACACGCACCAGATATACGTCCAGGCTAAAGATTTAGGTGCCAACGCGGTGCCAGCGCACTGCAAAGTGCTCGTGAAACTCGTGGACGTGAACGACAACACGCCGGAGATCGGTTTCAGCACCGTGACCGAGTCCGTGAGCGAGCAGGACGCTCCCGGCACCGTCATCGCACTTTTCAGCGTCTCCGACCGGGACTCTGGCGAGAACGGCCACATGAGCTGCGAGATTCTCGGAGACGTTCCTTTCAAGCTCAAATCGTCCTTTAAGAACTACTACACCATCGTGACGGACGCACCGCTGGACCGAGAGAACACGGACTCCTACACCGTCACCGTGGTGGCCAAAGACAAAGGTCAGCCGTCGCTCGCCACCAGCAAGTCCATCAAAGTGCACGTCTCCGACGAGAACGACAACGCGCCCCGCTTTACGCAGACGGTTTACGACGTATACGTGACCGAAAACAACGTGCCCGGTGCTTTCATTCACGCCGTAAGCGCCCTGGACCCCGATATAGGACAAAACGCTCTCATTACCTACTCCATATTGGAGTGTGACATCCAGGGCATGTCCGTGGACACGTATGTGTCCATAAACCAGGACACCGGCTACCTTTACGCGCTGCGCTCTTTCGACTACGAGCAGCTGAAGGAGTTTAACTTCATGGTCCAGGCTAAGGACTCCGGTGCTGTTGAGCTCTTCTCCAACGCCACCGTAAATGTCATCATAGTGGACCAAAATGATAACGCGCCCTCTGTAATAGCCCCAATTGGGAAGAACGGCACAGCCAAAGAGCACCTGCCGCGCTCCGCTGAGCCGGGCTACCTGGTGACGCGCGTCGTTGCTATGGACGCGGATGATGGAGAGAACGCGCGGCTGTCCTACAGCATCCTGCGGGGCAACGAGATGGGGATGTTCAGAATGGACTGGAGGACTGGGGAGCTGAGGACGGCGCGCAGGATCTCACCCAAGAGGGACCCGCAGGGCTACTACGACCTGCTGATCGAGGTGAGGGACCACGGGCAGCCTCCTCTGTCCTCCTCTGCGAGCGTGAGCGTGATGTTAGTGGACAGCGTGGTGGAAGGCCGCAGCAGTGGAGACCGCGGTTCGGCCTC
Organism: Sebastes fasciatus; assembly: GCF_043250625.1. NCBI lineage: Eukaryota > Metazoa > Chordata > Actinopteri > Perciformes > Sebastidae > Sebastes > Sebastes fasciatus. The sequence continues at coordinate 9,089,547 of NC_133797.1, read as the reverse complement.
CTCCAAGGCCAAGGAGACCTCCCTGGACCTCACCCTCATCCTCATCATCGCCCTGGGCTCCGTGTCCTTCGTTTTCCTCCTGGCCATGATCGTGCTGGCCGTGCGCTGCCAGAAGGACAAGAAGCTCAACCTGTACACGTGCCTGATGTCAGGCGACTGCTGCCTTTGCTGCAGCTCGTGCTGCAGCAGGCAGGCGCGCGGGAGGAAACAGAAGAAGCTGAGCAAGTCCGACATCATGTTGGTTCAGAGCACCAACGTGACGTCAGGGGTCGGGCCCGTGGGGCAGGTGCCCGTGGAGGAGTCTGGAGTGGGAGGAGTGAGTGTGGGTGGTGTGGGGGGATTCGGTTCACATCATCACCACCAGAACCAGAACTCCTACTGCTACCAGGTGTGTCTGACACCGGAGTCGGCCAAAACGGATCTGATGTTCCTGAAGCCGTGCAGCCCGTCACGCAGCACCGACGCGGATCACAGCAACCCCTGCGGCGCCATAGTCACGGGTTATAGTGACCAACAACCGGACATCATATCCAACGGCAGCATTCTCTCTAACGAGGTAAGAAGGAGGCCGGAATAAAGCTGCAGGGCTCCACTTCAGATGCATTAATAATAAAAAAAAAGTGCACAAATGGTAAATGGATTTGCGTTTATATAGCAGCTTTTCTAGTCTTCCGACCACTCAAAGCGCTTTTTACACTACATGTCAGCATTCACATATTCACACACACATTCATACACTGATGGCAGAGGCTGCTAAGGTGCCAACTTTGCCCATCAGGATCTAATCTAAATAATCATTCACACACCGATGGCTAAGCCTTCGGGAGCAATTTGGGGTTAAGTGTCTTGCTCAAGGACACATCGACATGTGACCCGGAGGAGCCGGGGATCGAACCACCAACCTTCCAATTGGTGGACAAACCTGCTCTACACTCTGAGCCACAGCCCCCACAAAGCCGTGATTTAAAGGGTTAACCTCATAAATCAGCAGCTGTGCCTGCTCCACGTCAAAAGTATATGTTATCCACCCCGGTCACGCGCAACACACAGAGTCCCCGAGAGGATGGATGGAATTGGTATCTGCTGCTATTGACTCGGCTGTTCTGCTCAGTGGCCTTTTAATCATCGTCAAGCGTGTAATGCTGATTGAACGTGTCAATTGTTGAATCTCATGTGGGTTTCTTTTTTTAGTTTCGTTTTTATTCACAACAAACAGACCGCTATCAGATAAACCTTCAGATTGTGCGCACATAATTTACACAGTAAGAGTGAGTGACAAGGATTTTGACTTTGGGGCGTATAAAGTGCTTTTAATTTCCACAGTGAAACCACGAAAGTTGGAAGACACTGGGTGATATTTATCTGACTCGAGTTATTCATCCGAAGATTTTTAATCAGCAGCTTTTGAATATTTGAGTTACCTGGAAGGAAAAGGTGTGGCTCCTATCATAGTAAGTCCAAATTATAATCACAGTGAACACAAGAAATACATAAATGCATCAGAGACTTTGTAGAAAACGCCCACCAAAGAGAGCATTTCCGTGCGTAAAAGTCACACCAGCAGCCTTCTTACGCACAGAAAAACCTTCTTCAGCACAGATAATGTGAGTTGATTCATCCTTATTATAAAGTCTGGGTGCCAAACATTAAAAAAATATCAGGAGAAGAAGGTAGGAGGTGACATTAACGGCCCTCTGTTTTGGAGAAGCTGTGGATTAGTTTGGTGGCCCTATTTTCTGTTGATTGCGGTGTGTGTGTGTGTGTGTGCCGTTCTGGAGCGGAGCCAGACAGCCAGTCACAGCCTTGCATTTGCTGCGCGTTAAGTATTCCACGCACGGCCAGGCACGGCAGCACCGTGAACAAAGGTTGTTCAGTTTCAGCATCGGGCGGCTCAATCATTTACGCATTCAATCGCCTCCCTAACCCACTCTCCTCTCCACTGCTCTACTCTCTCGCCCACTCACTCACTCACCGAGTGGATGCGCGCACTGTCGGTTCCCCCTTTGCCTCGTGCTGCCTCTTCTATTACAGTTGACATGTTGACAACCAATGTATATGAATATGTTATCAGTTATGTTATCCTCCTTCTTGTGCATTCATTAATGCGCCTGTTTAGCATTAAGACATGATCAAATTGTGTGTTTCTGTGGCTTTTCTAGACAAAACACCAACGACAAGAACTCAGCTATCTGGTGGACAGACCCAGACGTGTCAACAGGTACACACACACACACACACACCTCAGCACTATCTCACACACACTTCCTTCCTTAGTCCTTGTTATGCCTGGTGGCACATAGGGCAAGGACTAAGGATCTCCACTCATCTCTGTTGTTTGCTTTCTTCTCAATGCTGTTCCAGCTGTAACCTCTCGTTTTAATTTCTCCTTCGATGGTTCGCCTCCAGGTTGTTTTTTTGGCCTCCCTCTTTTGCGTTTTCCCTCTGCTGTCCAGCGCAATGCCACTTTTGTCATGTCATCAGATGGTTTCATTTAATACATGTCCAAGCCATCTCCATCTTCTTCTTCTTATCAATATTGTTTCCATGCCCAAGCACCCTGTCGTTTTGTGTAGTTCACGGTTTGTGATCTTCCTATAGGCCAGAATATCCTCATGATCTTTCTGAGGCGGGTATTGTGAAAGCTGGAAAGCTTGCCTATGTCTCTTTACTCAGTCATTATCTCACACACACACACACACGCACACACACACACTCCACCATATTATTACCAATGTGCAAAGCCTAGTGAGCCGCACACCATCCACCATCAGAGGACCTGTAACATCCAAATAGGCCTCATGGAACCAAGGTTATTCACACATCTATAAAAACTGAATATTGCATCCATCAGTGTGTGAGTCTCGTATATTCCGCGCCGTTAATCGTGGCTTCGAGAGGCTACACGGTTCCCAATGTATCCATAACGCTCATCTTCAATTTGGCATCAGGCCCATAACTGGCAGAGCAGCGCCTATTACAGCTCCTAATGCTGGATTTCATTACATGCCATGTGTAACATCCAATTTAGCCTCTTGACGGCCACCGTGACTGTATTAACGCGGTGTTGATTCCTGATTCTCCTTTCTCTTTCTCTCTCTGTGTCTCATTTAATCCTCCTCTCCTCTCTGTCTCCCCCCTTTCTCAATATTGCACCTCGACCTCTCTCTCTGACCCCCTTCCATTATTTTCGTCTCCTTTCTCTGCACTCTCCCTCTCTCCCTTTCTCCCCCTGCCTCCTACAGCTCGGCATTCCAAGAGGCAGACATCGTCAGCTCCAAAGACAGTGGTCATGGCGACAGCGAGCAGGGCGACAGTGACCACGATGCCACCAACCGGGGTCATTCTGCCGGTGAGTCCCTCTCCACCACCACCACCACATCACATAATTACACTGTCCTTTCAGTGCTCACACACCACCCCTTCAATCCCCTGTTTCCATAGTGTGTGTGTGTTTGCGATTGTGAATGGGATAATGCTGAATTGTTGGTGCGGACCGGTGACTTTTAATTTCCTTAATTTGAGAGTGTGCGAAGGCCCGGGCTTCGGTGTTGCTGGCTGGCTGGCATGAGCAGGGCCCCAGAGGTGTTGATTGTATTTCACACCCGGGTGAAAGGGAGGAATATTTGGGGGGTGAAATCGCTTTTCTTTCCCTGCCTTCTCGCTGTTCTCCTTCCCCTCCTTCTAACGCCGAGCGGTGCTGAAAGGACAGCGACTCGCAGCAGAGGCAGTTTGAGGCCTATAGTGCTTTAGTGGCACAAATCAATAGGTTCACTCAAGTGAGAGGGAAAAGGCACGGGAGCTAAATTGATATAATGAGATGCATTTCAATCAGCCTCGCAGTCGGTGTATTGTACTGCATTTGTCGGTTATAGATCCAGCCGATCAAGGACGTTAGCAGCTTTTGCAATTCTTTGTTTTTGTCGGCCAAATATTTGTAGTTAAAGGGGATGTATCATGCTCAGTTCCAGGTTCATATTTGTATTTTGGGTTTTCTACTAGAACATGTTTACATGCTTTAATGTTGAGAAAACACGTTATTTTCCTCATACTGTATGTCTGAATATGGAACCCGGGATCACGCAAAAGCATGTGACTTACCACGCCTGTCCACCAGAGGACAATGTGTCAGTGTCACGTTTTGCCTCATAGCAACGTGCATATTACACACCTGTATCAACATGCAGCACCTGCAGGGGACAACAAAGCCACTCACTTAGGTTCAGGCAAGAAAACCACTTAGTTAGGTTAAGGGAAAACATCATGGTTAGGCTTTAAATAAGTATGTAAACTAAGTAAAACACGTACGGAAACAATATGACGTCAGTACGCAAAATCATTAATGTAACTTGCAAAACAAAACACTTGTCTCGAACACGAGTTTCCCGGTTGAAAGTCATGTGTTTGTCATTTTTCTCATACTCTCTGTCTGAATATGCGACCCGGTATCACGCCAAAGCGTGTAATAGACCCGCCTGTCCACCAGAAGACAGCGTGTCAGTGTCACGTTTTGCCTCGCAGAGACGTTAATATTATACACCTGTATGAACGTGTAGTACCAGCAGGGGGCAACAAAGCCACTGATTTAGGTTAAAAAAACACTTAGTTAGGTTAAGGAGAAACATAATGGTTAAGTTTAAAATAAGTACATAAACTAAGTAAAACACGTACAGAAACAACGTAACGTCAGTACGGAAAACACGTGACAACCTTCACTGCAAAACATGTAACAAACGTTATTAACGTAACTTGCAAAACAAAACACCGGTCTCGAACACGGATGTCCCGGTTGAAAGTCCTGTTTATTGGACCCATCCACCTAAGTACGTAAACTAAGTAAAACACATCCGATAACAACGTAACGTCAGTACGGAAAACACGTGACAACCATCACTACAAAACAAGATCGACAAGATCGTCACAGAGATGTGACAAACGTCATTAACATAACTTGCAAAACAAAACACCGGTCTCAAACACGGATCTTCCGGCTGAAAGTCGTGTTTGTTGACTTAAAATAAGTATGTAAACTAAGTAAAACACATACAGAAACAACGTAGCGTCTGTGGAGAAAACACGTGATAACTGTCACTACAAAACACGTGATAAACGTCATTAACGTAACTTGCAAGCCAAAACACGGGTCTCCCAGTTGAAAGTCCTGTTTGTTGGACCCATCCAATTAAGTACGTAAACTAATTAAAACACGTCTGGTAACAATGTAACGTCAGTACGGAAAACACGTGATAACCGTCACGTTGAGATGGGGGGCGGTACATTGTAATGAGCCTGCATGTGATATAGGAAGAGGAGCCTAATCTGAATGGCTTGTTGAATCACATGTTTTCTGATCCAGGCAGCCCACAAAAAACTGACTGGGTTGTCTTATTTCAAAGTTTCTGGGTTGGTAGGCGCTCCAGATACCCACATTTATGTATACAAAAACTGGCAAAGTGTGTTTTTCAAGATCCGTCCCCTTTAAGGCAAGAATTAGAGAACATTTCCCTTCACTTCAGCTTTATTTACCGGCTCTTATCTCTTTTCTGCATTTTACAGTGCAGTAGATTTTTTTAGACAAGGCTTTAGGTCTTATCATAAGCCTTGGCTTGTTCTCTCTCAAATTCCATTAGGTTAGTACCTGTTTATTGATCAAAGTGGAGTCAGACAAAAAGTGGAGCGATACAAAATCTCATTTCATATTGAATTGCCCTTTCCTTCTGAGGGATTGTTCCACGCGGCTCGTGTAAGACCCCTGTCTAGACCGGGGCCTGCCAAATATCATATCAGTGCTGGGAATACAAATAGAGCAGATTAGATAGGTGTTGTAGGATAGTGAATGATCCTCATCAGGCTCCACGGTGTTTGGCATTATTAATGAACAGAGACAAAATAGAGAGCCAATATGCAGCAGTGGTGGTGTCACTGCCAGGCCCCCGCTGATGAAACGGGCTGGGAAGGTCAATCTGTGCGAGATTAAAATGCAGAACTGGATAAAATCCAAAGGCTCACTTCTTTATTTGTCAAGAATGCATTGTGTTTTGAGATAAATATTAATGTTTAAACTTACATTCTGAGTTGGATGTGTATGAGTTGTTCTTTAAACTTTTTTTTTTTTATTAAATCCTACTCAAGAGACCAGAGATAGATATACAAGAAAGAGGAGGAATAACAAGGAACATGGATTTTATGAATATGTGAAGGCTTTTCTCATACAACATTCGTAGCAATACCTACGAAAAGTAATGCACTGTAATTTATATATATCTCACAAAATCAATTTGTGTGTAATTCATGCAATCGTGAACCAGGAAGTAAAAAGCAACAAACGCCACGTAAGGAGGAGGTTGGGGTGGATGGAGGGGTCAAAAAACACTGGAATTTTGCCCGGGAGACAGGTGTTTTTGTCCCGTGTGAAACCAGGAATCAACGTTGAATTATTCATTGCGTAACTTCCTAGTAACACCACTTCCGTAGTAATTTCAACCCAAACCAAGATCTATTCCTAAACCTAACTAAGTAGTTGTATTGCCTAAAGCTAAACAAGTATTTCAAGTGTAGTTATTGTAACCCTAACCACTATTGTTTCCTAAACCTAACTAAGTAGGATTGTTGCCTAAACCTAACTAAGTCGTTTTGTTGTCTAAACGTAACTAAGTAATTGTGTTGCCTAAACCTAACTAAGTAGTTATGTTGCCTAAACCTAACTAAGTAGGTTCGTTGCCTAAACCTAACTTAGTAGGTTTGATACCTAAACCTAACTTAGTAGGTTCGTTCCCTTAACGTAACCAAGTAGGTTTGTTGCCTAAACCTAACTAAGTCGATCTTTTCCTAAACCTAAGTAGATTTTTTGCCTAATCCTAACCAATTTGTTTCCTGTGAAGATGGAAGTTTACTTTGAAAAGACTGTATGCATGTACCAAGCGGAAATTGACACATGTTGCTGGACATTCGTAGGAAAACGCACAAAAAACGAAAAATAATTCTTTGTAAGATATCATACGACCCGAATATGACCCGTTGATATGTAAAATACATCTTCAGCTATTCAGCTGGTAACCTCCTTCAGTGAGGAGTCAGCCCTGACATGATGTACTGTATTTCAAAATGCACTGCCTTGAGCTCCTTCTTGCCGGTTTGCTCGCACAGTCAAAGGAGCACATTTATGCACCAATAACATGTTTCCTCAGCTTCGTTTGGCTCGGATTGTGCTCATTTGGCACCGGCTTGGGAGTGTACCCAGTCGGTTCTGTACTCTCTACGAGGAAACCAACATTTGTTCCTCATATTGAATTTAGAAGGGAACAGCTTACCACTCCATGGGAGGTAATATCACACGAGTGGTATTTGGAGAGAGGGACACTTGAGTTTCACAGACTTCTGTAAACAACAAAACCAGATGGTTGGTGTGTGTGTGAGTGTAAAGGTATACCATTGTCTGATTTAATATGTAGGCGGATACATGATACCTGTATGTAATCCGCTTGTGCGTGTGTGTTTTGTGCCCGGAGAAAACGAGGCGGGGTGATGATGTCTGTATTGAAAAGGAGTTTTCCTTTGAGGCGGTGCTCTGGAAAGCTTAAATGAGATTCAGTTTAAGAAGAGAGAGTGGTAGCTAGTGCTTGGCACTCTGCCAGGTGTATAATGCCTCTATACAGGCATACCAACTGCTCATTTCCCTCTATGTATATCTGAGACTTCTTTTATATAGGGGTGAGAATATTATTGGTTGTCTCATGTGGGTTGTATGCTGTTTGTGCCGATAACAGCTTTATGCGGATTGCAAAAGACTGTACAGAGCAGAACTGAAGAAGCCTGAGCCAAGACTATGTATAGTCCACGTGTATTTGTTATGCATTTCTGCAGCGTTTGTGTGCATAAGCAAATCCGTACCCACACATATGTTTAGCATGCGCAGACAGTATGTACTGTATACTTGCGTTCTGCATGTGTGTTTGTGTGTGTGTGTTTGACACACACATATTCTTATCCATGGTTTTGTGGCAGGGTCTCATCCTTCATTCTGTCTCCCCAACACGTTGGCTCTCCGCAACACTCGGCTGATCAGTAATTCATTTCTAGAACCTTTGCATAGCAATTATCAAAGGGGGGTTAGAGGCAAGGTTTCCTCGCGGGACCGCGCGGCAACACTCTCCCTTTTGGTGCGCCTCGGAATATTTCAAATCAAGGGAAAACCATTTCCAGTTGGCATATCATCAACTACACCTGCCGTATAGCTTCCCGCTCGGCCGCTCGTCTGACACTTTAGCAAATAAGTCTCCTGACGTGGTTTTAAATCAAAGGGACAGTGCCTGTGAGGCTGGGATACCTTTAAAAAGTGGGCAAATGGCTTTTTCTGAAAACAGCGTGTCTGGAGCGAGGCAACCGCTGCGTTAGGACTATTGATTGACTACCACGCCTCCCCACACATTTTTTTTTAGGTTGTTTGATTCACATTAGACACTACTTTCCCTCATTATTTCCCTCATCATCCTAATACGAGATGGCGGCGAGAGTGAGCAAGCAGAACAAAAAAAAAGGTGACAGATAAGAGAGGATTAAATATTCATCAGTGAAAAAAATTTGGCATCTCAGAAACGTTCGATCAGCTGTGGAAGGCTGCGTGACGGGTGGGAGACTGGAAACGATCATTATCATGACGTTTGTTTTGGTGGGAACAACAGCCGTGACAAATGGGACAATTAAATCACTGTGGCAACGGTGTATTAGATGGCTGATTATGAATTAGTGGCGGGCACCGTGTTGCAGTTTCCCATGTCAGCGAGCTGTCAGAGGAATTTAGCACACAGGGTTTTGAAACACCTCCTCTCGGGCCGTAGATGCTGACAAAACCGGAGGCCGTGAGTCTATGATCCACGAGGCCAAATATAATGGCTGGGGTTTATTACAAAAGCTCACAGGATGACAAAAAAATAGAGACCTTGCTCACTGTGAAGGACAAGAAGTTGAAAAAAGGGCTGAATGCTTACAAAAGACAATAATGTTGCTTACATGGTGATACAATGGCAAAAGCAAAGCAAAAAACGGTCACAGCAGATATCCTTTCAGACAGGAAAACATCTTCAGTTATGTTGTCAAACGAGTTATATCAGACTAAAGGCCTTTGCACACAAAGTTTGTATTTTTCATCCGAAATTGCCACACATTTAAAAATCACGCTTAGACACCGACTCTTTCGTCCGTCATTAAAGTTTTTGGAACAGGTTTGATTTTCTGCATTTTTCGCATCTGCCAAAAGGCAAAGAGAGTTGTTTGTCGGATGACGAACTTGGTGTACAAAGATGTTAAGGTTGCAACCAGCGATTATTTGCATCATTAATTTGTCCGCGGATTATTTTCTCAATGTTTTGCCTGTTGTGTCAGCAAATAGTTAAAAATGCTTCCGAGAGTTGAAAGTAATGTCTCAAAACTGCTTGTTTTGTCCAACCAACGTGTCCAAAACCCAAAGATATTCAGTTTACTATCATGTAAGAGAAAGAAAAGCCACAAATCCTTGTATTGGAGTAACTGGAACCAGCAAATGTTCGGAAAATTAAAGGGGACATGTCATGCTCATTTTCAGGTTCATACTTGTATTTTGGGTTTCTACTAGAACTTGTTGACATGCTTTAATGTTCAAAAAACACTTTATTTTTCTCATACTGTCTGTCTGAATATACCTATATTCACCCTCTGCCTGAAACGCTCCATTTTAGCGCCTGTCTCTTTAAGCCCCCTCCAGAGAAAGCTCAGTTTGCTCTGATTGGCTTGAGAGAAAAATATGGTGCACCTTTGCAAAGGTAGTTCTCAAACCGTGGGCGATATATTCTAATGAGCCTGCATGGGATGTAGGAAGGGGAGCTAAATCTGAATGGCTTGTAGTTTGTGGGTTTGTAGGCACTCCAGAGACAGCCCAGTCGGCAGGAAAAAAATGTTGGCATTGGACGTTTGAGTAAACCAGGGATATGTTGAATGTCGACATTTTGCATTCGGTCAGAGCAAGTGAGCTAGTTTATATAGTGAAAAGACACACGCCAAGCGGGCGGGACGTTGTTACGTTACGTTGTTATACATTGTTACGTTACGTTGTTACGTTACGTTGTTACGTTACGTTGTTACGTTACGTTGTTACGTTACGTTGTTACGTTATTATTTGAACACAAACCACGATTTTTTTTCTAACCTTAACCAAGTAGTTTTGTTGCCTAAGCCTAACGCATCATTTCACATTAACCACGTGGCATTGCCTTTCTGCAAGCTTGATACGAGGCTGATATAAAACATATTTATGAAACATATTTTTGGTTCAGAAACGTCACCATTCAACGTATTCACAGTTTGCAGAAATGTCCAATGCCAACATTACCAGTACATTACAATAGACCCAAATGTATGTGCGCAAGCACTGAAAAAGTGAGTTTTCATGATATGTCCCCTTTAACTTGAAGAATGACACAATCATTCAATAGTAGTAGAAGTAATGAGACTAGAACAGCTTAAATGTGCAACCTCTGAGGGCGCTGTTAAAATGCACAGGAAGTACAATATATGTTCACACTCAAGCCTTCAAAAGCCCACTAGCAGAGAGCAATGCAAAGAAGAGGAATGTATCTCAATGTGACATGAAAAAGTAAAAATCTATTACAGCAGATAGGATAAAAACATTGCCTCATTAAAAAAATCAATTTGCATTTAGCCTGTAACAGGTGGAGATGTCACCACTTCTTCTAAGCCGAGTGACTCGTTGAATATCAATAAAAGTCATAGCAGAGGAAAGGAGACGATCAATCAATTTGATTAACTAATCGGCAAGCCTACTTCCTGCAACACGTCTTTCTTATCTCAAACTGAGCATTTAAAAAAAAATTCTTGGATGACCTTTTTATAACATGATTAAGGTCAATGGAGGAGTGGATTCACTTCGACTTACTGAGTTCTGTGTGGAAATGAATCTAAACCAAAATAAGAAGTGGTAATGTAATGATTACCGATACACTGAAACATCTCGTCGAGTGTCTTGATGAATATGTGCTCGGTATGAATAGGCTGTGCATTCTGAAAGAAATTAATAGCATTAAGTGTTCCCAACCCTGAAATGGATGAAAGAGAGGACGCAAGCCTACTTGAATATGCCTCATATCCGCTGAAAACACAGATCAAAAAGTGAAAAAGGGGCCTTGGACTTTTAGCTTAACATGACGCTCTGAGCTTAACAGAAATCTCACAGGTGTCATAAACCTGCTTTGACCATGAGTAGTACACATATCCTTTCTGCTCAGAGATTTGACCCTCAGTGAACATCTGCCGTAGCAAGGCTGCAATGCTAAACGTCCTACAGAAAAACACTAAATCAAGATATGCGTCGATAATGCTCAACGTAACCTCAGGCAGGATCAGAAATTGGCAACCGCAGTGGCGGGTAAAATCGTCAGACAGGGAAATCGCTAGGGACGGGCATAGAGAACCAGTTCCCGTTGAGAACCGGTTCCTAGTTGTCCGATTCCTTGGTATCTCATGCCTCCCTGACTATCGATTCCTCTGTATTGAAGCAGATTGATAAACATGCAAAATGACGCAAAGACATACGAAAGCTGTATCATGTTTCGGAGCCATGGCGGAGAGAAAAAAAAACACTTAAAAGCATGGCGCTACTACTTAACCTGAGGGGACACACCCTGTTTTTTCCCTGATAATGTTACACTGTGGACAACAAACCTGTGTTGAAGTCAACAGGAAGTGATCTAGTAGCGTTACCTGTTAGTAGTCGGTGGGCAGCACAGTCCTGCTTGGCTTAATAACGGAGCTACTAACGTTAACGGAAGTTCCGTTGAGTTCCATTATGGTTCCTTCAGGCTCTGTTCAGTAAAAATGACTATTGGGTGGAGGTAAATTCTAACTTTATCATGATGTGTTCAATTGTTATCTCTAAAATTACGTTTTTGGAGAGAAACTTGAATAAATCCAGTTGATTAAAGATGTTTTCACATCAATATAAAATAGATAATAGAGAGGGAATTATGACCTGGGTAACTTCTTGACACTACTTGTAAGTGGGTTATCAAAACTACTGATGCCAAGATTTTTTTTAATCAAAGCAAATATTTAAATAAAAATACCATCATGTATTGCTTAATCATTTTAACTGTTTTTATGAAAACCACCACTATAGATGACAATAGCAAAGTACAGTACTGTGTACAGTACCCACCCAACCCCGTACAATAGGGCTCCCCTAGACGATAAGATATAATTCGAACACAGTAATTTACCATGCATAAAATGTTTTTTAAGTAAAATATATCAAACACTGAATGACATCAGATCTAGAATGTTATTCCTTTACTTAGCGCATATATTTCAAACGTGGCAGACAAAAAAATAGTTCCCTGCAACGGTGGCAGGCAGTGAAACAAGTTAATTTCAGACCCTGAGCTCAGGTGTTGGATAATCTGATCTGTGACCAGTAGCTTCAATTACATTGCTCTCTAACGTGATACAGAACACAAACTGCATCACTTTTGTGCACATTTGCGCCGCATAAATACTTGAGTATGCATTCTGGCAACAGGTTGAAAGGACAATTCCACTTTATTACAACCAGCGTTGCCAGATGGGAAATGTTAAACTATCACAGCAGAGGCTTAAAATGATCGCATTTTGAGGGAAATGATCATACATGAGTCATAGCGACAGGAACAAATAGGCGTAAATGTGTAATTTTACAAAACATATCTGTAAACGACTTTTTGACGTGCCTACAAATCTACCCACATCACTTTTTTTGTTTTTTTAAAGCAAGCTGATGGGAAAAGGGGGTATGTTTCCATAAGTCCATCAGTTTGACAGTTTTTGTGATAGCCTACTATTACAAAATTAAATTACAAGACAGTACGACTGGAAGCCTGTTCATATTCTGCATGAAAACAGTTAGGGCCATCAGCTAAGCTAATTAAAAACAATAAATGGGCTTACTTTCTGATCCAGGCAACCCACAAAAAAACTGACTGGGTTGTCTTATTTCACAGTTTGTGGGTTGGTATAGGCACTCCAGATGCTCAAATGGATGTGCACAAGCACTGAAAAAGTGAATTTGATATCATGACATGTCCCCTTTAAACGGTGAAGTCAGGAGGTCTCGGTGAATGTCGAAGTCAAAGTCTGGTCAAGACTAAGTGATGAAAAGCGAACAAACCAGAGATCAATAATCAGTGGTCATCCAGAACCTTTGCTCTAACAATACAAGGGGCGTTATTAATCAAACGGACACTGTTATGGCAAGCGGCCATCTTGGCTCTCCCTGCCAGCCCGGTTGCCGTTTGACAAACATGGAAAATGGTAGCTGCCTCTCAGAGACTCAGAGAACAATTTCTCTGTCTGTCATTACTGGATATGGTGGGAGCCGTCTCGCTCTGTTTTGGCCCTGGGAGGTCTCTGGTTTACTCATCACGGCCTCACTGGCCAAACCCTGTAAGGAAGCTACGCTGCTCCCATCCTGTCCTGACCGGCTGTCCAAATATTGACGGTTTATGTCTGTATTCTCTCCGGAACAGTGGAGGACAAGATGAAAAACAGAGGTATGAATAGAATACACCCTCTACCTGGGGGAAGAGGAGTGTTTTTTTCTGAGAGAAAAGGAGATAAAGCGAGGAAGAAAGGGGGCAGAGAGGATTAGATGTGAGGGGAAATAACAAGAGGGACTAATAGAGACAGACAGACGGATGAGCACGGGGAGGGAACGACGGCGGACCTGAGTGCAACGGATATATACCCGCGGAGTGAATTCAAACATGGGGCTCATGTTTTCCCAGGATTTGTTTTCCTCCATTTCCCCACTCCCAGATGCTGGATGTATGTCAGGCAGCGCAATTAGTCAAATCACACCGACGTGGGATTTCGGAAACACTCAGAGATGTAGTGAAAAAAAAAGTGCTGATTGCTTATTAGCAAGTAGATTGTGTTTGCATTGTGTTGCGCCGTTTACATCTCCCCGTGTGTGTGTGTGTGTGTGTGTGTGTGTGTGTGCGTGTGTTTGTCTTCCTGCCTGATGAGGTCATGATGAGAGATAGGGCTGCTGGCAGGGCCTGTCATTGCCAGTCACTGTTTTGGTTGTTGTTTTGCTTTCTGCCCGAGGAAGAAAAAGGTGCTCCGCGGGAATCAACAGCCACTGGGTGTCATGTGCGCACGGCCCGCCTGTCTATTTACTTGTGTACATTTACATATCTCCGCGTTAAGAGGAGTATTTTTAAGCGCGCGTGTGTTTGCAAACATATGTGTCGCTGTTTTTTAAGAGTGAGCCGGTAGGCGAAAAAAATCACTGAGTAGTTTGGAAGCCAGTGACAAGAGCCTTCTCCGAGCCTGATATAAGGGTAAACAGTGACTGCTGCAGACTTTATTTATACAGCATCTCCGGAGTACAATACGCCCCTGTGCCTGCTTAATAATACACTGAGATATGGAACAAACACTTAATCCTTCAACATTAACTCTGTATCTTTATCTGTAGGCACACGTGCTTGATGCAAATTGCATACACATTTGGTTTTTGCACCTGTGCTTCAGTCTTCAGGCTGATTTGTTTGTACATTTAGAATCGTGTGGCTTACCGACCCGTTTTATCTTGCACAACGGTACAGAGATGATTGGAGGGCCTGAGGTCAACACCCACGTGTGTCCGAGGAGGAAATTAATTTGCCAGAAGTCCATTAAAAGGCTAAAGGCTAACTGTAAGGTGGGGATTAACAGAAACACTATGATTTATATGCCCCCAACCTTTAAAGACAGACATAAATATACATTAGTTTCCAGGGGTGAATTGGAGGGTAAATGCCAGCCAACGCCACTCAAGATCTCAATTAGCATTTACACAGATGTCCCGGAGTAGTTCTGCTGCACTGTTTTTAGTTTTGTTCCCAACCCGACACGGTCTCTTCTCTTGAGTACAGAGCTACAATTGACCCACAACCTGCACCTGCTAGGAGGTGATAAAAACAAACAAACCCTTTGGCAGCAAAAGCACTGACTGGTGCTGATTGTGTGGGCCAGAGAGGCGAGACAGAGTTAAGCAGACCAAACAGACATATTTAAAGTAGGGTTGTCAATCGATTCAAATATATAATCGCGATTAGTCACAAATTAATTGCACATGTTTTATCTGTTAAATAAAGATTAGTTAGATTTGTCAAGCATTTAATACTCTTATCACACAGGAGTGGGCAAATATGCTGCTTTATGCAAATGTATGTATATATTTATTACTGGAAATTAATTAACAACACAAAACAATGACAAATATTACATAAAATGTTTTCAGAAACATCTTGTAGTGTACTAGTTTGTGACCCAGCAGCCATGTTGAGATCAGTTGAGGATATACCGCCCACCAGTCAGAGCAAACTTTCTCATTTTACAGCTAAACAGTACACTACAAGATGTTTCTGAAAACATTTTAGGCAAAAAATAGGCATCGCAGTAACAGATTATTGATTCATATTTGATCAGCGCTGCCTAGTTTGACCGTTTGATCGGAGTTCGCGAGTGACTGACACCTGCCTCTGTTGAATGAACAGCCAATAGGAACGCTCTCTCTCTGAAATGACCTGTGATTGGCCAAAGTCTCCCGTCACGGGCTAGATTTTCTAAAGCCTGAAAACAGAGCCATGAGGAGGTGCAGAAGTCTAGTTTTCTCTCAGAACACTTGAATTCCAATATGCTGAAAGGTTATTATGGAATTTTTGCCAAATGATGCCAAACATATTCTGCCTACTGCCCCTTTAAAGAGACATGCGCTAAAACGGAGCGTACAAGTATGAACCTAGAAATGAGCATGATATGTCCCTTTTAAAACTTGCTGAATCGAACGCAATCCGTGAAATGAAATAGAAAGAAAAAAACGCCCCTTAAAGGCAGCTATTTTCCCTCAGTCCCTGTTTGTCTGCAATTTTACTCACATGAATAACCCAGAACAGTTTGAAAGCAGGTTATATGCTCCATTGATCCCACAGGAAAATAAGATTGTGCCGTTAATCCTCGGTTAATATAATTAACTCCATCAAAGTTTAAGCATCAAGCATTGTTTTCACATATTTCTACATTTTCTACATTTATTCTTAGTCATTATTAAAGCGGGATAGCCTCCAGCCCCACATGACCCTGACTAGATAGATAAGAGAGTACAATTACCCTATCATGTTTACATATGATGGGGTTAAAGTACATGAAAGATAATGTTTAAGTGAAGATTTTTTTCATTTCCGGTACTTAAGGTACCCTCTCTGCCCACCTCCATCTAACCCCTCTCCTGTCTCCATCTGCGAGGCCCGGGTCTCCCCCTGTCTTTTCTGGCCATTGCTCTCTCCATCTGCGATTGCCCGGGTCTCCCCTCTCCTTCCTTATGGTTCCTGCAGTCTTGCTGCTTCTCCTGCCTGCTGTCTCTGTCTGTGAAATCTGCGACTCCCCCGTCTGTTTGGCCCTCGCTGTCCCTTGTCTGTGGGCCTCGCGTCTCCTCTGGCTCTCTGGCCACGGAGCAGTCTTTGTTGCCTGTCTCGCTCCCCGTGAGGCCTGAATTAGCAACACTATTAGATCCACACAATGCACACCAATACAAAAAATAGAATGGGCCGCAGTGGTAGGTCCTAGACAATGTGTTGACAGTGCTGTCGTTAATAATACACGGTATTTACATGTGCACTGGCCTGGATGACATAATACAGTGACAGATGACAAAATAGTAGATTAAGTCAAAGCTGTTCTGGTATTGTATTATATTTAGAAGGCTTCTGAAATGTTGCGGTCTTTGACGAGTTGAACACAAAGCACAACATTTTTCTGCCTGTTTTCTTTTTCTTTCGGTAAAAAAAACAAAACATTAATCTGTATCCTTATACACAGTTAGACAATAAACTATGATGAAATGTTGATCACACTTTCCGTATTAAATACAAAAAATATTAAAACAGGTAAAAAAACTCAACATTCTATGTTACTTTTCTGCTGTGCTGTTAATACACTAATCCTACCCAAATTTATGTTCAGTTTCCTTGATAGAAACAATAGAAAATGCTGTATTTGCATCTTTACTACAAGGAACACTGCCTTATTTTTGATAGATGTTCCACTCAGGCATCTGTTTAGGGAGATATTAAAGGGGATCTATTATGCTTTTCCCCCTTCCTTTAGTGCGTTATATAGTTTCATGTGCATGTAAAAGGTTTGCAAAGTTACAAAGTCCAAAGTCCAAGCCAAAGGGAGTTACTCTCACTGCTCCTGAACTGCCTGAAACGCCTCGCTTGAAGTCCCGCCTTTTCTTTCGTAACTAGGTGATGTCACCAAGTAACACATTTGCATAACGACTAGTTTGGTACGCCCTCAAACAAAGCTAGTTATGGAGAAGCTGGAGCGGAGTCTGAAGAGTTTGGTTCGGTTGACCAATCATAACAGAGTGGGCCAGCTGACCAATCAGAGTGGCCTGAGTTTTTCGGGACGGCGGGGCAAGAGCTAAAACAGAGCTAAAACAGAGCATTTCAGACAGAGGGTGAAATGAGGTTTGGCAGCACAGCCAGTTTGAGAAAAGTAAAGTGTTTTTTGAACATTAAAGCTTGTAAACATATTCTAGTACAAACCCAAAATACAAGTATGCACCTGAAGATAAGCATAAAAGGTCCTCTTTAACAGTGACAGTGAAAAATACAGATTCCATTATATATACTTTGACAATGAGCATGACAATAAAGACATTCTATTCTATTCTAACCAAATGTTTAAACTGTTTAAAACAGTCATTGAATCCGGGAGAAAATATGTTTACCTCAAAACGTAATTGAGAATGCAGTTTAGTTGTATGGGAGCATAATTTTGTACGAGACAAGGATGGATCTTACCACGGTAATTTAGTGTTTCCCATACACAGGTTTTTATGTATTTCTTTGCAATGCTTTATTCTTAGGCTTGATAAATTCACGTCATATTGAAAGAACATATCTGAAATGCACAGACCAGTAGAGCAGGGGCATCCTATCTGACAGAAAAAAACTAAACAAAATAAATGAGCTCTATCGTTTTTATGACCAGTGACACTGTCTCTGTACTCGCCTCTTTCACTTCATGTAAAGATAATCCATAATCTGCGACAGGCTGATATTTTGAGATGGAGTCTTAATATGCAGGGGGAGAATATGGACAGGGAATGGAAAGTTATTTTTCTTTCCTTAAAGCTGCAGGTAAAGTGGAAGCTGCAATAGAACATTCAGCTCTATACTATATTATGGCAAATTATACAGTATATATATACCTCATATGTGTCAATCGATTAAAATATTTAATTGCAATTAATTGCATGATTGGCCACAGTTAATCAAGATTAATCGCAAATTAATTCACATTTCTCATCCGTTCAAAATGTAACTTAAAGGGAGATTTGTCAAGTATTTTCACTCAAGATCTCAATTAGCATTTACACAGATGTCCCGGAGTAGTTCTGTTGCACTGTTCTTAGTTTTGTTCTCAACCCGATCACGGTCTCTTCTCTTGAGTAAAGAGCTACAATTGACCCACAACCTGCACCTGCTAGGTGGTGATAAAAACAAACAAACCCTTTGGCAGCAAAAGCACTGACTGGTGCTGATTATGTAGGCCAGAGAGGCGAGACAGAAGAAAGCAGACCAAACGGACATATTTAAAGTAGGGCTGTCAATCGATTAAAATATCTGTAATCATAAATTAATTACACATTTTTTATCTGTCAAAAATGTACCTCAAAGGTGAGGTGTCAAGTATTTAATACTCTTATCATCATGGAAGTGGGCAAATATGTTGCTTTATGCAAATGTATGTATATATTTATTTTTGTAAATCAATTAACAACACAAAACAATGACAATTATTGTCCAGAAACCCTCACAGGTACTGCATTTAGCATAAACAATATGCTCAAATCATAACATGGCAAACTGCAGCCCAACAGGCAACAACAGCTGTCAGTGTGTCAGTGTGCTGACTTGACTATGACTTGCCCCAAACTGCATGTGATTATCATAAAGTGGGCATGTCTGTAAAGGGGAGAACCCATTTTCATTCACATAACTTGAGGTCAGAGGTCAAGGGACCCCTTTGAAAATGGCCATGCTAGTTTTTCCTCGCCAAAATTTAGCGCAAGTTTGGAGTGTTATTCAACCTCTTTCGCGATGAGCGAGTATGACGTGGTTGGTACCAATGGATTCATGAGGTTTTATAGTTTCACCTGATACCAGTATATTCAGTCTAGCTTTAAAACTGAACCCGCTACAACCTCTGAAAAACATCTGAAAAATCGATTGATAGGGCTGTCAAATGATTAAAATATTTAATTGTGATTAATATGCATGATCGTCCATAGTTAATCGAGATTAAATTAATCACACATTTTTTTATCCGTTCAAAATGCACCTTAAAGGCAGATTTTTCAAGTATTTAATACTCTTATCAACCTTTCTTGAGGGTCTGCTTTGAAATAGGCCATATCAGTTTTTTCTGTGCAAAATTTTGCTCAAATTTGGAGCGTTATTTATCCTCCTTCGCGACGAGTGAGTATAACCTGGTTTATACCAATGGATTCCTGAGGTTTCCTAGTTTCATATGATACCAATATCTTCCCTCTAGCTAAAAAATTGAGCCCGAAAGCTCGGCGACCCGTCTGATTTTTAAGAGGTTAATTAAATAACGCAAGTTGCGTTAATGCGTTAAAGAAATTAGTTATATATACTCTTCATGGGCTTATCTTATTCAGTTATAAAAATCTAAATATCTATTGATCTCTCTATTCTTACATTCCATTGTTTGTGTGTGGCGTGCACGCCTGCTTTTAGTAGTAGAGGAACAGTGGCATTATCAGTGGGATGGATCAGTAGAATAGATTTGTGTAAGTGGACCCTTTGATCTGAAGCCCTCTCAGCCTCGGGGGATAACAGATTGTCCGCTCTCTGTGTTTCTGTCTCTCCCTTTTTCTGCCTCTTTGCTGATGTATCGCTTTCCTCCTCTGACCCTAAACTGCTCGTCTCGCCCTTTGATCCCGCCATTCCAGCGTTTCCCCCTCGTGGCGTTTCGCTGGAAACCCGGGAAAACTCCAAATCCAATCTGCACACGAGGGAGAGAATGGCTGCAGAGTCTCATTACAGTGATGACTCTGTTCATGTCTCTTGTTCTTCCTTTCTCTTCCCGTTTATAATCTCTCTCGTAACCCCCCCAACCCTACACACACACACACACACACACACACACACACACTCTTCTCTTTAGAAAGAAAGTAATTAGCATAACTGGTACCTCTTTCATGCTGATCGTGTGTTTGCGGGACTGCGTGCGTTATTCTATTATATCATTTCAGATGTTAATTTAATCTTTTTCTTATGTTGATGTTTTGTTTTGGGCTGTATGTCTGTGTCAATTACACACTTTGTCGCTTTCTATAGGGATGATTGACATTAGAGTGTGATTAAGCAGCCAGTGAATATCTTTTTCGCTTTTTGTGGCGCGTTTCTTAAGATAATTGTCATTTTTTGTGTACGAGGATGATGGAATATGGATTCACATTTTGTCTCTTAGTGTTTGGGAATCAATTGTGAGTCTGAGGATGTTGATGTGGAGAGGGGGGTGGGAGGGGTGAAATGTTTTCGCAACACCACATCACTTTGATTGCACATTTCATTCGGAATGAATGAGGTGAGGAGGAAAACAAACAATTCGCTTCATCAATGTTGGCCTTGTCTCTTTGATGAATAGCTTTTGCTGCACTTTTTCTCCTCGCGACATTGGCAAATGATTGCTAACTTGTGTTCTCTCTTCTGGTCTCTTTCTCTCATCTCCTCCTCCATCTCGCCTTTCCACTCCAAATGTCCGTACCGCTACTCCCTTCTCCTATTTTTTTTCCCCCTCTTACTTATCGTCCCTTACATCTCTGTAATCTTCCATTCACATTTCCATCTTTCCATCTCTCCCTCCAACCACCCTGATCTGTATCCACTCCGCAGGCGCCGACCTGTTCTCCAACTGCACGGAGGAGTGCAAGGCCCTGGGCCACTCCGACCGCTGCTGGATGCCGTCCTTCGTGCCGTCCGACGGGCGCCAGGGGCCGGACTACCGCAGCAACCTGCACGTCCCCGGCATGGACGCCACGCTGCCCGACACTGAGGTACCCTCCTCCGTCATCCTCTCCGACCAACTCACCATGACCTCGTCCGCCGCCTCGTCCAGCGATAGGTCATTCTCCACCTTTGGCAAGGACGGTCAAAGGTCACAGTCACACCACAGCCTTCACCATCACCTCCATCAGCAACAGCAGCAGTACAGCTCCAGCACGCTAGAGAGGAAAGAGTATGATAGGGGGACCCTACCGTACAAACCCACCTTTCACTGTGAGTATCAGTATGAAAGTTCCCTGGGACCCTATGACTTTGGTCTGGTCCAGTACAGATACTAAAAGGGGGACGATTAATCTGCCTTTTGATTCTGATCGGGACTTTTTTTATGATGTTGTTCATCAACTTTTATTGCTTCTATTTTTTTAAGGAGTTTTAAAAGCTTTTGTTGTATTGTTTTTTTTTTTTGTAAATTATAATTTGTCGAATGTAAAATGTAATCTATTACTGCTAACTCCCCCCTCCTCCAAAACCCACTTTGAAAAATTCAATCTAACCCCATCCTAACCCCTAACTAATGTCTGTAAACATGTGACTTATTATAAAATAAACACAGTTTTAATTTGAGTCATGTGAAACTGCTGTGGCCCCTTTTTCTTTCTTTTTTCTCTAAATTTCCCCTCAAAATCCTCCCTAACCAGCCTTTTTATCTGATGCTCATATAATGAAAGGTCACCGAAACAAGCACACTTCACGTTGCCATCATCACACGCCTACAATTAAGTGCCGTTTATGCTTTAAAGCATAATTTGAGTGCATAGAGAGGAAATGAAAAGGTAGATCATCTCATGTTGGAAAGGACATCTTTTTTTTCTCCCATTTGCTCAGCTCTGCTCGAGCAGCACGATGGCTTCCCTACTGAATAGCTCGAAAGGTGAAACACACAACCCACGCTGCTTCTTTTACACGAGGACTGAAGTCCATTTTGTTCTAAAAAGGAAGTGTCGAGTATCTATACCCGCTCGCTTGTGGATCGATACCTGACATAAAGAAGGGTGGGTGAGGTGCGCTGTCAACCCTGGGGTCGAGAAATCTTCAGCTGGAGGAATCATGCACACAAGTTTGTGTGCAGGAAAGGAAGGGAACTATTACAGCATGAGGAATTTGGCAAATGGAAGATATTGCTATTAGGGCTGTCAAAGTTACCACGATAATAACGCATACAGTTTTAACGCCACTAATTTCTTTAACGCTTTCATGCAACTTGTGATTTTTAGGTTACTTTATACTTCTACTCCACTACATATCAGAGGGAAATATTATACTTTTAACTCCACTACATTTCTTTGACAGATATAGTTACTAGTTACTACTGAAAAACAAACATATGATCAGTTTATAAAATACAATTTGTTAAAAATTAAACGAGCGGCCGCACTAGTTTGGCCCCCCAAATTGTTTCATTTAAATAACATTGAATCCCAACATTTCACTAAAAATCAAAGATTAGAGAAAAATCCAAAATATTTATAGAAATTTGTATAGCAGAACTTTTTTTTTTTCTTTTATACCGGATTAATCATCTCACAACCCCTCAAATTTATTTTGTGACCCCGTGGAGTCTGACCCCAGGGTTGGGAACCACTGAATTAAACTACTGATACAATATATCCTATAATATAAGTATAATAATTAGGGCTGTCAAAGCGCAAATTAGTTTTAACGCCACCAATTTCTTTAACGTATTAAAACAACTTGTGGTTGTTAGGTTGTAACGGGATCCGTTTCATAGATAGAGTGAAGATACAATAGATAGATGAAACTAGAAAACCTAAGGAATCCATTGGTACCAACCATGTCATACTAGTCTTGTCGGGAAGGAGGCTAAATAACACTCCAATCTTACGCTAAATTTTGGCGAGGAAAACCTCATGTCATGGACATTTTCAAAGGGCTACCTTGACCTGAAAATGGGTTCTATGGGTACCCACGAGTCTCCCCTTTACTGACATGCGCACTTTATGATAATCACATGCAGTTTTGGGGCAAGTCATAGTCAAGTCAGCACACTGACACACTGACAGCTGTTGTTGCCTGTTGGGCTGCAGTTTGCCATGTTATGATTTGAGCATATTTTTCATGCTAAATGCAGTACCTGTGAGGGTTTCTGGACAATATTTGTCATTGTTTCGTGTTGTTAATTGATTTCCGATAATAAATATATACATACATTTGCATAAAGCAAGCATATCTGCCCACTCCCATGTTGATAAGAGTATTAAATACAAGACAAATCTCCCTTTAAGGCACATTTTGAACAGATAAAAAAATGTGTGATTAATTTTCAATTAATCTTGATTAACAATGGACAATCTTGAGATTAATCGTGATTAAATATTATAATCGATTGGCAGCCCTAACTGATATCCATTGGAATAAAACTGAGTTTCCAGCTTGCACTTCTAAAGAAGCAGAATGGGAGTCTTTGGAAAGGATGGCAGGACACTTCTTGCAGATGTCAATTGCTTTCCGAGCTCCCCTCCCATTACATGAATATTCTATTAGCTCTAAGAGTAGAGAATGGATTCGATATACACATTCA
This sequence comes from Sebastes fasciatus, assembly GCF_043250625.1. Lineage (NCBI taxonomy): Eukaryota > Metazoa > Chordata > Actinopteri > Perciformes > Sebastidae > Sebastes > Sebastes fasciatus. Next base: position 9,065,844 of record NC_133797.1, on the reverse strand, counting down.
GTAGAGAAGTCATTTCCAGTCACCACCATGTTAACCACACCATCCTCCATGATACTGCATGCCGACTGTGGGGCTGTCTCTCAGGTAAACGACCGGCACTATATAACCTGCTTTTTCTTCATCCCCGCCCTCTTGTTTTGCGACTTAGCAAACAGAGTCGAGCAATCTTCCTCTCTGTGTGGAAAATAATTTGTATTTTAGCCTTAAGGTGCTGGAGCCTGCTTTGCTCCAAATATAGCTGCCTGAGCGTCTGCTCATCTCGTGTGCCTCGCAGGGTTAGGATGAACGCACTCCATATTCGCTCTGTCCAAAACTTATTTTACTTTTTTGATTTACGATTCCACCCGTTTTCCCCGGTCTTTTGAAATAAATTCCTTTGCCACGGCTAAAGGTGCTGTTGTTCATCAGAGTGTAAAAAAAAAAGTGAGATGAGAACAGTCCCAGAGGCTGAGGCTCGATTAACCAATTGGCATCATGTTCTACTTTTAAAAATAGCACTGCATGCTACAACTGGATACGGCAACGCTCTGATCACCAGGGTTGCCTTGATAAAGGGTTTATAAATGTTTAATGATCCATTTATAGATAATTAATGAAGCAATTAGTGCTCCGTGTGTATTTTCTATGCATGCATTATGTAGCCACCAAATTTTTTGAACATTTATCTCCACTGACGGACACGTTTTTACCCAATTCCCACATGAGTTTTACCATTATACTGCGAGGACCAGCCTTTAGGGTATATAAATAACTTCACAGAGAGTCCTTTGTGGCATGTATCCTTCAAGAGATGGTATTTCAAGCCGATTGTGTCACTAAAGAGTCCCGAGGGACACGGGTGCCATTTGTCTTAACGAGTGTGTTCTCTTTGTCTTTTTCCAGCCCGCAAAAGGATTTGTTAGCTCGTTCCATGTGGACCTGTCAGAGACGGCGTGAATTTCTGTGCTTAGACCACCAACACTGATGCTGGAGACAGCGACATAAAACCACACAAACAGCAAACCTGGACAACAGTGACCTTGGTTAAGCTTCATTATCTTGGGTGGCGAACTGTAACAAAGCCTTGGCAGCGGCCACCGAGGGACGAGAGGAGAACTAAATACTGAGTAGCTGTAAACCTCGAGATATCTGAGGAGCAATCCAAGGCCTTATTCCTCTCAGCAGGACTGAGACCAGGGGGCCGAATCACTCGACACGTGAAAATTATAAAGTCATCAGCAGACGGGATGAGAGGAACTGAGGAATACAAAAATAAGAAGAACTCACAGAGGTGGTTTTCTTTCTTTTTTTGGACTGAGGAGTTAGCCTCTAGAGATCTGTGTGTGCCTGTTTACATGACGAAAAAAACTAATGTTTCTGTACAAACTTCAACCAATGTCACACGGAACCCTTTAGCTATTTCTATGGTCACCACTAAGCCAACTGTACAGAGACTGTGTGGGGGGAAAAAATGGAGACTGACAGCCAGCCAGCGAGGAAGAAAGAGAGAGAGAGAAAGAGAAAGAGAGAGAGAGCAGGTGTTGTACAGGTATAAAATGACACAAAAAAAGAAGGAAAATGGGGAGGAGCAGAGGTGATGTGCAGTACTATAAATTCTGTATCTCCGGTTTTTTGACTTGACTGTCTTTATATAACTTCTCTTTTTTCGTTTCTGTTGTTCTTTCTGTGTGGTTAAAGTGTGCAGACTCTTAAAAAGTATTCCAACTTACCGTTACAGACAGGAACGCGCTGTCCGGAGCCGGGTTCAGTCCTCTTTCGAGTTTAGCCATTTCAGGAAGGAGATGTTATAACGAATACACTGCGTAGGAAAAACAAAAAAAAGCTAAATTACAACAATCCTCATGTTCAGTTTATCAATAAAATAATCACAAATGAATGTTCTCATTTCTAAACTAGTGACTAAACAGTTCTCAAGTCCCTTCCTGAGCTGACTGCGGAGAAAGTGAAATGATCCTTGACCAGGATAAGGTTCCCTTTGACGCCATTGGCCTATACATAAACAATCAGACACACTCAGTGGTTTTTATCATGTGTGCAAAGTGTTTACTGTGCTATTTTAAAAAGCTTATAAATGAATATAAATCTATATATAACTATATATATATAAATATATATATACAATATACTTTTTTCTGAAAACTGTGTAACCATTGGTTAGTTTCTACACCTCATAATGTCATTCAATCTAATAATACCAAGTGCTACAAAATCTTGACATGTATCAATTGAGACGAGGAGGAGTGCTTCAGCCTAAAAAGCAAACCCCTTCGCACCAACCAAGGATTAAGTTGATGTTCTTATTTGATTGTTACTTTTCACCGTTAACGGACGCTGGGCCTTGTTGTGTGTAGCGAAGACACCAGTTGAGTTGTTTTGGCCTGTTGTGTATTTTTACTAGCAGAATATGTGTTCATGTACAGAAAGGGGGTCTATCACAATCGAGCTAGATATCAAAGGTTTTACAATCATACAAGAGAGGCATACACAGATACATACCGACACACACAGACAATACACGGTGAGGCGCATTTAACACAAACACACACATCTGCACACACACACACACACGCACAGGTCAAGTGGTGATAAATAAACAGTGTCATTGAAGTTCTCTATTGTGTGTTTTGTCGCGTTCACTTGGGAATAATGTCGTGTAACTGATCGGAAAACAAGTCTTATGCTGCATCCACACTAAAACGTTTTCTTTTTAAAACGCTGATCTCCGTCCAGACGAGCGTTTTAGGGCCATTTCAGAATGAATCTCCGTCCATGCTACCACGCCTGAAAACGCATATCACATGACAATTCACGTACACTGGGCATGCGTGCGTTGGTGTAAACAGGAAGCAGCGCTGGACACAGGAATTTATGCAAAGTGCTCGAATACTAGCTTGTCTCCTGTGCATGTAGACAGTAGTAGCATTATAAAATGCAGAATTTAACTGCACAACAGCTGCTAGCATAGACAACAAGGTCAGCAACGATTGTAACTCGTTATTCATGTTGAAATTGACCACTGGTGGTCGAGGCTGATGTTGTTTGTTTTCTTCCGGAAAAGGGTCACGTGACGGGGCGTGACGAATCAATGAAGGACACATCATGACTGATAAGACCCAATCAAGAAGTGAACGTGGGTGTCTGCGTCGTCGTTTTCAAAAGGTCTCCGTTTCCGTCCATCCAGACTAAAACGCGTTTTAGAACTAAAACGGGGTCAGCAGCGTTTTCAAACGTTTCCCTTTTTAGGGGCTCGAAAGCGCCAGAGTAGTGTGGACGCTAGGCATAAACGTAGCTCAAGTTATGCGTTTTAAAAGAAAAAATATTATTTTTTATTATAGTATTAGCGTGGATGTTATGCTTGCATATCTGTGAGGCTGTAACTTAGCCCGGTCTCCTAAAAATGACATTCCCATACAATAAAACTGCATTCTGAGTTAAGGTTCGAGGGATTATGTTTGTTTTTGACATATCACAAATATGTTTCTAATCATAGTACACGGAAGTTTGCGTAGGGAGAAGGTTGGGGTGGTGGACAAGTCAACAAACACCAGACTTTCGCACAGTTGTTTGTGTCCCATGTGAAACCAAAAGTCAACCAAGTTAATAATGATGTTTTTTTACTAAACCTTAACAAGTACTTTTATTGCATTTTGCTTCGTTTAAATTTACAACGTCTGTTTAAAAGTGCAACCGTAATTTGTGCGAAAATATGTTTCCATCAAAACATAATTGAGAATGCAGTTCAGTTGTATGGGAACATAATTTTGTAGGCGACAGGGTTGAAGGCACAGGTGCGTTTTGAGCCAAATGCTAAAGTTAGCATGCCAAGTTAGGCACAAGCATGCTAACATTTGCTAATTAGCAATAAACACATAGTACAGCTGAGGTTAATGGGAATGACATTAGTTTTGCAGGTATCTGGTCATAAACCAAAGTATTAAATAAATACATAATTTGACCTGATGGTGGCGCGAGATGAAAAGCTAGGGATCAACAACGCAATTACAATTCATCCTGAGTTGGACATGCATATGTGTACCAAATTTCCTGGCAATCCATCCAATGGTTACTGAGAAAGAAACACACAGAACTGTGAACTTCATGGTGGCACTAGCTGAAAAGTCAGAGGACCACCAAGGTCTTCACATTCATCGTCTTGGAACCACGAATGTCTGCACAAACTCTTGTGCCAATTCATCAAGTAAATGTTCAGATATTTCACAGGATAAGTTTTTCCTGCCGGTGCTAGAGGAAAAGTCAGGGGATCACCAAATGTACTAGGACTCATCCTCCGGGGATCAATAATGTATTCACCGAATTCCATGGCAATACAACCAAAAGTTGTTGAGACATTTCACTTAGAGCCAAAAAAAAACTCATGTTGGAACTAGTGGAAAAGTCACTAATGTCAGTAGGATTCATCCTCTGCGGGCCATGCATGTCCAAAAATGTACACACTTTCATTGCAATCCATCTTACAGATGTTGAAACATTTCAGTCTGGACCAAAGTGATGGATCGACCAACAGTCCTACATTGCCATCCCTAGAGCCATGCCGCTAGTATGGCTAAAAATAATGTTATAAACTTGGATTAAAGCGGCTCCTTTGTTACAGTCAGAGGAGACTTTCTGTACAAACATTCACAGCCAAAAGCTGTGAACCATTCGTCCAATCAAAGCAAGAACCTGCTCCATTGCTTATAATCCTCACAGAGCACATCCACTGCTTTCACTGTTGTTTTTAGCACATGCATTTTCATGAAAAGGCATTCAGCTATCCCAAAAGAATCTCATGGACTTTCAAGATGTAATCACCACGGTTTTGCTCTACTTTCCTCATTCCCTGACCTCAATAGCTCACCAAAAAACTTTTTTCTGGTGCCTGTCACTCTAGCCTTCTGTCCGCTTCCTTGAAAAAAAAAATCACTGATCACCATCCCCCCCCCCACATCCCAATCCCACCCCTTCACTCCAGTGCGATCTTTACATGGCCTGGCAGAAGTTAATAGTCACGAGAAGAAGAAGAAGAATGCTGGAGTCCAGATGCAAAAAGTCCGGGGTCATGAGGGAGACACAACGGTCCCTCACTTGACAGCCTAGAAACAGAGATCTGTTTGTGTATATCACAAGATGGCCTTCTTTTACGTGCAGAGATACATGAGGCCAGAGCATGTGACCGATCTGGTGGTTGCCTTTGTGAATAGATGGCCTTTGGGGTTCTGCTTAATATCTCTCCAAGAAACAATTTGGTTTTGTATAAAACTGGAAAATGGGGGATGAAAAAAAGAAAGAAAAAGAAAAAAGGTCACAGCTTGGTTAAGCGGAATTTGTCGATGTCAATACGTCCCAGTTATTACTCCCTACTGTGATATCACCCCGTTATTAGTGACACAATTACCCTGACATAACCTAATTATTGTGAGCAGATTATACAATGGTTAACCTGCTATTCCCTTGTTATTACTGTGATCTACGGTCCTTACCTTTCCCCAGTATGACACTCATGTTCTTGCCCTATGATTACCCTATTACCCTAACTGATAGCTGTTCTGAACCGCCACACTTGAAGTCAGTGTGAAAAGCCTGCCTTTTAAAGAGGGTCGGGATGCAATAATCATTCAAATGGGGATAATGGGGACACTTTGAGAAGGCATTCACAGTGTTGCACTCCTTTGTACATACTGACATTGACATAAGTATTTGTGTAAAGAGTAATAAAAGAGAGTAGGAGGGAGAAATTCAAACCCGGCCTACTTTTTCACCAATATAAATGTGGCCTATTGCTGTGTGAAGTGGGCATACATGTTGGAAAGGAGAGTTGCAAAACTTCTGTGCTGCAAAATTAAACTTAATTTCCAGGATTTTCTCATTGTTATTATCAAAATATGTACAATGACCGTAGCATTACCGTACTGTTACCAAGATAATCTCTTATTTCTTTGTTACCTTACGAGCTTTAAAGTACCTGAGCTTCTTTACCAAAACAAATATTTTTTTCTGATACTTTAGCCTGTGGAACACAGTGTAAACATATTTTAACTAGAGCTGTCAAAGTTAACGTGATAATAATGCGTTAACGCAAAATAGTTTTAACGCCACAAATTTCTTTAACGCATTATCGCAACTTGCGTTCACTTTTAAAGCTAGAGTCGTATTAACTTGTCACAAAGGAGGCCAAATAACGCTCCAAAGTCACGCTAAATTTTGGTGAGGAAAATCTGGCATGACCATTTTCAAATGGGTCTCTTGACCTCATAGTCAAGTCAGCACACTGACACACTGACAGCTGTTGTTGCCTGTTGGCCTTGAGTTTGCCATGTTATGATTTGAGCATATATTTATGCTAAATGCAGTACCTGTGAGGGTTTCTGGACAATATTTGTCCTTGTTTTGTGTTAATTGATTTCCAAAAATAAATATAGCCTATACATACATTTGCATAAAGCTAGCATATTTGTCCACTTCCATGTTGATAAGAGTAGTAAATACTTGACAAATTTCCCTTTTAGGTAGATTTTGAACATAAAAAATGTGCAATTCATTTGCGATTAATCCCGATTGACTATGGACAATCATGCAATTAATTGCAATTCAATCTTTTAATCAATTGGCAGCCCTAATTTTAACCCATTTTTTTATTAAAAGGAACAGTGTGTAACTATGTGTTTATTAGTGTGTAATCAACCGAGACTAAGAATTGTTATTTTTGTTTGCTTAGAATGAGCCCTTCATATCTACATGGGCCTCTTCACGTAGTCCGCCATGTTACTTCGCTGTGTTTCTACAGTAGCCCAGAATGGAAAAAAACAAACACTGGCTCAAGCGAAAGCCTTTCAAGTTTTTTACCTTACCTAAAGTCTAACATAGTTCTCCCAACACGCTTGTGAAACTGCGGTAACGTGAGCCGCAGAGTGCAAAACCGTCGTACTGCCAGCCGCCGTCTGACTTCCTTTGTTCCTAAAGTAGTGTTATTATGGTAAGGATTGCCTTTGAGCGAGGCGAACAGCGTTACCACAGTTTTACACTCGGCGGCTCACGATTTCGCTGACTCGGTTGCAATCTGCAACCACACTACTAGATGCCAAATCCTACACACTGTACCTTTAACAAAATATGCCAAACTCCATCACCGATGAAGTACTTTGTTTACTGATGACCTACCACTTTGGCAAAAAAAAAAAAAACGGTTTGAAATTAGAAATATCTGCTCAAATAACAAGCGGACAAGCCTAAAAATTTGCTGAAAGCATCAAAATGACAACTTCAGATATTTCACACTTTACGGTGCCAAGGACACATTTCAGTCCGTAAAGTCTGTAAATCTGTGATTTTCTAAACTCAAGCTTCCCTTAGCAGCTTTTTTTGGAGTGAGATGAGGTCATGGACCGTGGGATATGGTTGAAAGATCAAAAATGAATCTCCATTCTTGAAATATTTTTTTTTCGATTTGGAGGTTTGACACCCAGCTGTGGTGCTACGAAGAAAGAGAGAAAGAAAGTATAGGTAAACATGTTTACTTCGCAGGGCCAAGCCAGACGACCTGCAGGTGGAAGGCTGACATTCTATCGATGGCTGCGAGTTGACCTGATCTGTTTGTCCTTCAAGGCGCCTCCGTGGCAGACCGAGAGAATAAGAGTCATTACAACTGAATCATCTTGTCCATCTCTCCTCGTCTCTCCATACGAGGTTGAGTGAGGTGACCTAGCTGTCTGTCTGAGCCTCCGAGCCTGTCCCTCATATTCTTCCCCTGGCAGACGCACTTCATTACCCTGGCTAAATAGACTTTCAAGAGACCCCATCAGCCATCATTTACACAGGCCGGCCCTATCACCTTTCACCACGGCTACCTCATCAGACATACGCAGCCCGTCCATTCACACATGCACTACATGGCACGCCCATGCAGGCACACATGTACCAACTGGACGCACACGTACTGCTCTCCTTCCTCCTTCGCCTTCTTATCCCTCGCCACCCCATCAGTCAACGCACACACACTTTCACACACACACACACACACACTCAGGCATCCTTGGGCTCTATTCCCCAGCCACCTCATCAGGCCAGAGCAGACAGCTATTACAGTCTGCGCTCCGATGCCCATTTCTCCTCCCATCTCTTTCCTTATCTGCCAGCCGGCTAGGTCTGCAACAACCTATTGACCTGAGACATAGCCTCGCCGCCCCGTTGACCTGGACGTACTCTGTGTGCATTTAACGGGATGCCTGCTATCTTTTCCACCCGCCAAACTCCATCCAAACAACTGCTCGTTTTTATTCATCTCACCTCACCTCGGGTATAAGGCAGGATTGACATTGTGTTTGCCACGTGGGTCAAATGGTTGTTCTGAATATTGAGATGTCAAGCCATTATAGAAAAGCAACGACTTGTCAACATGAATCAGTTTCACTTCATTTAAATCATTTCACACCTGACAGCAATGCAAGCATATTGTAGTCGCACCTTTATTTATATATATATATATATATATATATATATATACAACCTTCAAAATAAGCATCGGTTGCTGAACAGTAATTTGAATGCATAATGTGGCATCATACTGTAATAATTAAACTTCCGGAAATGACTCCTCTGAATGTGAATGTTTTCAAAGTCAGAACAAAACATTTTTAATTATGTTTTTGATTAAACACAACACGGTTAATTAATCTGCGGTTTGACTCGATGGAAAGTGAAGAGTGTCAAAGACAGATGCACTCTACTCTCATTCATGTTGTCCATAGTTTTTCTTTTCCTCAGGTCTTATTAAAGATGCTGTCGACAGCATCTTTTACAGTCTGATAACTCCACAACAGCGTGGACAGACTGTACCAGAAAGCCATCCAGGGTCAAAATTACCCTCATCTGCGCTTTTCTTATCTGTTCCCAGGAATGAATGGGACTAAGGTACTTTTTTCAGTTTCCTAAAATGACCTTCTCCAAGCCACTGAGGCCACAGTTACTTCTGTCTTCACATATTTGTTCCAAAGATGTCTGATACTCCTAAGACATAGTGTCTGTGTCTATAGCATTCATTATCTTAAGGCAAACTTAAGTAAGTGTTGAAGGACACATTTTGCATTGATTGATTTTTAAGCTGTATTAATCAATGTCTTTATATTACCAGTGGATTAATGTGAAAGGTGTTCCTCGTAGTGATGAGCTCACAGATAATTATCTCTCTATTCTGTGGTTCTCTTCAGTCAGGATGGTCTAATAACACTGTCCGTAGCTATAGCTACGGAAAGAAATGCACTATAATTTGTGTATATCGTGTGTAATTAACATAATCTTGAACCAGGAAATATAAATAGCGGCAAACGCCGCGTAGGTAGGAGGTCAGGGTGGATGGGTGAGCCAAAAAAAAATAGAATTTCGCCCAGGAGACTGTGTGAAACCAGAAGTCAACTTTGATTTATTTGTCACGTAAGATACGTAAACAAGTAACACCACTTCCGGAGTCATTTTAAGCCAAATCACAATCTTTCCCTAAACCAAACTAAGTAGTTTTGTTGCCTAATCTTAACCAAGTCGATCTTTTCTGAAGCCTAACAAATTTGCTTTCTTTGCTTAAACCTAAGGAACTTGTTTCCTGTGAAGACGGAAGTTTATTTTGAAAAGACTGTATAATTTGTAACGAGTGGAAATTCACACGCGTTGCTGGACGTTCGTAGGAAAACGAACGAAAAGGGAGGAATAACTTTTTCGTAAGATATCATACGAACCATTTCCAGCTGCAGCAGGCAGCCATTTTCAGCAAGAAAAGCTCTGATGAACACGGTTTTACGCTACCTGCCCAGCACCGAACAGCAGACTAGCAACTAGCCTGTGAGCATAGCAGAGCATTCAGCAGCAACGCATTCGCCAGAATTTTTTTTTGGCATTGGACATTTCTGCAAACCACGGATACGTTGAATGGCGACGTTTCTGAACCAAAAACATATTTCATAAATATGTTTCATATCAGCTTTGTATCACGCTTGCAGAAACGCAATGCCACGTGGTTAATGTAATGTTGTGAAACGATGTGTCAGGCTTAGCCAACAAAACTACTTGGTTATGGTTAGAAAAAAGATCATGGTTTGTGTTCAAATAACGTAACAACCTTAACAACGCAACACAACCATTATAGTTAGGTTGAAGAAAGAACTACATGGCTGGGCTTAAAACTACTATGTTTGTACAATGAAAATGACACTTAATGTTGTGAACACAGGACACGAAAGAACAGCTGATTGTAACATGACGCACGGGAAAACGAACAGCGGTCTCCTGGATGAAAGACTTGTGTTTGTTCAGCCCGCAAAAGAGGTGTATAAAAAAAAAGCTTTTAAATGCCATGATAATGCGCTAGGCATTTAACATTCAATAAGTACACCTTTTTTGATTTCCAGGTATCATTTGTACGTCATGTATCCTGTATTGATTGCAATGTAAACACATCCGCGTATAAATGCTATGGTAAGAGTTAGCGATGTAGTATAAAAAGCAAGAAAGAACACTTATGGTGGACAGGTGGGGACGTGGATGGGTCCAAAAAACACCGGACTCTTAACCAGGAGACCCACGTTCGAGACCGTTGCTGAGTGGTGGTTTGTTTTGTAAGTACATTAGTTACGTTTGTCCAATGATGATTTTTTTTTTTATGGAAGTTTGTGACATGTTTTCTGTAGTTGTGTTACATTGTTTCTGTATGTGTTTTACTTCATTTACTTACTTATTTAAAGCCCAACCATGACGTTTTCCCTTACCCTAACGAAGTGGCTTTCTTGCCTTCACCTAAGTTAGGTTCAGGCAAGAAGAGGACGTTTGCGTGGCGTAAAAATGGCACGCAAAAAGACTAAAATGCGTAATCATGACACGCGGAACGTCCGTGTAATGTTGTGGTATTTATACTTCTTCCTGTGAGACCGGTTTGGTTTTTTGGACCCATCCACCTACCCTCCCGCCCGCCCTGAGTGTCTCTTTTTTGCTCTTCAAACTACGTCACATGCTCTGACCGAATGCAAAAACGACAACATTCAAATTACCCCTGGTTTGCTGAAACGTCCAAAGTCAACATTTTTTCCTGGCGACTGGGCTCGGGGTGAGAATAAACCAGAGCTGAAAGGAATATTGGACTTGCATTCACCAGGTGGAAATAAAAGCAAAATAATTCTAATGTCGCTGCATGTCTACTTCATGTGTAAATATGCAACTGTTTGCTAACTTAGTGTCCAAAGTGCCCAAAAACATCAAATATCACTGCTTTAAGACCAATTCCCGATATTGCCTGGCTATCCAAGGCCCATACACATTGTTCTTTGTGACTGAAGATTATGTGCTGCCACAACAAAGAATACATTTTGTTTTGATTTGAAGACAAATGCCAGTGGCCAGCACGATCACATACTGTATGTAAAATGACAATTGTGAACATAAATACTGGATATGTCACTCCTCTGGGCTCTGTCGAACCAGGGCAAAAAACAAATGATTTTTCGGCCTAGATCACAATTACTCCGCTTTTCTGATAACACCACGCTCAAAGGGCCTGAAACGTCTTGCCCTCAGCCACCATCTCCTCTCATTCCATATTCTGGACAGGAAGTAGTGAGTTGGTAACCTGGGGTGACGGAATCAGGCCTCTGACTCACGCCCTGACCTCAAGGGGGGGAACAACCCAGTGGAGGACAGACCTCAGCCTCCAGCGGTATAGGCTAACGCAACATGGCTGACGGAGACAAACAAGCCAACCGCAGAGCCAGGATGACTACTATAAAAGAACAAACATCACTGAGAGCAATAGCTGCTAGCACGCAGGGCGAAAAAAAGAAAGAAAAGAGGGCTGGGTTAATGCTGGTGAGCTATGGTGGAACAAGAAAACAGCATCCATGGATGCAAGAGGGAAAACAAATTGTTGTTAAAACTGAATTTCAAAATTACATGAGGTTTGCGACTTGACTGCAGAACGCACAGCTGCTTAATAAGACAAAAACCAATAGAAAGTGTGCAAGCGTAGGTAAATTACAGTCCACGATAAAACAACAGAGAATATTTGCCACGTTCCCTGCTGTCAGGAAAAACAGCTAAAAACAGTAACAGAAAATACCTGACCAGCTGGAAAAAAGAAGAAGAGTTTGGTGTGAGGAAAGAGAAACGCTTGAGTTGCTGACTCAAAGCCTGGCATTCATTTCAAGGAGATGTGTCAGGCGGAGGGAGAGGCCGTCGGTGGGGGCAAAGAGGTCTGCTATAGGGTGGTGTAACAACAAAGCTAGTCTCTAGAGACCAGCCTTATCTGACGCCCTGTCTCTGCACCCCCCCTTCCTCACCTCCCAACCCTACAGATGCAGGTGCAGAGATGCTGAGTGAAACATGAGGGTAAGGTTTTTTTTCTCTTTCCAGCCATGCCCCCTCAGAAGGAGAACACCTGGTCCCCAAAGAGGGGAAGATAGGGAGGTGGGGGGGGGGGGGGGGTGCGATCTCGCGATAGCCACTCCCTCTGTGTGTCTACCTCATTGCCCTCTGTCTCATTTCTTTCCACCCTCCTCAAATTCAAGCCTTGCCTCTCCTCTCCTCTCCTCGCCCTCCCTCCCTCTCTCTCCCCACACTCCCTCCCTCCATCCCCTCTCGTTCTGCTGTCTAGCTCTCAGCTGTCAGACTGAGAAATGGCAGGCGAGACAGGGGTCTTCTGCCTGGGGAGATGGGCAAGAGAGGACAGAGGCCTCCAGACACACATGTGCTGACACACACACACACACACACAAATAAATGTAATGCGTGTACCAGTCCGCACCTGCCAACCTGCGCACAACACGTTGTGTTACACGTCTATATGTTGAAATTACACATGAGTTTTCACCTTAAAAGGGTCCAAAAAAGAACTTCAATTAAACAGAGAGAATTGTAGCTAGAAGCTGTAGACATTTGTGGATTTTTACAGCCAATCAGCGCTTCTGATTTTGCCGTATGCCTGCTCCTCAGAGTGGCCCCACATTTGCATGTATATGGAAACATTAGAAAAACAAACTTCCTACAGAGATGTTTTATGTTGATTGCAATCAAAATTGGATGATGAGGTTGAAACAGCAGAGGAAGTTGCGACCCAAGTTATCTAATTGTGCTGCAGTGACGAGCTCCTTCTCAGGGCGGCAAAATGAAAGAATCGCATTTCATTTCAGTAAGAAATATGCAGCAAAGACTGTGTTGGTAAAATAGTATGATATGTAGCCTATTTGTATATAAAAATGCAGTTTTATTACATATTTAGATGTATTTTGCCATGGGCCATAAGTTCCAAAGGGGCCGTTAATTTTTTTGCGTCAAAAACAACACATTCATACTCCCAACTCGTCAAATACCGCCGCTTGGACGGACCAGTGATGGCGTGTCAATATCGCTTGTTTACTTGCTGCCTTTTAAACTTTTTTTTTATCTCGGGGCATAGTCGTTGCACCCTGAAAAATAGGCACTTGGGAAGGCTTGGCGCTGCTTTGCTTTGCGCTCACTTTTGAGCGCACCTACCGCGTGTCTACATTGGCAACAATGGATTTGAGGGTGCAAAAAAACGCGGCATGTGAACGGCCCCTATCAATCCATCCATCCATTATCTGTAATCGCTTATCCTATTCAGGGCCAGCGTGGGGTTGGAGCCGATCCCAGCTGACATTGGGCGAAGGCGGGGTACACCCTGGACAGGTCGCCAGACTATCACAGGGCTGACACATAGAGACACAAAACCATTCACACTCACATTCACACCTACGGTGCAATTTAGAGTCAACAATTAGGGTGATAGTCTGGCTCTGTCCAAAGGTGAACAATCTGCCTATAAGCATCTATGTATTGTGGTTTTACAAGGAGTTACATGGTGGAACTATGCAAATCCTTATATTTCTTTTTTTACTTCGGACAGAGCCAAGCTAGCTGTTTCCTCCTGCTTCCATTCTTTATGCTAAGCTAAGCTAATCAGCCCCTGACTTCATATTTTCTGCACATGGGAGTGGTTTTGGTTTTGTCATCTATATCTAGGCAAGAAAGTGAATACGCATATTTCCCACAAGGTCAAACCATTCCTTCAATTATCTACCAAAAATGTTCATTGATGCAACGATGCATAAACATGGATTATAAACCATAAATGAACTACCCGTGACTCTGCTGTTTTTCTGATAAATGATAGACTGGGACTCATTAGATCAAATGGAAATATCTAACCAGCGGGCACACAGCCCCTTCATTATCAGCGTGATATGCTGACAAGATCAAAGAAAATATGCACACTGACTCTGAACTTTGTTCCGCAACTTTTTTCCGTCTCGGTGTGGAAAGTTCAGTCAGTGTGCGTTAGCCAGACTACTTACTTGTTACTCCCTCATCAAAAACAGACCTATGCTATTGATGATATGGCCCTGTCAAAAACTGATGTAACCCAAAACCAAAATATATGCCTCACAGCTGATCAAAGTCTTTATATGCACAGCTAACAATATACTGTATTACTGAAGCTGCTTAACTGGGAGCATTACAAGAGAAACAACTGTGAGGCTGAGTTATTATATGCTCACTTTTACTGGCTGTTAATTCGCTCGAGGTTTTCATCCAGGAGATCGCTGTTGGTGTCCCATGCGTTATGCTTCACTTTCACTTTACAATCAGCTGTTTGTTCGTGTCCTGTGTTCTACAACGTCAAGTCACATTTGCACTGTAAAAACGGAGTAGTTTTAAGCCCAACAATATTGTTTTTCTTTCCTTGACCTAAGTGGTTTTGTTGCCTAAACCTAAGCAATTTGGTCAAGTTGCAGTTTATTGTTTTATTTTTTTATTTTATTTTAATTTTTTTATAAATTAATTCATTTTTTTCTCCTTTCTTTTCCATTATGGATATTTTTGGGTGTGGGGAATTGATGGCTGATGCTGTTTGTATTGATTGTATTGTATCTCTTGTTGTGGAAACATTGAAAATCGTAATGTTTAAAAAAGAAAGCGAATGAGCGCATTTCCCAAAATGTCGAACCGTTAAACTCTCTGCACTTTCCTCAACTGTTGCTCTACAGAAGCTCGGTGTGGTATTTGGAGAAATACTATCACAATCCAATATTTTTATAAGCCAGAAATCTCCCTTGTAATGATATTAGATTCCGTGAAATTATTTTAGCAAAATCTCACACCAACAGTAAAATGAAAGGCACCTCACTGTGGTATTAGCAAATTGTTTCTTTCTTATGTCAGAGTCATTCCCTTTTATTGATAGCATCCCACTCTTGAAATACTTAAATCCAGTGACAGGGCTGTGCAACAGTAATGTTCAATTCCTCGCGGACTACTAGGCTTTTGGCTCAGGGCTCTTTCTTTCCTTCCCAATGGGTTGTCAGTCGGCCTTTGATGGAAAAGTGCTTGCAAAAAGGTAATAGAAAGGGACCAAATGAGCATGATTACTATATTTCCGACGAGCATTGTAATGTTAAGAAACGCCAATGAGAGATCAAGTCGGGGTATTTGTTCAGGGAAACATTCTTTCAGATCTTGTTTATTTACTGTAGTGTCCATGTTGAGGAGGAATAAATTCGTCTTTGACAACTGTCTCTGAAAGAAAAGTGTATTTGTACACAGAGGCAAGGTACATCTACTGAAAATGTATACATGAAAGAAGAGTGAGACAGTGGCAGTGGAGGGAGAAATTGAAATCTAACACTGTCAGTCACAATGGGAAACCCCTTGTGTGACACCCGTGTGGCACTTTCATCCGACACTGCATGTGGAGACAAGAGGAGACAAGCCCACGTCTGCCCTCAGAGAGGAAAGGCACGGCTGGTCCTTGGTTGGCAAGTGATGCTGCAGGTGTGAACGGAAAATGACACAGGAAACAAACAACACATGAAGACACGCAGCAAACATGCTTGTGGAAAATGTTAAGAGTGCACACACCAATCTGTTGCACGCTATTACATCATTGTCTATGATCCGTGATGCATCTGCAAAAAAAAAAAAAGAAGCAGATCAGGAAGTTCCCTGCTGCTCGGCAAGTTCTGGCATATCAGCCCGTTTGCACGAAAAGGCGTATATATGCCAAGATAGTGGACAAAGCATTTAGCGTTCAATGAGTACGCCTTTCTTGATTTCCGCATGTCATTTATACGCCATGTATCCTGTACTGACTGCAAACACACCCACGTATAAAGGCTACGGTAAGAGTTGGTAACGTAGTATAACAAAGCAAGTAAGACCACCTTTGGTGGGTGGCTGGGGAGGTGGCTACAGTGTATGGGTCCAACAAACACTAAACTTTTAACCAGGAGACCCGTTGTCTGTGTTTTATTTTGTAAGTTATGTTAGTGACGTTTGTCACGGAGAGATTGTAACATATTTTTTATTTACGTTTGTGACGTGTTTTCTGTAGTTGTGTTACGTTGTTTCTGTACGTTTTACTTGGTTTACTTACTTACCCACAAACACCAGACTTTTAACCAGGAGACCCATGTTGGAGACCATTGTTGACTGGTGTTTTGTTTTGCAAGTTCCATAAGTGACATTTGTCACGTGTTTTTTATTGATGATTGTGACGCGTTGTCTGTAGTTTTGTTATGTTTTTTCCATACATGTTTTACTTAGTTTATTTACTTACCCACAAACATCAGACTTTTAACCAGGAGACCCGCGTTCGGGACCGCTGTTGACCCATGTTTTGTAAGTTACATTGGTGCCGTTTGTCATGTGATGATTGTCACATGTGTTTTATTGACGTCTGTGACGTGTTTTCTGTAGTTGTGTTACGTTGTTTCCGTACATGTTTTATTTGGTTTACTTACTTACCCACAAACACCAGACTTTTAACCAGGAGACCCATGTTGGAGACCATTGTTGACTGGTGCTTTGTTTTGCAAGTTCCATAAGTGACGTTTGTCACATGTTTTTTATTGATGATTGTGATGTGTTGTCTGTAGTTTTGTTACATTGTTTCCATACATGTTTTACTTAGTTTACTTACTTACCAACAAACACCATACTTTTAACCAGGAGACCCATGTTTGAAACCATTGTTGACCGGTGTTTTGTAAGTTACGTAAGTGACGTTTGTCACCTGACAATTATCACTGGTTATTTATTGACATTTGTGACGTGTTTTCTGTAGTTGTGTTACGTTGTTTCCATACGTGTTTTACTTAGTTTACTTACTTACCCGCAAACACCAACTTTTAACCAAGTGACCTGCGTTCAAGATAGTTGTTGACTGGTGTTTTGTTTTGTACGTTACATTAGTGACATTTGTCATGTATTTTTTACTGATGTTTGTGACGTGTTTTCTGTAGATGTGTTACGTTGTTTCCGTACATGTTTTACTTAGTTTACTTACTTACCAACAAACACCAAACTTTTAACCAGGAGACCCATGTTGGAGACCATTGTTGACCGAAGTTTTGTTTTGTAAGTTACTTAAATGACGTTTGTCCCGTGTTCTTTATTGACGTTTGTGACATGTATACTGTGGTTGTGTTACGTTTTTTCCTTACATGTTTTACTTAGTTTACTTACTTATTTTAAGCCCAACCATTTTCCCTTACCCTAACTAAGTGGTTTTCTTGCCTGAACCTAACTGCGGACGTTTGTGTGGCGTACAAATGAAACGCGAAAAGCGACATAAAAAAGGCTTAAATGCGTACACAAGACACAAGGAATTTTCGTGTAATGTTTTACACCTTTCCATGAGACAGGGTTGGCAATATACAGCGGTTTAAATACCCTTTCTACCTCATACACACACATGCACACAAGGCCAGACCCTGTTTTATTAATGGGATGACATCCACCATGACCTGCATGAGAGGAATTAAAAAAACACAATATGCAGGTTCTTTTATTTACACAGCGACACACACATACACACACACACACACACACAAATAAACTACTAGAGTACATGCACAATGAATAAATCACATCTCTAAGGTCTCATCTTGTAAGAGGTCTCAAATGGAGTGTTTATTCAGTGAGACACTGTGCGCACGGTGTGTGGGGGCATACTCAGCTGCTTGGTTTACTTCAGAGAGTGCATCGTGCAGTATTTCATCCACAGTACAGAGCCAGTAATTTCATACTGAAGGCTACGGCCATCTACTGCTATATTATATTCCCTGCACCCTTTCTTACGCCCTCTTTCTCACACACACACACACACAAAATTCACTGGTTTCATATTCACCACCATTCAGTGTGACTTGCAGTTAACGCTGTGAAAAATGATGAGACTTCCTCCTACTTATTAACACTGGCTAGCATCAGAGGTGATGGAGTGAGTGGAAGCAGCTCGACATTAAAGGTAATGCTTTCAAACAAGGCTCCCCAGACCCCAGTCAAATGGAGTCATTATATCAAAAGACTCCCCATTGCAGTAACTATACATCTCCCGCTGTGTCCTCTCACTGTAATGCCACTTAAAATATATAGTAACCAGGAACAGGGTGAGAAAGCCAGTCTCTGGATCTCGAAGAAGCTCTTTGAAGGGAGTTTGTTTTCATTAGAATCATGGTTTTGTACAAAAATAAGGGCCAGAAAAGATGAATTGATTCTCTTAGTATTCTTGTGAAAGTGAGAGAAAATGGGCTCTAGGTGCGTTTTTTTTTTTTTTCTGGCTTTGTCTATGTTTTTTAGTCCAGAATCTGTTTTGATATGGAGTTGAAAAAGAAACGCACAACCTCTCCCTTATTCCTCCCTGTATTTAATTTCACTCTGCCTTTGAGGTCCTGATGAGTGAATAATGGGGAGAGAGAAGAAAAGAAAGTGGTGTGCGTCAAACGTGTCCTTACCTGGGTGGCAGAATTGGAACGGCATGGTTCAGCCTTTTCAGCATAATCAAGCATTCTAGGTTTTATCGACAAAACACGAGAGCACAAACAACAAACAACCCCACAGGCGCACCGAGAGCGAAAATGTTTCAGCCAACCAGAGGCGGGTCTCCAAGGTTACATGTTGTATTTAATCCCCTGAACCCCCCATAGGTCTGATGCTGGAAGAATTTTGTTGATGTCTTGGGTTGTCTGCATGCTGTGTGTGTGTGTGTGCGTGTGTGTGTGTGTGTGTGTGTGTGTGTGTATGTTGCGCTTGTGTGCATGCATCTTCCTCCCTCGAGCCACAGTTAAACCCCAGTGACATCAGCAGCCATGTCTTATTTCCCTATTACAAAGGTCCCACTGTAACGTAGTGTGTCAGAGCAGGGACTACTGTCTCATGCACAAACACACACACACACACACACACACACACACACACACACACACACACTCATTAGGACACATGCCGGGTCTCTCTCTCTCTCTCTCTCTCTCTCTCACGCACAAGCACACACACCAGAGGGAGGGAGCAAGAGTGCAGAAAAAAGGCACAGAAACAAATTAAACCGAGTGCAAGATAGGCCTTTCATTATAATTACCATATTCAATAAAACACAGATTAGATAAAGGAAGAGAAGCTCTGGGAAAGAGGAAAGGGGTGTGTGTGTGAGTGTGCGTGTGTGTGTGTATTTGAGCATATTTCTCCATGAACTTGAAAGATGAGTAGAGGATTGTGCATAATTTACACTGTAGTTTTCAAAGAGGCCGCTACGCCGCAGATGGTACAAATTATGGTCGCTCCTCCACTCGGTTTTACTCAAGCATCTAAAGTCTCTCTAAAGTACTGAACCTGAAGTAATTATAACATCCAATCAATTTTAAACTAATTTTAGGTTTGGCAGTTAGCTGCCCGTCTCGTGTCGGTACATTATTTGTGAGTTTAGCGAGCGCGTCTAGTTATTCACACCCATGCAGAAGCAGTCGGCGTTGCTGAATGTTGCACTTGTTTTTTAGCATATTCAGTTGGGATTTGAATAAACGCTGAATCACATCTCCCAAAGGACTCAAACACTGTCATTTGCATTTGTTAAAATAGCTTCTTTATTACATTTGATTACCATGCACTTAAGAAGTTCTTTGGGATATGAAGATGTTGGCTGGGCTGCACCTCAGTGACAGCATCGTCAAGTTCTGATTCCCTATACATCTGATATTTTGGTGTAAAAACATCTTTCATTACGCTTGAATGGGTAAGAACATAGTATGCCGTCTTGTGCTGGGCTGAAATTACCATTTTGTATTGAGTCTTTTTACTTGTTGATGGACAATGTTTCCTCCCAGCTACCGACAGCTGAGAAGAAAATGAACAAAAGTGTGCATGGAGGTGTGATAGCTCTGGCGGTAGCTGAGAAAAAAAAAAAAAAAAGCAATGCAGCCTTTTACTCGCTATTCCTTCAAGCGTTAAAACTAATGATTACTTCCATTAATACTTAACCTGTCTAGATTTAGTTTGATTAGTCATTTAGTCTATGAAATGACCCAATTTCCCAGAACACAAGACGACGTCTTTAAATTGCTTGTTGTGTTCAACAAAAAAGTCTAAAGCCCAGAAAAGAAAAGCAGCAAATTCTCACACTTGAGAGGGCGGAACCAGCGAATGTTTGCTGCGTTTGCTTGATAAATGATTTAAACAATGAATCCATTATCAAAACTGTTGTTGGCTAATGTTCTGTTAATTGACTAATCAATCAATCTGCAATTTTAGTGTACAGTGTCTTTGAGTATTTTGAAAAGCTCACTATAAATAAAATGTATTACCATATTATTATTAATTGTTTCAACACTAAGTTTTTGAATTTGGAATTGGCACTGGTGCACTTTCTCTAAAGCCTAGCAGCCAAAACATTGCACATTTATAGAATTATAGTGCTGCGGTGATATTAGGTTGTAACATTATGCAACAAAGTATTGTATATAGAGTACATCATTGCTGCTCAGTGTAAATCCTGTATCTCCAAATTTGATGAATTTAAACTGAAGGCACTCGGGAGGAGAGGGTGGTTCGAAAAAACGCAGAAAGTGTCTTCTTGGATGCTCATAGTAGATAAAACAGGAAGTGTCCTCTGTGGTAGCCCTGTGTGCAAGAAGGCTTGATAAAGTGCCCTCTAGGGTGCCTTTTCAGTGGAGAAAACGTAATGAAACGCCCTTTAGGGTGCCCTTACAGTGGAGAAAACGTGATGAAGTGCCCTCTAGGGTGCCCTTCTAGTGGAGAAAACATAATGAGGTGCTCTCTCGGGTGTCACTCCAGTAGAGAAAACATGATGTAGTTCCCTCGAGGGTGCCCTTCCAGTGGGGAAAACATGATGAAGTGCCCTCTTGGGTTTCCTTCTAGTGGAGAAAACGTGATGGAGTGCCTTCCAGGGTGCCCTTCCAGTGAAGAACATGCAATGCAGTGCCATATAGGCTGCCCGACATGCTGGAAAAGTAGTCAGCCTCTACGTACTCCCATGTGCGAGACAATGTGTCATCATGTAATTCTCATAGTTATGCCTAAATAGGTAATAATTCCCTGTTTGTTTTTATTAAAGAGGTGTAGTATATTTTAAATCACATAATAAAACAATTTTAATCTTAACCAACCGTGGAACTGTTTGACCATAAATGCATCAAAACTTTCTTTGCACTGGTGCCCCAATACATGCAGCTGGTGCCCTTTGTATTTATTTTTTTCGCCCCTGCCCCTCACACAGCTTGAGTCCGCCACTGACTGAAGGATTACCTGTTCTTTTAGGGGTTGAGGAAATGTCCCTACTTCACAAGCTAAATGAACAATTAAAAACAATTTGAAAAGAAAAATCACAGAGCCGGAAACTGTTTTTTTAGCCCTCAAACTGACGTTGTGGTGATACATGGCTTTCATAGGACAGCAAAACTTGAAAGTTTCAACTCAGGTAGAGCAGCGTTGCAGCAGTGTTCAGTACTACTGTTCATTATTAAACGTTGATTTAGGCCTACACCTTTTGTACAGAAATTAATGTTAGAAATTAAATCATATTCCTTTGTTACACTATTTTGTTGCACAAAAGACTGTGGTTTATAATCTATGTGAAACACAAGACAAATCAGTGAATATCACAGCTACACTGAGCTAGTGAAGTCTCACATATGTGGAATCTGTGCTGCCAAAGAAACATTTTAGCTAATGGGCTAATACTGAGAGACAGCTAATGCAGTGAAGTGTAGCTGGATAGCAGAGTGCATCTCTTTTTCAGTGTCTGGTTACAGATTCATGCTGTACACCAAGTTGGGCACTGTGGGACTGAACAGCATCTGGACAGTCTGTGTATTTAAAGCGCTATGAGTAAAACAAGACAGCTCTTTCCATTTTGGCGAACGTTAAATCAGTCCTGCACACCTCTCTCCAAATTATCCCCATGTGGACAAACAGGAAAATATCAGAGAAAACAACTCATATGGAAACCGTTTTTTTTTTAAATAATGACCTCATTCTTTTTCTACAGCTATTACTGAGCGTTCAAACTTAATTCTTCTTCATGATATATCAATGTTAATAGTCTACACACACAGGGTAATATACCTTTAAAAGTTAAGCCATTTATTGAGAAACTGTTCTGTGTGTTGAAGTCAAGGTTAAGTTGAAATGATGTTTGAGGGGAAAAAAAAAAGTATTACACAGTTTAAGCCAGAAAGACCCTGAACGAGAAGGACAGTTTGAGTTTTAAAGGGAGCGTTAGGACACAAGGACCACATTCACAAAGAGAGATGCTGTATTAAAGAGTCCTTGATGCAAATGAAGGAAGAAAAAAGGAGGAAGGTAAGAAGTTAACACAGTATGACTAAAAGCCTTTTCACACCAAGCATAGATTTTCGTCCGACAAATTTGCACAGCAATTTATAAAAACTGATTTTGTGGGTTCTTATGAATGCCTGCACATACCTGTGGAACATCCGTACCGGGGAAAAAAATATTCGGACGGACCTTGACTTCCGCTGATTTCCGCCTGCGGAAATATTTGTTTCACTAGTGAAATCATTTGTTCCAACTGATCGCATTCATTCTGCATAATAATTAGCCATGTGCTTCTGTTTGTTGCACGTAGAGTGTGTATTTTCGGGGGCTTGGAACAATGGCCATTTGTTTTCACAGTAATGAACTGTCGAACAAATTGACTTTTTTCTGTCCGGTGAGACATTTTTCAGACTATTGGTGTTTCGGAATAACGATGGTTCCATCCCTTTCTCAACACCCGATAACGTACGACAAACACTACTACCTCAGAAACCAAATAAAGGACACTATATGGCTTGAGATCGCCCAGCAGCTGGGATACGATGACGATGGTAATGTAGCTGATATTCGCTTGCTAACGTTATATGTTGGTCACGGAACGGGGCTCGCCACAACAGCAAACGTTAGCGTTAGCATCACATTTGGGGTCTGAGTAGTTTATGTATTGTCTAGTTAATGTTAGCCCCTTTGACATTATTTGTCCGGATAGGTTTGTGTTGTGTGGAGTGGACCCGGTGCTATTTAGGTGGAAACTCATTGCGAAAATGGAAAACGGTACTATGGTGTGCATAGTTGACATTTTTTTTGCATTCCGGCAACACATTTTCGCATTGCACTGGTGAGAAGCGGCTTTAAATGTGGAAGAAACATGAGCTTCATCTAATAATGGAATCGCAAGCAATGCTTACTGGCTCGTCATTGTTGGAAACTTCGAAATATGTTATTTTCTTCATTATTTGTACTCGCTCAAACAACTAAGCTAGGACGCAACTAGGGTTGAGGTTTGATTGGGGGGAAAAAAATCCCTTATTAAAAATCCAGCTTGATTCAGATTTCAACTGTTGCGAAGAAATGGTAAAAAAAAAGTAACATTACTTAAAGAGGCACTCCATTTAATGACATATCAAGTAAAGTTTACTGGCCATAGTGGTAGTCAGGTATAGTATAACGTCTTCTATGGCTCTATGGAGATAGTCTAACAAAAGATGCTATCAAGTTGCATTATGGGACGTGTAGGATCCAGGATTTTTCTAGCTTGACCAATACTAGGGAGCAGAAGTCAGAAAATCTCGCTGTCTGCTGCTTTGATTTTGACCATGCTTTTTGTAACCTGTTCCTTGCCAGTCCTATTTTACGGAAGTGCAATACTGAAGGTTTAACTGTTCTCACTTAGAGAAAACCCACCACTCTGTTGCTCTTGTTGGACTGCAAAAAACACAGTCCACTTGTGACTGTGAATTGGTGTTTTTCTAACAAACAATCTTTGGAAAGGTACAGACGCCGTTTTGTAGAGAGAGCACAATATCTGGACAACAGCCAAGAGTTTCATTTTGGAAATCAGTTTTCCTTTTATCGAGTTGCTTACAGTATGAAGGAAACGTTAATTCACAACAGCTAATATAATCTGCCACTGGCGACGTTTTAATTCCAACCAGCTAAAGCAACAGTTAGAAATGAGAAGCCTCTTTGCTATTAAACAAGACAGAGAACAGATACCAGCTTTGTTAAACCTCATAAATCCAGGTATTTTATCAACCTAGCTGTCTGAAACTAATCCTAGACACAACACCCTCAAATTCTAGAGTTCCGCATTTTGTATTTACTCGTGCCTCTCTCTGTGTGTGTGTGTGTATGTGTGTGCTTATGCATTACTCCCCTGCAGTGTTGCAATCCAAGCCGATTTATTTATTTGCTCCTTAATTTGTCAAACAAGGTCAAACACCCCGGTGACATTTTATCGAGACTCCTTTAGCCATTGTTTACACCGCAACCAGACACGCAGATTTCTTCACACTGACAGACACACGGGTGCACAGACACACAGCCTTTTATCTCCCAAACATTTACAAAGCTGTCGGTGCCCCCCCGCCAGCTGAAACCCAGCATGCCCTCCTTATAAAGTCAATGAATTTCATGCAACAGCCGCTGCGACATCTGACTATCAGGTAGAAAGGCTGTACAGTCCCATACTAATAAACCTTAATCATCTCCCTGAAAAACATTCACAGCGAGACACTCGAATCCACGCTTAGGTATGCCAAACCGTTTCCACATATCCGTTCCAGAAATACTCATTCCCACATCTCAACCGCCTCCCAAGAATACACCTGCACAGGCCCACACACAGAGAGACACCGACGCCATTGTTAAAAGCAAACGCGTGTATGCACATATTCAGAAAACACACGAAAACACAGATTTCTCTCGCAATGCACAAAAAATTGTGATCAGAGGTAAACACCGTTGATCGCTCGCTCTCCCCTGGGTGGCTCATTGCAGCTAAGTCTCTTCCTCTGTGGGGTCTCAAACTGTGACTGAGGCAGAACTAATGCAGTTAGCCACGGAAGTCTGGCAGACAGAGCCATGAACGGTACGCTGTTCCGTACCTGTGTGCGGGCCCCCCCTCTGTGTGCATCCCATCAATTTCCCTGGCACTAATGGCTAAGCATGTCTGGAAATGGCAACAGGACACTGCATTGAAAAAGAACATGTTGAGAGATTTTTTCCTGAGATGTGTGTGGTGAATTTTAGTTTAGTCACGACTGCAAGAATTCAGCTGGGATGATTTTTCAAACTTATATGGAAATGCATGAATACAGGCCATACATAGACTGGGGGCCAGTGGTGTGCACAGACTCGCGAAGCAGCAAAAATTAAAAAAAAGGGCACCTCTTATCGGTGCAGGATTAGGGGAAGGGTTATTTTGTTTGCCCAAAGGTCACACAAGAACACTTGAACTAACAAGAAGGGCACTTGGTCCAACGAAAAGAGCACTTTCAGGCATTTTTGCGCCGATCATGTGGGTGCTCCGGTGCTTGAGCACCCACCGAAAAGGTTGAGCACCCATTGGGGAGACTGATAAAAAAAAAAGATATATATGAATACATAAATAAATATAAATGCATCTTAAAAAATAATCATCTATTTATACTACTATTACTGTATTATGAATTGCCATCCAATTAAAAGTATTACAGCTTTGAGCAACTTAGTTTTATGCTGTGGCCAATGTGTATGTAAATAGCGTACTGCCCCCTCAAGTCTGTGTGCTGGTGTGGTGTAGCCCAGTGTTTCCTGTTAATCATCTAGACTCGCCACAGTTTCAAAATGAACCGAAAATATTTGTATGCTTCTCAACAGATGGGTTCCACGTCTGCCTGGGGAATTCAACTCAGCAGGTCAGAGACGGCCGCTCGGTGTGGAAGATGAGGATCCCCTCGTGGGATCTCTCAGCGGCACCGCAGTTTTGATACAAGGGCTTACCGGGGCCCAAGCCCCAGAGCACGATGACGAAAAGGGGCCCATGAGGCTCGCGGGGAAAACAAATATAAATAAAATTCCAGGGCGCGCAACGGGATGATCTGCGCGTAAAGATGCAGAACGGCAGCAGGGTTTTTACTCTGACACAAGTTGCTGGGAGGGAAAAAAAAAAACTTTTTCTAGCATCTGTTTATGTGAGAGGCGACTGATGCGACTGATGAGGAGGAGGTTCTCCATTGACACGGTAACATAGACTCTCTCTCTTCTCTCCTCGCTCTCAAAGTGCACCAGATTGATGCATTTAACTTAAAAATGTACAAATTGTATTGCATGCCCCCGGACCCCCCTAGAGGGTTCTGAGGTCCACCCACCACAGTCTCACAAAATCCATGGGAAACGTAGCCTGTTGTAATTTGTAGCAGAGCAGTGTCACATTTAATTAATAATTACTAAAGCAAGTGCAATGAATGGGGTTTGGTGACAATTATCACCTTAGTGAGATTCACAAAATTTGGGCACCCACGGGCACAAACATAAATCGGCACGTATGGTTTCAGGGTACTTAGCCTGACCACGCCAGGTGACCCTCAACCTTCTGGTGTGATATTAAAGCAAAATTGAAGCACAGAAGTGTCACATGAGGACACAAACTTGCCTAATAAATGAAGGTTTTAAAAAACAGGCGATTTGGCACTTAGAGCAAAAGGGTGGCAATCCTCCGTCCCCTGTGCACACCACTGATGGACAACATGTTTAAAGCAATTAGAAGACCCCCCTTAAAAGGGTACTCCAGCAATTTAGTAATGCAGTTTTATAAAGTTCGGGGGTCTCACAGGAGACAGCTTGAAAAAAAAAGATTGGTCAAAATCAACGCGGCACAGCCATGTCTTAAAGCCTGGATCCTACATTTCAGATAATGCAACAATTGCATCTCTCCATAAGACAGTTCCTGTCTGGTAAAAAAAAACACTACTTTTGAATTCCACCCTCCCAGTTTGTAACTGCAGGCCTTTTTGTTACAAATTTGTAGTCTCCAAGCCCAGGCTGAGATAACTTTGATGACATCATCAGGGTTATTTCCTCAGACTTCTCCTCTGCAGCCACAGAAGACATCATACAACTGTTTTCACAGGCTACACATGGCGAGTAAGTGGACCTTTGAGTATGAAATCGCAGGAGGATTAGGGCCCGTTTAAATTGTTGAATATGGATACAAGATAAAATAGAACAAAAATAAAAATAAATAAAAAGCTTTAGTTGTTAACCATATTCAAAACCCAATAATTTGGTCCAAAGAGACCTGCCTCAAATGGAAACGCAATAGGGAAAAAAGTTTCTACAAATATTTCAATGCTCAAGAGAAGATAAAACCAATAATAGAACTGGGAAGGAGGAGGGCATCAAAACAACCCAATAGCAAACCTCGATAATACAGGACCAGTTCACCATAAAGAGAAAAATAATTCAGAAGAGGAAAAGAGAGTACAAAGCACTATTTATATTTTGCTTATTCATATTTTTTCATTTGTTCATTCGAAACGTTTCTAGTGAATAGAACTTTCTATTCTAAGTAACATTTATAACTGCATGTCCTTCAAATGGATGAATTCATCCAGGCTTGCAGTGTCTCTCTTCTCAATAGGAACCAACACATTCAATCCAATCCAATGTAAGTTTACTGGAAGCCGTTTTACAATGAGCACTGATTTTCATCTGAAAAAAATTGCATGGAAATGTCTAAGAACTAATTCTGTGGGTTCTTATGAATGCTTGCACACCCCTGGGGAACAAAATATTCGGATGGACCTCAATTTCAGCAGAATAATGCCTAAGGGAATATATCTTTCAACAATGAAATCCTTTGATCGCCATCGTTATGCATAATAATTAGCCATGTGCACCTGTTTGTTGCACGGAGGGTGTGTATTTTCAGAGCCTTGGATTAATGGCCGTTTGTTTTCAGGCTAACGGACTGTTGGGAAATGGGCTTTTTTTGGAATAACAATGGGTCGTCCCCTTCTCAACACCCAATAATGTAAGACTACTACCTCAACAACCAAATAAAGGTAAATATATGGCTTGAGATCGCCCAGCTGCTGGGATACGATGAAGATGGTAATGTAGCTGATATGCACTTGCTAACGTCATATGTTGGTCAAGGAATGGGGCTAACCACAACAGCTAACGTTAGAGTTAACATCACATTTAGGGTCCAATTTGTTTATGTATTGTGTAGTTAGCCCCTTAGACATTCTCTGTCTGTGTCTTTGTTTTGTGGAGTGGACACAGCACTATTTAAGCGGAAACTCATTGCGAAAATTTGCATGCAGATTTTTCACATTTTCGCACCGCATTTTTGCAATGCCCTGGTGAGAAACAGCTTTTAAGCAACAAAACAACTTGCTTGGGTTTAGGAAAAGATTGTGGTTTGGGCTAAAATAAGTGTGTTTGTTACTTAACTGGTGTTCGTAAAGTATGGAAGTTCCATAACAAAACTACGGTAAAATAACTCAATGGTCCTTGGTCAAAGTCCTGTGTTTGTTTGACCCATCCAACCTCTACTCCCACCTGCCTGACGTAGACTTTGAACTACGTCAGTTGCTCTGACAGTCTAAAAATGTACATTGGAGCTGGTTGAAAGTCCGGTGTGTCTCAAACAGACGCTAAAGGATGCCTCGGTGCGTCGATATCAAACGCCAACGGGCACTGACCAGCACGTGATGTAAGGAGTCCTGTGCTGAAAATTTCCCACAAAACAACTGTGAACAATTTGTGCAATTCTATAATAATGCTAGAAATGAAAAAAAAAAGCAAAAAAAAAAAAGCACCATTCCAATCTGTGATGTGATATGACAAATTACATTAAGGACACCGCCAGTTCTAAACCAGAAAATCTTCCCTTTATATTTGTATAGATTTATCTCAGCTTCTGATGGATTTTCAAAGAATTGTGCTGGTAAGGCATTTGAGTCTAAAAATGGAATAAAATACCTAAACTTCTGGAGTCATTGTTTTGAAGTACCTGTGAGAGGCACAGGGTACAGTGTAAAAGTGACTCTAATACACTGCCAGTTTGAAGAAGTGTCTATTTGAAAAAGGAAAAAAAAAAGCATTCAAATTCAGAAAAGCTCCACGTAACTGGATTTCAAGCACATAGACCTTGCTTTCACAATCCCTCCAGCTCTGAGTTGAAAACAGCAGAAACCTCACTCTAAGCCTTGTGGTTATGCAAGAGGAGAAGTCAGGGGATCCTGAAAGTCATTAGGAAACATCATTTGCAACACGTTCTCATCCTAACTCGTCACGTACCGCCGCTTTGTCACACCCTTTGGCGTCACTTTAGGATTAGGCAATAAAACCACTATAATTAGGTTTAGGAAAGAATTACATGGTTTGTCTTAAAACTACTATGTTTGTACAGTGAAAATGACACTGAACGTTGTGAACACAAGACACAAATGGACCGCTGATTGTAACGTAATGCATGGTACAAGAACAGCGGTATCCAGGATGAAAACCTTGTGTTTGTTGGACCAATTCACCTCCCATCCCGCCGGCCCTGTGTGTCTTTCGCATTTTAAACTATGTCACCAAACTCCCGACGCACTTTCTTTTCTTTTCTTTTTTTGTTTACTGTTGCCGCGGATGGATTTACATTACTGTTAATGGAACAGTGCGTTTCATACCGACGTTAAAGGGTGTTGTGTGTGGCGGTACCCTATGCCGACGGCCGTGACAAAGCCTCGATATTTAACGCCCTGAGAATGAAAAAGGCTGTCATTTGGGGACCATGAATTTCTATACCAAATTTAGTGCAAATCTATTTTGTAGATATTGACATATTTCATAGGATACATTAAACATTGGACCTGCTGGAGATGTGAGATAAAAAGTCAGGGCATCACCAAAGTCAGCAGGATTCTTCCTCTGGGAACCATGAATGGCTGTACCAAATTTCATGGCAATTCGTCTTTTTGAGATGTTTCAGTCTTGTCCAAAGTGTCGGACTGACTGACTGACATTACCATCCCTGGAGACATGCCGCCAGCAAGGCTAAAATTGTTATTTTTCTCATCTATGGAACTTCAACAACCTAATTCCTATTCCTGTCTGGTGTCACAACAAAGTCACCGAAGCTCTCACTCTCATACACCTTTAATTGGAATTTATATTTACAGTCTGACAATCTGTTCTGCTAGGGACATAAGTATTTATCACTGGCGCGCTTCCGTAGAGCATGCGAACAAATCACTTTGGAAGCGAGTTTAATTAATGACTTGTACTACGTGAGACAAAATAAGTGTTTCCACACTCTATTAGCATGTATGATAAATATACCTGTCCCAGTACTGCTGAGGACATTTCACATTATATATCATTATAAACTGGTGTCACTGTGGAGGAAGATATGCATCCGGAGTGGGATCCTACCTAATGCTACAGCAAAAATAGGCATATTGGTGTGCTCACTGGGTTGACATGTTCACAAATATGATGCAGCAAGGCAGTTAACCCTCTGAGACCCACAGTAGACCCGTTTTTGTCTTTTTTTAGGGAGGGATAGGGGGGGTTTAGGGGGAGATAGCATGTCAGCAGTATATGTCACATAGAAGTGGTGTACATCATCTGAAAGCTGAGAACCTGAAGATTAAATTTGAGATGCAGCTAAGCACTGTATATCAAGTCATAAATCAGAAATAAACACAAATGAATGAATGAATTAAAATAAATTGTGAAAGTGTATAAGAGCATAGGACATGATGATATAAGTATATGATAGCAATTCCCATGCTCGCTCGTGTCTCATAAATTGTTGCAGCCATTTTTGGGTTGATACCATTTGTTAAACAGATTTAGTGCTGAATTTAAAAAAAAAAATTTACCACTCGAGAATTAATAAAAATGATCAATAATCCCTCTAAAATACCACATTAAGACACCAAGACCTTGAGGAACACCACAGAAAAAGCCATGTTGTGATTTGGTATCAAAAACTTTTGACACTTTGAGATTTCAGCAAGAATTGCATTTTTCAGTGATAGGATGGCGAGCACTTCTGTTCTGGAAACTGCTGAGAAACCTCCTAATTGTCAATAAAGCTAGGAAAGGCATCCATCCTCTGAATGCCGTAGGTTTAAAGACTGTTTAGGGACCCCAGAATGCAGACATATTCAAAATGCATCATTTTAGAATGGGTGAAAACAACACATTCATACCGCATTCCAAAACGTGGAGCATCATTTAGCTCTTTTCCGAGAAGATGGCATGACATTGTTGTTGAGTTCATTGTAGTCTAGTGATATCTGTGCCTTTACTCTGGCTTTAAAACTGATCCTGCTACAGCCTCTGAAAGACAGTAAAGTCGGTCGGGTTCCGGGTCTCAGAGGGTTAATTTAGTTAGCACAAAGAAACAGTTCTTTGTAAGTTAATTTGTATTTGCATGTAAGTCCTTTGGCTGGATGGAACGCAAGAAAGAGAGATAGAACTTGGAATAAAACACCTAAAAACGCCTTCATCAGGTATATGTTTTATTTTTGCACTAGGTACCTGTTTCAATGCCAAGCAGCACAAAAGCAAACAAACAAGCTGGCAAAATAACTCTATATTTTCTGGGCTGGAGTTTCAAAGACACAATCAATACGTGAATTCAAAATGCACTCTATGCAAGAGTTCGCCTCATCGTAAAGAAAACAATGTGCCAATAACAATATCTGCCTACTGTTGTTTACGCTCGCATGTCTCTTTGAACGAAAAAAAAGCTTTTGGCCAAATGCAGAGAACAAAGACACGCAAATTATAGTATATCAATGGGCTGCCTAGAGGGATCTATAACAGAAGAGCAATAAGGAGAAAACCAATAGCCTGACTTGGAAAAGCCAGATTGCCTCTATCCAGATAGTTTACAGTGCTAATAATCTAAGAATAGAGCATTTCAGTGAAGTGTCTATCATTACGCTTGCACACAGAAGAATGGCCACCCTTGGCTATCCTCAGTGGCATCAGCCATTATGGCCATTATCAAGATGGATCACTGTCATTGTCTTTTAATGGACAGGTGACCCATGTAACATGTGTGTGCATATATGTGTGTGTGTGTGTGTGTGTGTGTGTGTGCGTGTGTGTGTGTGTGTGTGTGTGTGTGTTTCTGCACAGTCCCAAGGCTTGTTGA
This sequence comes from Sebastes fasciatus, assembly GCF_043250625.1. Taxonomy (NCBI): domain Eukaryota; kingdom Metazoa; phylum Chordata; class Actinopteri; order Perciformes; family Sebastidae; genus Sebastes; species Sebastes fasciatus. The sequence continues at coordinate 9,033,578 of NC_133797.1, read as the reverse complement.
AACTCATCAAGGCACATTGCTGGTCCCATGATTAGCAGAAGTTTCATGGCAAATCACGGAGCTCCATATAACACAAGCATTCTTTCTCCCGAATTAATTAGCTTAAATTAGATGTCAAAATGGTTAATTATTATGATGAATGTTTTATTGCAATAATAGTGAGAGGAATTAGAACAATGTTAAATCGGGGCGCACACACTCAATGCAGAGTTGTCAGAGAGAGTAATGGGTATAATTCATTTAATGGGAACAAAAATACCCACAGATTTTAATAGCAAGGACAGAGAGTGTGTGAGAGAGAGAGGGAGAGGGAGAGGGAGAGAGAAAGAGAGACAGAGGAGGAATAATGAATGCATCCAGAAATGCAACTCATCTCCCTTTGTCGTATAGAGCTAAATGAGGAGAGGCTGGAGAGTCTCTCTCAGCTCGGCTGTGTTTGCCTTGCTGAACACAGAAGCCCACTTTGAATAGAAATGAAGACAAAGCCCTCTCATAGCAGAGCTATGAATTGATAATAAATTACGTGAATGCTTTGACAACAGACGTAATGGTAAGAGGTAGTAATGACTGAGGCTTTCTCAAATCAAGTGCAGCCGAGTTTGATGTTTGTTACAGTCACTTTCCAACTCTCAGATGTGTCAACGTCTCAGCTCTGGAACCCGACTTTATTCTAATGGAAATATCTAATCAAGTAAAGTAGCACATCCCACTGTTAGACATATACACCTAAAACATTTCAGCTGCCAACCGCTGAGCTTAACCCACCAATCAAAGATTCAACCGGGCTTATTTAAAGGACAATACAAGTGTGTTGGCATGTTTCACTTCCTCAACTTTTAATCAAGAATATTTCCAGACAGGTCTTATACACCATTCGTAGCTATACCTACGAAAAGTAATGCAGTGTAATTTGTGTTTATCTCAAGAAATCAATTTGTGTGTAATTGACGTAATTGTGAACCAGGAAATATAAAGAGCGGCGAACGCCACGTAGGGAAGAGGTCGGGGTGGGCCAAAAAACACCAGACTTGCCTAGAAGACCGGCATTCTTGTCCCGTGTGAAACCTGAAGTCAACATTGATTTATCTGTCACGTAAGTAATGCCACTTCCAGAGTTATTTTACGCCAAACCACAAGCTTTTTGTAAACCTAACTACGTAGTTTTGGTTCCTAATCCTAACCAAGTCAATCTTTTCCTAAACACAACTAAGTAGTTTTATTCCTAATCCTAACCAAGTCAATCTTTTTCTAAACCTAACTACGCAGTTTTGATGCCTAATCCTAACCAAATCGATCTTTTCCTAAGCCTTAGTAGTTTTCTTGCCTAAACCTAAGAAAGTTGTTTCCTGTGAAGACAGAAGTTTATTTTGAAAAGACTGTTTGCATGTAACAGAAATTGACATGCATTGCTGGTTATTTGTAGGAAAACGAACAAAAAAGGAGATAACTTTTGCGTTTTGTTGCCTAAACCTAACCAAGTTGTTTCCTGTGAAGACCGAAGTTCATTTTTGAAAGTGGAGCGGAAACTGACGCTGGACATCCATAGGAAAATGCACAAAAATGAGGAATCACTTTTTGTAAGATATCATAAAAACAGTTTTATGAGAATACGTTGCATTCACTAGCACCGGGATAATTTAATCAAATAGTATGGGAAGAAACTTGATCAATACTGTCAGTTATCACATTTTTGATTTAACAGCAATATGTACAGTAGGTCAGTTAGACTTTAGCCAGCCACAACCTTCACCTGATGCCTCATCACATAATCAGCCATCATGCTGTCATCCGCTTTCCCTGATCGCTTTACACCCAGAAGATTGCAACGTGGCCTCACTTCCAGTCAGAAAGTCCTTAAAGTCTAAGCTTGTCAGACGCAGCCTTGAGGTGATTGACAACTCTGAAGTCTGCCACCATCCTTTAGTTCAGTTTCGCGCCGCTGTTAACAGGTCTGTGTGTGGTGCACGGTCAGTGTGCATAGTGCCGTACAGTCCATTGACTGGGTTCAGTAATCATCTTTGTTTGTTCTAATCCAATTACTGAACGAATAGAGAAAATCCAGTAGCAATGAGCTCCTGTGATTAAAAATGTTCTCTGTACTGGAGAGCAATAAACACTTGCATTCTGAATGTGGGAGTACATGTAAACAACTGACAATATGGCCATTTTGCAGCATGGCACAGGATGTCTTCCAATTATTAAATCATGCACATGATATGTAGAGTGAGCCTCAGGTTGTATTACTGCTCTGCTTCATTTCTAATACAGAATAGGCAGATTAAAACAACTTCATCCAATTGTAATGTAATCTTTAATTACATTTGCAATAGACTGCAATTAACTAATGCAATTACTTATCCCCTTAACACTCTTGACGACCCGAAGGAGGGCCCGGCTGCTATTCTGTCTTTCAGAGGTTGTTGTGGGAATTTTCAAGCTTTGAAGATACCGGTATCATATGAAACTAGAAAACCTAAGGAAACCATCGGTACCATGTCATGCTAGCTTGTCGGCAAGAACACTAAATGATGCTACGAAGTTACGCTAAATTTAGGCGAGGAAAAACTGACATGGCCATTTTCACAGGGGTCCCTTGACCTCTGACCTCAAGACATGTGCATGAAAAGTGATTATATTTGTACCCACGTTTCTCGCCTTTACAGACATGCCCACTTTATGATAATCCCATGCAGTTTATGGCCAAAAACATGCAGTTTTTTGAATGCAGTATATATGTTATTTTTGCCTATACTAAAATGGTGTATTTGAATATTTCTGCATGCTGGGGTTCCTAAACAATCTTCGAATTGCATAAATTGGATATGACTGGAAAGCTGAGATTATTGTGGATCCAATGAGCCCAACTGTATTCATGTGTGATGATGTTAGTCCCCATAGTAGCCATCTCATTGTATAGACCATTTTTTTAAACCTGACCTCACTGTATAAATTGACCTGTTGTGACCTCTAGGATAATCACAGCCTCACGAAACTTAACAAACAAAAATTACAGACCTAGGGCAGGAGGATGGATGGCTTTCCTAGCTATACAGACATTAAGGGGGTTTCTGAATAGTTTCCAGAACAGAAGCACTCGCCATCCAATCACCGAAAAATGCAATTCTTGCAGAAATCTCCAATGTCAAAAGTTTTTGAAACCAAATCACAGCATGGCTTTTTTATGGTGTTCCTCAAAGCCTTGGTGTCTTAATGTAGTATTTTGGAGGGATTATTAATCATTTTTATCAGTTTTCGAGTGGTAAAAAATTATTAAATTTAGCAGCAAATCTGTGTAACTAATGGCATCAACCCAAATATATGACATGAGTGAGCATGGGAATGGCCTTCATATATTTCTATCATCATGTTCTATGCTCTTATACACTTTCACAATGTATTTTAATTTATTAATTTATAAATTAATTTTAATTTCTTATCAATGTCAACATGACACAATGTGCTGCATCTCAAATTAATCTTCAGGTTTCCAGCTTTCAGATGATGTACACCTCTTCTATGTGACATCTACTGTTGACTTTTTATCTACCCCTGAACATCCCCTGTTCCCCACCTTTACCCGGCTAAAAAAAAAAGAGGGCAGAATGGTAAAGGGTTAATCAAATTAAAAGCACGCAGTTGTAGACATGCATGCGTGCATGTCAACGGTGTTTCATCTTAAACCAGCATTAAGACAACTTAAAACCTCATCCGATTTGTCTGATCCCAGTCATCTGTGGAAACAAAAGTTCATGTCAGGCCTTCAAATCCTGCATATGACAATAACACCTGTGTTTGGTGGCTGTTTTAAGTACACAGTGCTGAATACAACAGCTCATTTGATGCAGTGTTTGTGTGTGTGTGTGTGTGTGTGTGTGTGGAGGGAGCGGGGGATGTGAGGGGTGCACGCAAGTCAGGATCATCTGTTCCTCAGGTCATGTCAGCACAATCTTTGTGCTTGGGCTGCCTGACCTGACTTGTACTCCTTTACTGGTCCAAATAGGGTCTAAGCTGTCTGGCCTCACCATATGCTGGCTAACAACACCACCTCTGCCATCAAGGACCCGCTCACCCCTGCCTCACAATCCAGACCTGCAGTCGACATAGCTATGACTTTGAAATTCAGTGCATGGCGTCTGCTCTCAAAACATTATCACATCAATTTATACTGAGCAGCACAACACATCATTTGTCCTGCAAAAAGGCCGTCACTCGCTCAAAACATTTATCTCGTCTGTCAGAAGTAAATAACTTCATCAACAAGCTCATCACTGTCACCAGAGTGACACATACCTTTGTCATTGCTTAGGTCAAGACAGTCAAATGACTGGCGAGGTGTGTCAGCCAACCTAATCTCATGGGAAGTAGGGATGTGAAAATTTTGGAACGATACGGTACAACATTTAAAATAACAATTTGGCCAGTAGCTAATACCAATGTTTTTATTTATTCTGTTTGTGATGTTATTTATTCCCCTAATGTGTCAGGGAAATAAAAGACTTCTAAGAACTCTAAAACAAAGTTATGTTAAATTTTGGCAAGGAAAAACTGGCATGGCCATTTTCACAGGCATATTTATTCCCTTTTTGTGCCAGGGAAATAAAAGACTTCTTCATTATAAAAAATAATGGAGCTGATTAAAAGTCATTCAGCATTTCATTACTTTGAATGTGCACAAATTAAATCGTACAAATTTATGAAACAACATTTAATATAACCTTATTTCACATGAAAAATAGTATTTTTTTCTTTTTTTTAATAACTGCTACAAAGCCTTATTAGCTGCTGTGCAACTACCTACTCAATGAGAAGAATGTTTCAGTACTTACATAGCCCAATAAACACATTTGTTTTGTGAAAAATAAATTAAATGTAAATGTAAAAGCAATTAGAAACATAATCAGTGTTTCTCACACAGACTTTACTTGGGAGGGACGCCCATATACAGTATGCCTATTAACAGCCGTCCAGGTATATCTGGCAACCCATTTTAGGGACTTCTCATTGTTTTTTTTTTATCCATCCAAGAGAATGATGCCATCCGCGATCAATTAACTAGTGGATTAGTAGCGGCAATACGCTGCTAAGGAGCGGATGAAGAGCCACGCTCTGTTGGTGCAGCCTCGGGCCTCGCTGCCGCAGCTGTCCGAGCCGGACGGAGCCGAGGCGGGGCAGCGGGACTACAATGCGGCGTCCTCGACGTACTGCTGCACTCTGTTCGGCACGGCATGGAAGATGTTCCCTGTATAACGTACTGGGTGCTGCGGCACCCCTCTTTAGACTGACAGGCTTCTAGTGACACATTACCCACAGCAGGTTCATTCCCATCCAGAATGCAGTGATTGTTTTTTCAGAAATCTTGTAAGCCGTTGTTTTACTGCTTAATGTTTTGTTAAACATATTGTTCTTGATGCTGATCTTTGTCCGAGACAGTGTAATACTCCCACACGGCCAACTTTTTCTTTCACTCTTATTTGTAAACAAACCACACGGCAGCCACCAGCATGCCAGAGTCTTCTCCAGCTAGTGGCTTCTTCTCTGAATCAGCAGCTGGTTACTGTTGTCCCAGACCGGCCGCTAATAAAAAAAACAGCATTTAACCGGAGCAAAACTGATGCAACACAGATAAACATTGGCCACTGCCATCAGCGAATGTCATCTTATTTGCCGATAGGCAGATGGCAGTCAACAAGGCGAATATCGGTCGATAAATAGGCGCATCCCTAATGGGAAGGCTTATAAATCGCATAACAATTTTGCGTGTCATGAAAACGCATTTTAGGCTTTTAGTGTGCCATTTATATGCCACAGGCTTAATGTTGTTTAACGGCTTTCCACGTGCCATTTAATGCTACGTTGTTACCGTGAAACGGTTATATTTAGACAACAAAACTACGGTAACTGCAGCAGTTAGGTTTAGGCAACAAAACCACTTAGTTAGGTTTAGGAAAAACATCACGGTTGGGCTTAAAATAGGTACGTAAACTAAGTAAAACAACATACTTAGGACACAAACACCGGTCTCGAGCACCAGCCTCCTGGTTGAAAGTCCTGTGTTTGTTGGACCCATCCACCTCCCCTCCCTCCCGCCATAAGCAGTCTTTCTCACTTCTTATTCTTCGTCACCAGCTCTGAGTGAAGCATATTTGCACGGATGTGTTTACACTGCTGTCAGTACAGACTACATAGCGGACGCATGACACACCAAAAGCAACAAAAGCGTCGCTGTTGTGCGCAAAATGACTTGCAAATTACCGTGTCATTTATACGTCACTGGTGTCAGCATGATAGAAGACAATTTGTGTCTCTTTGTCATTTCTCATTGATATTTACTGTACATACAGTAACCCAATAATAAAGTCAAAAATTGTCCTCTTCTACCCCTTTTCACAGTCAGTGCCTTACATGTAACAGTAATGCAAAATGAAGATGAGAAAACATGTCTTATACAATAATAATGAAAGTCTCAATCCAACACAGTTATGTACCGTTTAGAAATTAAAATTGAAATCTCCACACCTCATCAATCCCAACACTCAAAACATTTCTATGTGATGTTTTCCCTAATACACAAATAAAAACTTTGGATATGGTGCAACCCTCCCATCCATATCTTTACTGTGGCAGCATGGATGCTCTGTGTGGTGTTAATATGTTTGATAAATGATAGCTGATGAGTTGCACCTCTAAACTGCATTTAACAACAAGTTGCTCTAAACTTGTGGATGAACTTGTTACTAGCGTGTTACTGCTATCAGTTCTTGTGGCATTACGATAATGAACGATGACTGAAGAAATGACACATTTGTGTTTGTTATGATGTTTGTGTGCAATACTGTAATGTGTTGTAAGAAAACAAGCTGTGGATCTGAGAATTGCACACAGTGTTTGGAGTGTAAAGATTTTCACTCTACTATTGTTTCAGGGAAACTGAGAAAAACTGTAATGATTTTGTTTCGCCTACACTCTATTATTTAATTTGACAAAAGTTAGTCCCCTGTGTTCAATGTTTTCTAAACACAAGTTGCCAAATGTAACCGTTGCCTAAAGAAATAGCAAAATGATGTAAGACGTATATAGGATTATACATCTGACCCAATCAATATACTATAGTTCAACTAGGCTTAGGTCTGGCAACTGTGAAGGCCATAGCACACGATTCCCATCATTTATACACTCATTAAAGAGGACATATGCTCATTTATAAGTTCATACTTGTAGATTGGATTTCTTCTAGAACATGTTTACATGCTTTAATGTTCAAAAAACACATTATTTTTCTCATACTGTCTATCTAAATATACCTGTATTCACCCTCTGTCTGAAACGCTCAATTTTAGCGCCTGCCTCTTTAAGACAACAACCCCGATTGAAGTCCTGCCTTTTCTTTCGTAACGTGGTGATGTCACCAAGTAACACATTTGCCTAGCGATTAGTTTGGCACGCCCTCAAACAAAGCTAGTCCGAGCGGAGTTGGAGCGGAATCTGAAGGGTTTGGTTCAGTTGACCAATCACAACAGAGTGGGCCAGCTGACCAATCAGAGCAGACTTGGCTTTCCGGGAGGGGGCGGGGCCGTAGCTCAAACAGAGCGTTTCAGACTGAGGGTGAAAAGAAGTGCTGCAGCACAGTTGGTATGAGAAAAGTGAAGTGTTTTTTGAACATTAAAGCATGCAAACATGTTCTAGTAGACACCCAAAATACAAGTATGAACCTGAAAATAAGCACAATGGGTCCTCTTTAAGACAACATTTGGGGTCATGAAGCTAGACTGAAAAGCCTTTCAAAATCCAAGGAGGAAACAATGCATGTGTACAGGATTGCACAATGGGGTGATGTATAGTGCTATGTGCTACTTGTGCCAGAACTGTTCCCATGATAGCCTCACTGTACCCAATAGAACACTTGTGGGCCAATCCCCCACCAAATGGATTCAATTGATTATGGAAACATCTACAACTTCTAGTGACAGTGTGGATGAACTCCACCGGAAAAAAAAATTCAGGACGAGAAGAAGCTGCTAAACTGAATATACAGAACACCGCATTGCATATTTTTCTTCCCACGGAGATACACTTACCTAACCTGGTGCTGAAACGTGCAATTACTATAATAGAGCCCGTTATCAAAAGAAAAAAAAAGCACTAAGATACCTAGGCACAGATGATATGTACCGTACATGTAAAAAGAAAATGTTAATGCGTTGTACCTGCTAATGCATATGTGTTGTAAATGTAATGTATGATTTAAGTGGGATGAACAGACGGTTTTGTTTAGATTCCGACAATAGCATGCCGCAGCGTGTCTTAAGCTCCTGCAAAAGAACATCTCTTAAAGTGGTCTTTGAAGTTGTGATCAGGATGCAAGATTGGATGCCTGTGTGTGTGATTTGGGTTACATCTTCTCATCTGGTCTTGGCATTATGGAGTCAAGCTTGTTTTCTTTTTTTTTTCCTCTCCTCCTTTGCCTCGCAAGTTGCTCCCACCATCTGGAAGCAGGCTTTGAAAACCAGGCCAAGTCTCTCCCACCAGAATGGCATGAAAATATACCCACATATAGTCCTGTCGCTCCCTCTCAAGTCAGCCGCAGACTACAAGCGATGATAACGCGGTCGGTGGGTTGAATGTGAATACCGAGGGGATTTGATTTTGGTCACTGGAGACACAAGATGCGGCTTCTTTTAGGACGAACATATACTTGAAAACGCATTAAGGTGAATTTGTTTTTGTGGTCGGTTTGAATCCAAAATCAAAGATGTGATTAGAAGATTGCCAAAATGTCTTTTACATCCAGGTCAAAGCTCTACAAACAGCAGAGAGAGAGAGAGAGAGAGAGAGAGAGAGAGCTCAGTTAAGCAAGTCAGGCTGGAGAAAGAGACAGGCGGAGTGAGGGAGAGAATGGGTTCAGAGCTCCAGTGACTTGTTTGTGTAGTTAACTTTCTGCTCCCGTCAGCGTGGAGGAACTCCATTGACTCCCTTCTGTCGGAGGCCAGGGTCATTTGCATAACCTATTCCCCTCTCTCGCTGCCAGTCGCCTCAGCCTCTCCCTCAGTCTCTGTTTACTCTGTGCGACCGGGGCCATGTTGGATCGCTCCACTGCTGTGCCGTGTCGATTCCCCTGTCCGTGGCTGGGCTTTAATTGCCTTGGTTTTATGCTGGGTCAGGCTGTGTGCGGTACACACTCCTTAGTAGGCCTCATTGTGACAATGACCTTTAAATTGGTCTTTCTCTCCTTCTCTCCCTCACACACACAAACACACGCTGTGCTGACATTGCCTTGCCGTTTTCTTTGGCTTTTCTCATTTCTGTTTACTGGGAACTTGCATCTTTCTTCCAAAGAGAGACCCATAAATTATAGCTTTATATTCAAAAGCATTAGTGCTAATTAGGGCTGTAAATAGATTAAAATATTCAACTGCGATTAATCGCACGATTGTCCATAGTTAATTGTGATTAATCGCAAAACAAATCGCACATTTTGTATCTGTTCAAAATGTACCTTAAAATGAAAATTTGTCAAGTATTTAATACTTTTATCAACATGGGAGTGGGCAAATAGGCTTGCTTTATGCAAATGTATTTATATATTTATGATTGGAAATCAATTAACAACACAAGACAATGCCCCAAATCCCTCACAGGTACTGCATTTAGCATAGAAATATGCTCAAATCATAACATGGCAAACTGCAGCCCAACAGGCAACAACAGCTGTCAGTGTGTCAGTGTGCTGACTTGAGTATGACTTGCCCCAAACTGCATGTGATTATCATAAAGTGGGCATGTCTGTAAAGGGGAGACTCGTGGGTACCCATAGAACCCATTTTCATTCACATATCATAAGGTCAGAGGTCAAGGGACTCCTTTGAAAATGGCCATGGCAGTTTTTCCATGCCAAAATTTAGCGCACATTTTATTTAACCTCCTTCGCAACAAGCTAGTATGACACGGTTGTTACCAATGGTTTCCTTAGGCTTTTTAGTTTCATATGATGCCAGTATTTTCAATCATTGTCATATTTCAAACTACCAATAAATGTGGTTTGGTTCCGTTTTGCAAAAATCAATTTTCATGGAGTTTTTTTTTTTTATTGCTGTCCAAATTTTCTGAAATCAGTCTTGATATAATCTTAATAAGCCAAAAAAAAGGATTTGTGCTGGCAGTCTGAACAAGGCCAGGGTTGTGTCTAGAAGGGAGCCCGCAAATTGCGAAATCTCATCTGAGATCTGCAAAAAAACATGCAAAATATCTCCCGAGAGTCACTGCCCGATGACCTATCATAACCTTATCTTTTCATGATCAATGCCTAAACTTAACATTCTCAAGAGAGTTTCCCCAGTTTGCTCATTCCCTTCCAGCCATTACCCAAGGCCAGGACTCTAAAACTCCCCACAATGCAACAAAACAAGTATGGCATATAGATGCTACATTCTGCTACCAATCCAACAGTGCACTGCATTACATTGATAGGTCTGAAAACTACATCCGTGCAACACTCCACCTGTCAGTGATGACGCAAAATGAGGGTTATTCATAAGTGCCAGATTCAAAGTGCCCTCTATAGAATAAACTAACAAGTTTCTATCATAAAGGGAGCAGTGAATGAGTGAATGGGAGAGTAATTTCGGACACAGCAGTGGTATAAATCTATGGAATGCAATAAACGTAATTAGAGTAAATGTATTACTGTGTAGCTCATCTCCAGCTGCTCCAGCTGCACATATTGCATGGAACGTACACTTAATAACCTCTGTGATTGTCTATAGGGGAAGAACTGCATAGTATCTTCCCTCTCTTGGAGACGTAGGAAAACATTTCCCCTCCACGGTCACATATTTGTTTCCCTTAATCCGCTATGAATCATGCCAGCTGATGCGCTGCCCTCTGTGGATGGAGATTTGCTGTCAATACCCCAACTGGTGATGCCACTTCAGGTGTTTTACCTCTGACAGATGATGCAAAACCGTCGCTGACATTACTCGTGGGGTCGCCATAGGTATTTTGTGAAGTTTCAGCCAACGGAGAGCATTGCAGCAGCGGTGAAGCCCTGATAGTAATTCACTTTGTCCTTTAAAATCTGGGATATTACCCCTGCACTGAACAGAGGCTGCATGTACTTTTTTCTTTTTAATCTTAATTCTAGCTGCAAATTTGCAGTTGCCCAATCATAATGACACCACAGTGCTGTGGAAAGCTGAGAAGCTGCAATAGTGCAAGATCAGCTCTAATGGTCACTAGCTGTGCTGTGAAGTATTGTGGTATACGAGGGCTGGAAAAACATGATTAACTGGTGAAACTCTTACTTGTGAATCCGGCATATTCTGACAATTACGTAGCACTGGCACAGGTGGGATCTCGACTGAGTGCCATCTAGTGCAGTGGAGCAGCCAACAAGATCAAAGAGGCAAACATCAAAACGCTGGAAGACTCCAGGATGCTGTGTTTCTGAAGCACCACCACCAACACACTCCTTTTCATTGTCTTCTGTGCAAATATGCTCTTATCACTCTTGACTGACTCCACTGAAGAGTAAAGCGAGGATGCCAAAACTACTTCCTTTATCCAAAGTGAAATAAAGGAGAGAGGAACAAACAAAGATATGAAGATGTGAGCTAAGTAGTTGGAATGGGCTGAAAATGTTCTTGCAGGCTTTTGTAAATCCTTAAAAAAAGTAGCAAGGACATACGTTAATTTGTGGTCTTGACTAAAGTTAGATGAAAACATTGACTTGGCCAAATACGAAGCTTTAGCCAGCAGTTAGTTGTTTAACTTTGAAGAAAGACTGGAAACAAGGGCAAACGCGAGACCAAAGAGTATAGAAGCAAAGAGGCGAAACTCCTGTGCTTTTTTGACAACATCCGCTGGATGGTGCTGTTGTAGCTCTGCCACCATTTTGGACTGAAAACGCCAATGGATGTATAAAGATACGTCTGCAAATCACAGGATCATTTTTTGAGGTAAATCAACTTACCAGTACGAACACTTAAATAGCCCTCATTTAAATCGTTATGTCCTAAAAGTTGTAAAATTCACTAATAGCGGAATCAAGTTATTTTCCTCGGCATAATGAACGTGCATCAGACCCACAGAACTGCACCACCCTGCAAGCTTATATGACACATCCAGTTCAGACAGCTTCCTGCTAGCTGTATGCGGCTGTAATAATGGATATATTGGTTGTAATTCATCGCTTTTATTATCTTATAATACACCCATGGGCTGTATGCTGTAAACCTGTACCGTGGTGGATGTATTAACATCTCTTTTCCCAAACAACTGGCTATCAGCCAGCAGCTAGTAGTGCTAATAGCATGGCATAAACAGAATTTAATGTAGTTGTAGGCTATTCACTAACACACAGGGCAAAAGCACAGGGCACAACCTCTTATATCCATCCATGGTCTGTGGTCTATTGGACATTGATTTTGGAGGTCCTTGACATGAAAAAGTTGAGATTGCGCTCAAAAACTATGCTGGATTTTTCTAACTTCCATTTATGTCCATCGCTCACTTTATGCTCCTCTGGGAAGCAGCCGGGCAAAACATTTTAAGAAATAAAAAGGTAAGTAAGTAAATTGTTATAATAGTTTGCATATTTATGATATATTATTGTTGTACACCGGCCATTTCGGTAGAGACATTAAAAGTATGGCAATAGAATAGAAATAATTTTGTACCGCTCTTTGTAGGCAGACGTTTTACTGGCGTCCGGTAGTCACTTTCAGTCCAAAATGGCGGAAGCGTAGCTTTGCTGCTGGGCGCTGACGGAACCACCAATTGGCTTTCCTTTCTTATCAATATACATTCTTTGGCAAGACTCTCGATGGACCGCTTCGACCCGCGGCCAAGCTAGCAGTACTGTTAGCTTGCTCACCAAAATTGCATCTGTGAGCTATCACAATATGATGAAAAATGGTACAATGGGCACATTTCAGAGGGAATTGAACACTGAAAATTCTGATCAACTAATAATGGGAGTTTGCAGAGTGAAGGATAACAGATTATCAAGAATGAAAGGATTTTAGATAATTTGTTTGTTAATACAACTGTAATTGTTGTTTTATTTGGAACCTTTCTAAAGGCTATATTGATGTATTACTTTTTTTAAATAAATATGTGTCTACATAAAAATGTTATCAATATGACCTTTAGTAACCTGCTGTATTATCAGAATTACAAAAAAATATTTCAAACGGTCAAATGTGTTTAAATGTGTTAAATTTGAAATTCAGACACGATTACATGATGTTCCGACGAATGTATTCATTGTTTTACAACTGCTTCTTTTACAATTATTGTGTATGGGAAAACCTATTTTTTTGGGGCAGTGTGCAAAACCAAATGTGGCCACAATGCACAAATCGCCTCATAGCCCAGCTCGAATCCTGGGTGCTACTACTGAGGTCTTCGGCTGTGTCTGTCGGCCACGTCTGGGCTCTGTCCAAGGCTAAGCTAACCACTTGCTGGCTCTAGCTTCATATTCAGTAAAAAGAAAGTGTGAGAATATACAGTAGTTTTGATCTACTCATTAGTTGGCAAAAAAGTGAATAAGTGTATTTCCCAGTGCAATACACAGTTGATGAATAAGATTATCAACCTAACCTAGCAACTGATGTTTGACTATCAAATTAAATTGCACGTTGAGCATTTTGCATGTCACACGAGAGCAGGAAAGGAGTGTGCTGGAAGTTCAAGTGGATTCTCGTTCAATTTCCTGAGTAAAAGATTAGGGTTGTTCTCATTTACGTCCGTAATATATTCAGGTAGATTTTTTTTTTTTTTACTACCTTTCCAGCTTTTCGCAGAGCTGGCTTCCTCCATGTTGGCACTGTGATGCAGCCTCGTTTCATATTGGTTTTCCATTAATATCAGATGTAATGATAAGAGAGCAGGTAACAGCATAAGCAGCAACAGCATTCTGGCACAAGTGGGCTGTAATTGCTATATAGCTCTATAATGGAGTGGGAAAAAAAGATGATTCACGTTGTGAAAAACAAATGTGTTTCTTTTAGAAAGGACATGATGATGAAAATACGGGTAAATAGATGTACGGGGAGGTAAAGTTTATCTGTTTACAGCTCAAGTGGAGTCAGTTTATGTTAGAGACAAATAAAGTAGAAAGGTGCATGAATAATGGATGAGGCATGGGTGGAAGAACAGATAGATAGATGCAGGAAGGAAAAAAAAAAAGATTAATGAATTTCCAGTGTACATCAAAATTAAGTAAGAGCGAAGATTAGATACTTTTTCAAATGATGAAATGTATCATCCAGAGGAAAACCATATCTGAGTTTATATTTTGTATTTAAATAATCTTAAATACATGAGCACACGTTTATCAGAGAAGTTCTGCATACCGAGTGCATCATAGTTAACATTAATGGATTGGATTACTAGATGCAATGAAAAAGTAAAGCGGGAAGGGGAAAAGACAGGAAGTAGTCCTACTGAGAAAGTATAAACAAACATGCATTCAAGCTGTTTTTCTTTATTATAATTATATGAATACTTCAAACTACCTTCAGCCTAAAGGTCAGGGTAATGGCTCCACTGTAAGAGCTGTCAGTATAAGAGTTGGTCATAAATAAAAGGGGCTCACATTATCCCTAGATGACTCCTGGGTATTATAAAACTACAATTCTTTAACAACATGTGTTCCTGGAATCAGGCCTGCAATGTATCTGCCTAAAGCTCATGGAACCAGGCCATTAGTCGTGAGGATGTTCATGCATTTTGCATACATCTGTTTGGTTGTCAGTAAAATAACAATTGCAGATGTGTTGTCTTGTGAAAATGAAACTCTGGTTCTGACTGAGATTTTCCCAGACATACTTTACGGAACATTTTGATACAATATGGTAGGGCAAGACTAGGCAGAATTATTTATATACCAATTTCATACACAAATGCTTGGTATTATTCCCAACCATTTTAAAATAAATTAAGACAAAACACAGAGACACAAAAGGAAGTTCAGAATGTATCAAATATACAGGCAACAGAAGTGTGTGGTGCAGAACACTGGGCACTAAAATGTTTTTGAAGGAAGAATATGTCTGCACGATAAGCACTGTGGGAAAAGAGGTACTTGGGTTCGGGAATTGCTGTCTGTTGCACCAGCTGTACGTTAGTTCTCTCTTAAGTTAGGCTGCAAAGTCCACCCTAAACGATACATTGAAACTAGTTAGTTTGATACTAGCTGTGTCTATGATTGGTTGCACCACAAAGACGTAAGGTTCATCTTAGCCAATCTGCACAAGCTGCTGACTAGCTCCAAAAGCCCATAAATCTAGCAAGACAGTCGGTGACACTGACAGTCCGTCGCTTCAGGCCTCCTGAACGAATATCTATCAAA
Organism: Sebastes fasciatus; assembly: GCF_043250625.1. Classification (NCBI taxonomy): domain Eukaryota; kingdom Metazoa; phylum Chordata; class Actinopteri; order Perciformes; family Sebastidae; genus Sebastes; species Sebastes fasciatus. Next base: position 9,018,229 of record NC_133797.1, on the reverse strand, counting down.
GAGCACAATCCTTACAAATAGCTGATTGCATAACACAAAGTTGAGATAGCAGGTTGCTAAGAATTACAGGTCTGCAAGTTGTTTCTGTCATCATTAATATTTTCTTTCTAAATAATGAATGCATCATTTTGTTGATTAATTGTCAGAAATTAGTGAAAATGTTTTCTTTTAGACGTAAAGCACACAATCACCCAGTACCTTACACACTGTACCCATTCATTCTTTTGTGTTTTCAACAGTGGGTTACCTCCAGGTCTGAAAAGTGAAGCCAATGAGGAAGTGCCTTAAACTTGCATTATTTCTAATAACCAGCAGGGGGCGACTCCTCTGGTTGCAAAAAGAAGTCTGATTGTATTAAATCAGATCACTTGATTTATTACCTCAGTAAACATTGTAAACATGAGTTTATGGTCTCAATCGCTAGTTTCAAGTCTCCTTCAATACAGCATGATGTTCATTTAGTAAATCATGGTCCCATTTAGAGTCAAATAGACCATAAAGCAGGGAATGCTTTAGGGCGTGGCTACCTTGTGATTGACAGGTCACTACCACAACGTTGTCCGATCTTGGTGTTGTCCGTGTTTTCATCTTACAACTTTAACCCTTTCACAGTGTGTTTTCAGTTCATGAAATTTATTAATATAATTATAACATCTTTAGTCACCTGAAAATTAATTCTTATTCAGTGTTTGGTTGCACTTAGCTCCACCCTCTCGTGTCACCTCTGGTTGCAAAAAAACAAGATGGGGTTTTTGGAAATTTTGGCTAGGGCCAAAATGCCGAACTCCAGGCTTCAAAACCAGCAGTCCACAAACCAAATTGGTGATGTCACCATGACTACCTACATTTCTTATATACAGTTTATGGTTTCCAATCATTCCTTCATCTACTCCTCCACACACTTTCAATGTGACCTCATCTGGCCTATAGCAGCAACGTCTGGTGGTTTCAGACATGCAAACAGGATGATTCACTCACTTCTTTCAAGTGTTCAGGGAGGTAGAGTGCTTTTCATCAGTGAGGTTATGTATCCAATAATCGTCCGTTAATCAATTATTTGTGTGCTGCATTTTGAACTCGTTAGTAAGTACAACAGCTCAACAAAAAAGATAATTTATACTGCTTACAAGCCACGACACCAAAACACACCAACTCCACCAAAAGCTACCCAATAAAAATGTTTTCTGTGGCTCCATTTAAAACAGTCGACTCCTGCCGAGGCTGAATAAGTGCTATCTGCTGGGTAACTTTGTCAACATCATAATCATCTTTGATTGGTGTTTCGTCGCAGTAGAGAACACAACAGATGCTGCCTCATTACCCGTACCCAGTCTTGTCTGAATCCGCACACATGCAAGAATGTGCACAGGAAGGGGGCGTGATGGATAATTTGCTTCTTTGGATTTTAAATGATGGATTCTGTTGAGTTTTTGTGTCGTGCAATGAGGACATGAATGGACCTAAAATTAACATACATTTCTCATGAATAAATCGGCAATATACTGTATGTAGTCGTACTGTGTAGACTGCACATAAACTACGGCTCACATTAACACAAACAACATGAGTACAAGCACAACACACACACACTGGTCCCTCCCACTGATAGGAGACGGAAGCAGCGCACCCAGAGGATAATGGATTAGTATAGATTAAAGAAGATTCCACTGTTTGTTGTGTGTGTGTGTGTGTGTGTGCACGTCCCATATCAAGCACAGCTCCTCTTTTAGATACAAAAAACTAAAAACATTTCCATTATAAAGACACCATGTTTAATCTGTCACTTGAGATGGAGGGTGGGTGGGGGGGAGGGTGGGGTAAGTGCTTTTCCGTGTGTTTGTTGAGAGAATAACTGTATTGACTTGACACACACACACACCTTTCGCTACGTATTTTGTCGTTACAGAAAGAAATGAATGGCAAAAAAACACCCCATACACATGTACAAATCACACCTCCAAAGTACCCTAACACAAAAGTGCCCACACAATAGCGCATACACACCAATTGAGTCACTGTCTCAGCAGGAAAACATATCTTACTGTACTATGCACTACACAATTCCCTCTGAGCTCAGTTAGTACTTTTACATTTTTCAAACATCTCTTCGGCGGGCACAAAATCTGTTGCAGTAAATGAGCAGCTTTGTGTGGCGTTGAGCACGGACTGCTTTAAGAACTGCTTTGGGGCGATGAGCACATGAGGATCCCGGTCGTGGACTGTCGGATCACATGACTGTGACCCCCCGCTAAATGCAGGCTGTTTGGGATTTTAATAACGGATCAATAATGCATGTAGTAAAGATTACTGTAGTAGTGCAAATGGGAAAAGCCAATTAAATTCTACTTAACATCATTTCTTTTCCCGTGTGCATCTAACTCTGTGAGTCTTTCACTTTGTTGTTGTTTGCATCTATAGTATATACTGTACCTGCTTTTCTCCTGCCGCCTCCGTGGTAAAGAAACGTTTGGATGGGGGGGGTCTCAGATTCATCTGTAAAATGAGTAGCTGCTAGTTGTAATTCCAATTAGACTCCAAATTCCAATTAGTCTACTGACATGGACAGATTATCAGACAAATGGGCCCCTGGACACAGACATGTAAAAGGCCCCTCACTCATAGGAGCCAGACATCCAGACAGAAAAAAAATTACTACTACACTTTGGGTCTCTTTGAGGTAGTTTTGTTTCTCTCAAGTCGCTTTGCGTCGTTTTGCGTCTCTTTGAGGTCATTTTGCATGTCTTTGAAGTAATTGTGCCTCTTTTTGAGGTAATTTTGCATTTCTATTAGGTCGTTTTGCTGTCTTTAAAGTAAAGTTGGGTCTCTCTGAGGTTGCACTGCATCTCTTTCAGGTCTTTTTGCTTGTCTTTGAAACAATTTTGCCTTTTTTTTAGGTAATTTTGTCTCTTTAAGGTCGTTTTGCGTGTTTTTGAACTAACTTTGAAGTAATTTTGCCTCTTTTTTGAGGTCATTTTGTGTCTCTTTGAGGTTGTTTTGCGTCTTCTTTGAGGTCATTTTGCATCTCTTTTAGGTCGTTTTGCGTGTCTTTGAAGTAATTTTGCCTCTTTTTTAGGTAATTTTGTGTCTCTTTTAGGACGTTTTCCTATCTTTGAAGTAATTTTTCTTCTCTGATGTAATCTTGGGTCTCTTTGAGGTCGCATGGTGTCTCTTTCAGGTCGTTTTGCGTGTCTTTGAAGTAATTGTGCCTCTCTTTGAGCTCACTTTGTGTCTCTGAGATTGCATTGCATGTCTTTGAGGTCTTTTTGCGTGTCTTTGAGGTCATTTTGCCTTTCTTTGAGCTCACTTTGTGTCTCTGAGATCGCGTCGCATGTCTTTGAGGTCATTTTGCGTGTCTTTGAGGTTGTTCTGCGTGTCTTTGAGGTTGTTTTACTTGTCTTAGATGTAATTTTGTGTCTCTTTGAGTTTGCTTTGTGTCTATTTGAGGTCATTTTACGTCTCACTGTAGTCCTTTCTGTTCAAAAAATGTGTCACTTCATACAGAGGCTCAGGTCCAGGGGCACCCCTCTGGCCCTGCCTTTGTCTATAGTTCTTTAGCTTTCCTTCCAGACACCCTTATGTTTGCCACTCTCACCCTCTTCTCCTCCTCCTTCCCCTCATCTTTATGAACACCCCCCCGGCCCCACACACACACACCGTCTCCTATCTCTGGCCCACTTTTGTCTTCCCCCAAACCACATCTCCCTCTCTCTCATCCATCTTTGCAAAAAAAACTAGCTCCCCTCTGCCTACCCTCCTCTGAACCACCGGTATGGCAAACATGGAAGCGCATCACCACCACCCCTCCCAATCTCAGTGACCTGACCATCTGTGACTGAGAATTCCAGTCTTTAACTAAACCCCCGTCATAGTGGTCTCTGCGGCTACCGTGTGTGTAGCAGTGCTGCTGCTGGTGGTGGTGGTGGGTGGGGGTGAGGGGAAGAGGGAGGGCGGGCCGTGCTGGAGCACGGGGTAAGCTCCACTCAAAGCTGTCGTAAACACCACTAATGCATCGCTAAACTTGGGGAATCTCGTGTGCCTCGGCGCGCGCTTGCGTGTGTGTGTGTGTCTGTTGCGCGCACACACACACACACACACACACACACACACACACACACACACACACAGTCGACTAATCCCTCATAAACCTACATTTTATCGCTTACCACACCATTAGCTCAGCTGTGGCATTCTGCCTGGAGATGTCAAAACAGAGGGACTACAAGAGTCTGTGCTATGTCTTTGTTGCTCTGTGTGCGTAGAATCCACATTTCCCTGGGCCTTGTGAGAGATGAAAAGAATTATGTCCTTGTCAGCTGGGAAACAATGTAATATTAACTGCAACCAGCCTTTTTTTTTTTTTTGGGTTTATGTAGCCAAAACTGTAAAACAAGATGTAAATTTAGACACTTTGAACTGCAGCTTTTGGGAAAGATGTTTTTTCTTTATTTAAAGTTGAACTTTGTCAGCTATTTCAAAAGTAAACATTAACGCTAGCTATATTTGAACTGTTTACTTTGTGATTTCATCGGCACTTAAACTGATATTGATGTGATTAACGCTTTGCTGGATTCACATCACAAACACTTCTAAAACAATCTTGAAAAGAAGAGATTCGTTAGAATAGTATACATTTTTCCACAGGGAGGAAACATTTCTCTCACTTCCCTAGACAAACAAACACACACACACACACACACACACACACACACACACACACACACACACAGGTAGCAGACAGGCTGTGTGAGGCTGTCTGCAGAGTGGCGTCAGTGACAGGGAGCGATCTCCTGGGGGGTTTGAGCTGGGGAGCGAGGTGACACTGTAACAGTCTCTGATCAACTCAGGAGCCGGGGAAGTGTGTGTGTTGTGTGTGCGTGCATGCACATGACCTCACCTGTCACTACCTGTCTTTGCATTTGTTTGTTTGCGAGACAGTGCAGGTGTCACTGAGCGTGTCAGTTAGGAGCACACACGTGTGTCTTTATGTGTGTGTGTGTGTGTGTGTGTGTGTGGGTTTGTGTGTGTTACTCAGCTTGCTACGTATAAAACGCTTCAGCTGTCAGACACAGACCCCGACTCCCTCAGAGGCCTATACACTCCACACATCTCAGAGAGCATCTTTACACTGAGGTTTAGGCGCTGTGTGCAGTTTGAGTCCAAATCCAAAGTTAGTTGTAGGAGAGAAATAATTATTATTCCACCAAATTATTACGAGGAAATTGTTTTCTTCAACAGCTGAAGGGTTTTGATTGGGTAATTTTAAAATGTATTTCAAGATAAACGCTGTAATCAGGGAACCGTAGCTCACCCGAGTGTCACTTTTCTTTGTCACTGACGGCATTCAAAAACAGCATGACTGGCGATAATGAAAAATGCAGCTCCCTGAATAATTATGTGAGTGTGTGTTTTTTTGCAGCATCCATATTTCCCATAAAACAACAGCTTTGTTTTTTTTCATACAGTTATGTTATTGTGACAAACTCAAGCTCGCAGCATTAATAACAATAGCTGACCAGATTATTCACTAATTAAATGGATCGGGCTTTCCAAAATGCATCGTTACAGTTTGTTCCCTCACTGTACAGTACTGCTAGTCCCATGGTAAACAGGAATGGCATCCAGAGCTTTGTTTTGTTTGTAGTTGCCCTATTTTCCCAACAAAGTCAATTCCCTGTATGAGCACAGTGCCTAAATATGCAAAGACGGAATAATCTTTCTCAGGGAGATAGTAAAAACATCCACTTTATGGCGACCTGCGAGTCAGTCTACTTAAGACAGCAAAGATAAACACTTGAGCGAGGTGAGGAGAGGTTAAAGAAAAGGAGAAAAAAAAAATCCCAATAACATTCGGCAGGAAACAAAGGGAGAAACATGAAAATGAAATAAAGCGGAGTTTGCATTTTCATGGTGTCAGCGTCTGATTTTAGCTTGACACTGGGTGGTTTTCTTTGGGTTTTTTACTTAAGCTGTTTGACTCGGCTGTCACGACGAAATCAGGCAACATCTTTTATATTCTTCCCTTTGTTTGTGTTGTATTTATTTTCATTTTTTATTTATCCGGCTAGGTGTCTTAATGAGGAATCAACTCTCAACCCCCGAAATTTATAAATATGTCTGATGCCACAGTTTGATTTACCATTTGCCCCGATGTGGTTAATATTCATTTTTTATGCTAAAACAGACTAAAATAGAGTGTCAGTGACAAACATCTTGAGCTCTCTATTAATCTAGCACCAAAGACAAAGGGGTGTTTTTTTTGTTTCTTACAAGACAAAAACAGGATTACTTTGAGCTTACATGTTGGTACAAAAACAAGGGGAGGGAAGAAGGCACGCCACTGGAAAAATAATATTTAGTTTATAGTATTTACAGGTCCCAATATTACTAACTCATTGGGAGATTTATTGATAAGAAACATGTAATTTGGTATATATATATATAGGGAAGAGAGATACATAAGGACACAGTACAGTACAGTAGTAGGGCTGCAACTGACAATCATTTTCATGATTCAGCCAATTATTTTCTATTAATTATTTATCTATCATCTAAAAATTGTCAGAGAATAGTGAAAAATGTTCACTATTATTGTAATAAATTGTCCAACTAACAGTCCAAAACCTAAAGGTCATATATGACAAAGAAAAAGGAACCACCAAATGTTTGTCCTGCTTGCTTGAAAAATAACTAAAACATTTTATTATCAAAATAGGTGCCAACTAATTTTGGACTAATCGATTAATCAACTAATGATCGCAGCTCTGGCCCCGAGACATGCGGTGATCCTGACCGATTTCACTGTCTTTCAGAGGCTTTAGCAGGTTCAGTTTTAGAGCTAGAGTGAAGGTACAGTTATCATACGAAAATAGAAAAATCTAAGGATCCATTGGTACAAACCATGTCATGCTAGCTTTTTGGGAAAGAGGCTCAGTAACGCTTCAAAATTACGTTCAATTTTGGCGAGGAAAAACTGGCATGGCCATTTTCAAAGGGGTTCCTTGACCTCTGATCTCAACATAATGTGAATTAAATGGGTTCTATGAGTCTCCCCTTTACAGACATGCCCATTTTATGATAATGCAATGGAGTTTTGGGCAAAAAACATGCAGTTTTTTTAATGCAGTATGAGTTATGTGCTATTTATGTTATGTGTTATTTTCGCCTATTCTAAAATGGTGTTTCTGAATATTTCAGCATACTGGGGTCCCTAAACGGGCCGATATAAAACAGAATATCTTAAATCCCTAAAGAGAATGTATGGCTTTCCTAGGTATACTGAAAATAAGGAGGTTTCTGAGCAGTTTCCAGAACAGAAGTGCTCGCCATCCAATCACCGGAAAATGCATTTCTTGCAGAAATCTCAAAAGGTTTTGATACCCAATCACAGCATGGCTTTTTCTATGGTGGTCGTCAAGGTCTTTGTGTCTCTATGTTGACTTTTGGAGGGATTATTGATCATTTTTATCAATTTCTCAATTGGTAAAAAATTGTTAAATTTAGCACCAAATCTGTGTAAGAAATGGTATCAACCCAAAAAATGCTGCAACAACTAATGCTTGCTCAACGCCGTCACGGCAGTCTCCAGTAAATATATGGAGGATAAGTTAATCATTTTAGTGCAGGGCTACCCAGAGCTTTACGATCTGTCCCACGGACTATTTTACTTGCTTCACCCTTAAATTTATGGTCAGGGGTTAACGATGCTGGAAATCCATTTATCTTGGTTTTGACTTTGTTTAGTTTAGTCCGTGAGGCTTACTGCTAAATTACCGCAACTTCATCACCATCATTGCAGTAAACACTTTTGGTTGCACAGTAACGACAGGTGAGACAGGAGAGCAGCCTCCCAACACCTTGGATAAAAGGATGAAAGCGGCACAGCGGGCGTTTTCCGCGTGTCATGTGTACGACCCTTAAAACTATTTCTTGGCCGGTAGAAGTCATTTCGTCAAATCTAGATTTCACCGTGATGTTGTCAGGCAGCAGAGACGTCAGCAAGAGACTGTGCCCAGCCAAGAAACAGTTCGGCACATAAAATATGAGAATGTTATCAATAATCTAATCTCTTCAGATTCTCGGCAAGAAAGCAAATAAACTCACACAATGTCAGGCTATTGCTTCAAGGCTAAAAAGAAGCGAACTAAACTAAGACAGCATTTCTCAGTCATATACAAACAGTAATGAACCGGGGGGCATCGCGGTCTAGCGTTATGTTCATCTGCTTTGTCTTGTGCTCGGAGCCTTGGAGGGCAAGAGCATGTGCACATGGATGAATCATTCTGATGTGAGAAACCATCCTTATTGCTAATAATTCAGGGTCGGCACGAGACGTACAAACACAGCACAAGTCCGATCACCTCTCCACACCACACTCCTCTGTGGTGACCACTGGGACCAGCTGGCTATTAGCCTCCCACAAAATCCATAGATCAGTTGCTTTACCAGAACCAGCATATTGATTCTTACATTGCGTCCAATTGGCAAAAGGAAAAGGTCACGTTTATTAAGACATAAAAACACTGGGATGTGGGACGTTGTGACATTCAGTACTATAGGAGATGAAGTTGATTTAAAGCCAAATGTGCATCCCCAAATGTCAACATGGCTCACACATGTAACAGCTGATTTTATTACTGGATTTGGATTTTAGAATCCGCTGCAGTATAGGGCTAAGGCATTGTAGCTGTGAGCTTACTCTACAGAGGATTAATATTACTGAATCCTAGAAGCTTAGGGAATAACTTATTGTCACTGTAGAGAAAAAAGCTGGTGGATCCTGCTGTGTTTTTTTTCTCCCTCAGGGAATACCAGCTGAGGAGTCTGCTATTGGACAGATAATGTTATCCTTTGAAATCCCCCATATTTGTTTCTATACTATATGCTTTATCCGCAGTATTCAGCACTTTAGATGTCTAGCAAAGGTAAAGGCCTGATAACCTGATTTTTTTATTTTATTTTTGAGGGCATTTTCTGGTTTATACATAAACATGATCATGGTTCAGTTTTGCCCCTACTTTTTAAAAGAAATATTATAGATCCATATGACCTCATACCGCAACGTCAAGGTACATTTAGAAGACATGTCCAGCTACAAAGTTATTATGTTGAGTAGTTGTAGTTGTAGCTAGAGTGAAGATAGTGGTATCATATGAAACTAGAAAAACCTAAGGAATCTATTAGTGGTCTATTGGTGTCATACTAGCTTACTAGCTTACATACTAGCTAGTCAGGAAGGAGGCTAAATAACGCTACAGACACTAAATTTTGGTGAGGAAAAACTGGCATGGCCATTTTCAAAGGGGTCCCTTGACCTCTGACCTCAAGATATATGAATGAAAATGGGTCCTATGGGCACCCACGAGTCTCCCCTTTACAGACATGTCCACTTTGTGATAATCCTAGGCAGTTTTTGGGCAAGTCAAAGTCAAGTCATCACACTGTCCCACTTAGGGACCTGTTTTTTTTTAATCTTTTGTCCTGATTTAAGTGCTCTATAAATAAGCTTTAATGTTAGGCAATTACTATGTATATTGTTGCTTTTTAAATGGTCGTTTTAAAACTAATTAAATACTTGCTAAATGCAGGACACAGAAGGGCAATATGGGGCAGCTTTTTCTCAGCTGAGATGCTTTGGTTGTGTTTGGTTGCTATGATACAAAGTAAGTAAAAATGTCTGTACAAGGTACTTGCTCTGGGTATATGCGAAATATGTGGCGCACCAATTGCAAAGAATTTTAAAATAAAAACATATGAACAAAGCAGTTGTGGTAGATGCTTGCCATCCCATGCATTTGGCTTGTTAACAGCGCAATATTGCAATATTGTGGTTATTGCGACAGCCCCGGTCACACTGACAGCTGTTGTCGCCTGTTCGGCTTGAGTTTGCCATGTTATGATTTGAGCGTATTTTGTATGCTAGATGCAGTACCTGTGAGGGTTTCGTAGCAATATTTGTCATTGTTTTGTGTTGTTAATTGATTTCCAATAATAAATACTGTATATACATACATTTGCATAAAGCGAGCCTATTTGCCCACTCCCATGTTGATAGGAGTATTAAATACTTGACAAATCTCCCTTTAAAGTACATTATGAACAGATACAAAATGCGTGATTAATTTGTGATTAATCGCAATTAACTATGGACAATCATTTGATTAATCCCGATTAAATATTTGAATTGATTGACAGCCCTGTGTGCAAAATATATAAGTAATTCACCGTAGAAATATAAGGTAGACTTGCTGAGCAGTGAGTTTCAATAGGATTTTCAGATACTGTATATCACTGCTGTCTGCTTGTGCAATCCTCAGTTCATTTTTTTCTCTCTCTCTCTCCATGTTGTCTTAGAGAAGACCTCTGATATTTCATTCACCTGGGAGAATTTTTCCCATCTGTTGTTCCAGACATCATGCCAGCACGTACATACTTCAATACCCAGGAGGATCTTCTGTGCTGGGATGAGACAAGGATCTACAATTTTGTTGTACATCTGAACTGTGTGCATCTTTGTTTGCGTGCGTGCGTGCGTGCGTGCGTGCGTGCGTGTGTGTGTGTGTGTGTGTGTGTGTGTGTGTGATAGAAATAGAGAGACAGTAAAATAGAGAGAGAACGAGAGAGCAAAAGAACGATTGAGAGAGAGAGGGCGGAGAGAACGAGAGAACGAATGAGGTGAAGATGTACTCCTGTGTGCAAAAGAGAATCCCTCTTGCTTAGTGACTTTATTAGTAATCCGTTATAGGCTAAGTGTGTGAGGGAGAAAAAGAGAAGAGAGGAGGGGGTGAGGTAAATTATGCTTAATGGGGTTACTAGTCAATGTTAGATGTGGCAGGAATAAGATAAACTGGCATGTCGGGTGAGCTAAGAGTAGGAGTGTACAGAAGCCTGGGTGTACGGAAGAGGCAGAAACAGTATATTACATTTATATATCGTATATGTTGTTTGGCTTCTGGCAAGGCATCAGACGACCCAGGAAAGGGAGACCGGGCCTTACCAAAGACTGCTCTCAGCGGGGAAAGAGAATCATTCACCTGTTCTACCTATGGACTATAGCAGATGGTGTTGTCCCATCTTTAAAAAAAGTGGATTGGACAGTATACTCCAAAAATACAAGCAGCGGGTGCTTCCCACCGCTCAGCCTCTCTCAGCAAGCCTGTTTATACTGAAAAGGAGACTCAAACTGTTCGCAAACATTAGGTTCAGGTGAAGTAATGCCGAATCTGTTCTGGCCGTGGGACAGGTGAGCAGTGGGGCAGTTCCTTACCTCCCAGTATACTGGAGGAGTCACATCCAGTCTACACTGCAAACGTAATGCTTATGACCCTATTCCTGAGGGGAGGGGAGGAGAGGGAATGTTGGGTGCCAGGCCTCAGTAAGTCATGTGGGCTCCTCTGGCTATTGGACTCCACCAAGGCTGTACTTTTTTACCAGTTCTGTTCTGTGATTTTCACGGACAGAATCTCTAGAATAAATCAAGAGATTGTCCAATCTGCTAATCTCAGGATTGCATCTTTTGCAGATGATGTAATGCTGTGATTGACCCCCTTCACATATTGGGGTTGTTTGCGACTAATTGTGAAGCAGCTGGGATGAGGGTCAATTCTTCCAAGTATCTCAAAGTCTTCTCACCCATTGGTGGGGAGTCTGTCATTGGAGAAGGCCCTGAGTTTTAGGCCCTGACACACCAAGCCGATGGTCGGCTGTCGGACAGTTTGGGGCCGTCGTTGAGCGTCTGTCTGCCTAGTTTTTGCGGTGTGTCCCGCATCGTCAGCTCTAGTCCGCCCTTGTCAGAGTTTTTTCGGTCGATTCAGCGTGTCGAATCGCCGGCGATGCCCGTCGGTGAGAGAAATCACTCTAATTGGCTGTTCAGCTTAAGCGAACCAGTGCATGAGAAGAGAAATGGAAGTGAGGAAACAATCAAAGTCAAGAAGACAAACACAGAAGGTTCTTCTCATTTTTCATCACATCTGATCATTCCAATACACAGATATTTTCATCGGCTATCGGAATGAAGCAAAGTGGTGAGTGAGAGTGGTGTGAAAACGGTCAACAAACACAGATTTCTTTCATATACGTATCATAGAAACAGCTTGTAAATCCGCCGTCCCCTGTCTTCCGGTTTCCCTTTTTGAATGACAAATACAGACTACCGCCGACTGCTGGTGTGGAGAGTTATTTAAGGTACGTGGTAGTTGGCTGTTGGCTGTAGTCTTTGCGGTGTGTTCGAGTGCAACTTTTTGACCAAGACAAAGGTGACGTGAGGCGACACAAAAGTCTGCCTTCATCGCCTGTAGTTCTTTGATGTTGGTATGGTGTGTCTGGGCCTTTAAAGTAATGCTTTCAATTTGCCAGTCAAGATACGTTCTAACTCTCACCAATGGTCAAAGCTCTGGGTAGTTAGTACCCAGGCACAGGGAGATAGGGGGTGAGACGCTAAGACACTGAGCTCAGAGAAGATCCAATGCTCCATCGCATTAAAAGGAAACACTTGGTCAGGATCCCTCCTGGATGTTTCCCTGTGAGACATATAATTGGGATGAGACCAATGGGACAGACCCCAATACACACTGGAGGGAGAACACATCCTATCTGACCAGGGAATACTTGCATCCTCCAGAAAGAGCTGGATGATGTAGCCAGGGAGAAAGAGATCTGGACTATTTTGCAAAGAATCCCAATATTTCATATACATTGTATATATTGCATTGGATTTAATTAACTGGCACCCCAAGTGTACTGTGTAGATATAGAACACCTGTTGGTTGGGCCACTGACTCTTATGCGTCTGCCTTTATGTCTTTCATAACAACAGTTTTTAATTTCAGCCTGAGCTGTGCTATCACACTGAGCAGCATTCATTTTAGACGGATGGAAAACATCATGTTATCAGGACTTTTAGCCTTTGTGCAAACAACCCTTTTAATTAAGACTGTTCAGTTGTGCTCTAAGCTCATATTTGCAGAGGGGTGGGGGTGAAATAGACTATGCAAGAAAGAAGAAGAGACAAAAAAAAAAAAAAAAAGAACAGGATGAGACCAGACCAAGCAGTGCTGAAAGGCGTAAGGCTCTGTTGCCAAAAATATCAAGCAGCAGCAACAGAAAATTAATAAGTCAAGTTGAAAAAAACACAACTGCAATTAGTTTTCTCTCACAAATGTAAAGACTCAAATTATGCAAACAAAACCTAGATTTGTAAACCACATCATGAAGTTGCTACACCATCTGGCCAACTATAGTCAGCGGGATAAAGAAGTTATGAGAGCTGCCTGACATACAACTAACAGCAGCCATAAGTAAATACTTTCAAAGAAAACCTAAAGACTGAGCCAACACTGCATGTCAGTGAAAGGGACTACCATGCTGTTACTTAACCTGAAAAACAGAATGTAGGCTACTGCGTGTGCTCGACAAACACAGACTCTGAGCATTTGACTATGTTGAGCCGGGAAAAGTGTGACAGACCCCGGGATAATTTCCTAGGGAAATTAAACTATTTCAGAGTGAATAACAATGGCAAATACAGCTCATGGGTGTAAAGGTACAGACAAACATGAGCCCGACATAAATAATTTAGAATTCCCTCTTTTTACATCAAAGAGGTCTTTAAAACTTCAGATTTTGGGGGGGCCTATCCCTGGGGAGAGGAAGTTTTAAGACTTTATGTGCAAGACCATATGAGCCATCTGGATTACTGGAAGGAGCCTCCTCGTTGTTGAGTGAGCGGCACAATTTACTGGACATGCCGTGAAACTATCTAGGTTGCACAGACCTGAGCCATCACTAGCCGTGTATCCATTCACATATTTGATATATAATTATTAATTATATATGATATATAATTATTTATATAATTATTACTATATATTTTATATTGAATTAGAAAAGCTGTATGGAAATGGCGAAATTCAATGAAACTTCCTCAAAAAGTCATAGTCAAGTCAGCACACTGACAGCTGTTGTTGCCTGTTGGGCTGCAGTTTGCAATGTTATGATTTAAGCATATGTTTAATGCTAAATGCAGTACCTGTGAGGGTTTCTGGACAATATTTGTCATATTTGTTAATCGATTTCCAATATTAAATACTGTATATACATACATTTGCATAAAGCAAGCCTATTTGCCCACTCTCCCATGTTGATAAGAGTATTAAATACTTGACAAATCTCCCTTTAAGGTACATTTTGAACAGAAAAAAAGCAATTCATTTTTAATGGACAATCATGCGATTAATTGCGATCAAATATTTTGAACTATTAACAGCCTTTTTGCTGAATTATGTGCAATGTGCATAAGGTCAAAAAGTCAACAAAGGCAATGAGGAAAAAATGACTAACTATTGCTATAAAAGTTTACGGTTGAAACTGGCACTTTGGTTATGCAATAGGTGCATCGATCCGTGACCGAGCACTGACTTCAACATAAAACTCTCGTCTTGCTGTGCAGTGTGACTGTAATTTTCTGCGGTGCACTTGTATTTTCCTTACTTCTTTGAATTTTCATTGTGTATGTAATCTCCTATACAAACAAATTTGCCTCGCCTCACTTGCTTTGACACGATTGGATTTCTGTTGTTTCCCAAATGGTGGATATTTCGCCGACGAAAATTGATATTTTCAGATGCAGGCGGCGGGGCGGCTAAGTCTTATTTTGAGGCTTTTGGGAGCTAGTTTCAGAGTCCACTAGAAACAACTCAATCCATATTGGGTATGATGAAACTAACTTCATATGGAAATGAGTACCTCCGAGTCTCAGCACACATTCATAATGTATTGACACGGGTTGGCTCACCCCATCAGAATAATTTTGTGGCACAATAACTGTGCTAATAGCGGGGGTGCGATGAGGGAGGTGTGCACTGTTTAAACAAATGCAAGTCTTTAAAATACATTTAGGTCAGGGAGTGGAATTGCTTATGGCTGCCCTACTGTTTTCCAATATAAGGCTCACAGGGAGAGCCACACTGAGAGCTTTGGAGTCAAATCAATTCTTTGCTTTGTGCGCAACGCAACAGCTTGATTACTCCCAGAGACTCCGACGAATACTATACAATGTCAGTTTTTTATTTGTTAGAATGCTTTATACAACACTGAATCGTGTCTACAGTACTGTATTTACACGGCTGTACTCTACTTAAGCACGCCTGAGTCAATGTTAAGCGATTACTGTGAATTCATGTAAAACTGAAAATGTCACAGCAAACAAAAAAAACAAAAACCCAACAGTAGACAGTGACAGGATCAAACTTGCAGGAAAAAAGGTCCTTTTATACTGTACGCGGTGGATTATCCTGGTTTAACATTGTGAGAGAACGACCGAAAGCTCACACCGTAAATATGATTACCGCTGGCCTTTATGCGATTTGTACACAGATTTTAATTAGATCCATCAACAGCGTGAGTGCTGTGTCTGATAAATTGGGTCATCCTTGTGAAGCGGGCCTCCTTGCTTGTGGCGGATTCACCCCGAGGAGGAATACGCACAGCTGCTGCTGAGACAAAATCAGGAACGCTAACAGAGAGAGAGAGAGAGAGGTGGGTGGACTGGACAGCAAGTCGTCGCCGTTTTGGTTGTAAAAAGCAGATTTCTGAAGTTTTTTTTGTTTTGTTTTCTGGGAAAAGTCCATACTGTTGCTCAGAATAGAAATCAGCTCGGTTTCTTTTACCAACTCCTCCACCCTGACATATGTTAAATATATCAAACAGTCTTTTTATTACCTTTACAACAAAATGAAAATACTAGCTACTTTATTGCATATAACCCTTTTTTCTTATGAAAGTAAACAGTACCGTGCAAGCTGCATCAGCTTCCCACGTGTTTCCATGGAGAGTACAAGTCGCTGTGATGTCTTTTTCTTCACAGTTCACTTTGAGTTCCACATTCTGTTTCAGTTACGGGCTGAAGGAAGAGTCGGTGCAGCCATGCACACGCCGCCTCCTTTCAATGACACCCATGACTCTCAATGCAAGCAGGATTGAAACTTATTCGCAATGGTCATTCTAAGTGCTAGCCTGTCTTTGCAGAAGTAGCTGCATGTGGAATTATTGCATTCATTTCTTTTCTTTGTGTGTGTGCGATGCATGTATGTGTGTGTGTGTATACTCCACCGGGACCTCTCCTTGGCTTCACAGAGCCACTAATCAGTCTCTCTCTTTCCCAAGCCTTCATCTTCATCTTTCTGAATGTGTGTGTGTGTGTGTGTGTGTGTGTGTGTGCGTGTGTGTGTGCGCACATACAGCCACCTCCCTTAGACAGCTGCTCCTGAATAAACATTGTTTACTTCCTAATCGAGCAGGGAGAGCACCGAGGGCCTGAACTCTGTTACCACGCACACACGCACACACACACAAACTTACGTACACAAAAACAATACCACACACATACACACACACACTTAGAGAAAGAGAGCGCACACAGGTATCCGCTTTATTAGCTATAATCATCTCCATATAATCCATATGCATTTATCATGCATTAGACATCAAAGTGATTTTGTTTATGCAGCAATACATCACTGACGCCTGGAAGATAATTCCATAAAAGGTAGAAAATGCTACTCCACCCTTAGTGTCATGAATATGCAACACTCACCAATTTTTTTTTTTTTTTTTACAGACGCTCACAGAGGAATCTGTGGTCACACTTTAACAAACATACAGATAAATTGGCACACACGCATAAATACACACACATCCTGGCTGGCGTTGGGGGGGCTAGCATGCACTTGGTTCTCCTGCAGGAACAGATGGCCTCAACTCTGGAGGGATGATCACAGGGAGGATGGAGGTCAGGAACCAGCAAGGGAGGGAGGGAGTGTGGGGGGGGAGGAGGGAGAACGAAAGCTGGAAGGAATGATCAGAGCGGCCTGATGGCAGGCAAGGAGATGTAAGGAGGTCTGAAATGAGGATTGATATTTGGAGAGAAAAAGGATGATCAGAGGCGAGGGCAGGAGGTCTGTGGGCAGACAGGACAGGTGAAGAAAGCGGAGGTAAAGAGCCAGAGAATAGAAAAGGAGAAATAGGGATTTAATTGCAGGGACTCCGGGAGGAGGAAGAAGGGATCTATAGAGGAGATAAGAAGGATGGAAGGATCAGAGAAGTGAGTAAAGAAGGATGATGCCCAGAGAGAAAACGGGTATATGGAAGCACAGAGAGATTGAACAGAGGGCAAAGGTCAAAACTGAGGGATGGATGTGAGGGATTGACATGTGCACGGGTTAAAGGGTAAAAGAAGAGTTTAGTCGACTGGAGATGAGAGAAAACTGGAGAAAGGAAAGGAAAATGATGAATAGATGGAGGAAGAAGGGATGGAAGAAGGAGACAGTAGATGAAAGAGGCAACTCTGTCTATCCATCTATTGATCTATCTCATTTCTGATGGTAAATTGGGAGAAGGAGAGAGTATGGAGGTCAAGTGAGACATGAAATGAAGAATGGCGGGGTTAAAGATTGAGGTGAGGAGGAGAGAAAAAAGTATTTTTGTGTTTACATCGACAAGTCAATCGCACTTAAGTTTATGGAGCCCTAAAACTGACAAAATGTAGTAAAAGGTTATCAGGCATGTCAAAAATATAATTATATACATAATGTTGTCAGTTAAATAATTAAAATGGAGTGTAAAATAATATATATATAATATATATTTCCTTTAAAAGGCCCTGACACACCAAGCCGACGGTGGGCTATCGGCCTAATCTTCTCCGCACCATCGGCTCTAGTCTTACTGTGTCGGAGGTTTTTCGGCCGATTCAGCATGTTGAATCAGTGCACAAGAAGAGAAACGGAAGTGAGGAAAGCAAGCCAACGAGTAAAGTCACACAGACGGTTCCTCTTATTTTTCATCTTCATCTCATCTGATCATTCCAAGACACAAATAATTTCATGAGCATGAGCATCTGGAATGAAGCTAAGTGGTGAGTGAGAGTAGTGTGAAAATGGTCGGCAAACGATGCTTTGTTTCATGTACGTATCATAACAACGGCTTGCATATCCAGAGTCCTCGTGTTTCCCTTTTTGAATGACGAGTACAGACTACCGCCACCTGCTGGTAGGAAGAGTTATTTTATCAGGTGCAGAATGTTCGACGTGCGAACTGACGGTCGGCTGTAGTCCTTGCAGTGTGTTGAAATGCCACTTGTCGGCCAAGACAGGCGCATCAGTCAGCGTTCATCATCGATAGTTCTTTGATGTCGCGTCTGTGTTTCTGGGCCTGAACACCCATCAGTTGGAGGAAAACCCTTTTTTTTTTCTTTACCACCACAAAAATTTCCAATTTTCATAAAGCTCATATATTAATGAGATGGGTGTCTCCGTGCATGCCCAGAGCACTGATTGGTCCAGGGTTTGTGCGTGTGTGTGTAGCATTCGTGGAACAATCAAAAGGACTGTGTTGCTAGCTAGCTTAACTGAGAACACTAGTGGCTAAACATGTCATGATTTTAAAGCAAGCTAGCTAACCCTTGGAACCCCTCTTGGACGGACAAGGGACGGGAGATCAAGATACTCTTGTTACACGCATAGTGTCCTTTCAAAATAAACTTCCCTTTTCACAGGAACTTGGGTTTAGGCAACACAACCACTTAGTTAGGGTTAGGAAATGGTCGCGGTTGGCGTTAACTTCACTGATTCGACCTACGTGACGAAATAAGTCAACGTTACTTTCAGTTTCACACAGGACACGAACTCCGGTCTCCTGGTTGAAAGGCTTGTGATTGGTTGACTCATCCACCAACTCTCCCTCCCGCCCTTCACACTATTAACAATACGTCACTTGCTCCGACCTTCGGATAACGCCATTGGAGTTAGTTGAAAGTCTGGTTCGTCACAAACTGTCTCTGAAGGGTACCTCTGTGCATCGGTTTCCGATGCCAAGTGGCAACAATGTGCTATAACAGTAATACCTGGCTTACACGTTACCAATTTATCACCAAAACACCTGAAAATGGATGGAAAAAGAGTCTCGTTGTTTCCCCCCTATTCTGGCACCAGTGCTAATAACCTTTTACTAAATTAGTTGGTTAGTACTGGATATTTTATCAACTTTATTTGGCTAGTTGCTGCCTTTGCAATAACTCATCTGCTTAAGCTTCAGTCACCTCCTCAGCCTCTGGGATTGATGCCGTCCATCACACGCACCCACTGCACCGATGCACACTCTGACAGTCCATCCTAAAACAGAACATTAACCACTTCCGACACCACAACGCACTGGGACCAGCCTACATTCGATTTCCTGATTATCCCTGATCTGAAACTCGAGTATGTTTGTGGTTGTAGATGCTGTTTTTTACTGTTTTACTCGAGTCCAGCAAGAAAACCGACAGCGAGCCAGAAGCAGGAAACTTGTGAGCAAGGCACCAAATTGACTATTGCAACCTGAGATGTTTTACAATAATTGTTCTGTCACAGCTATTTAGAGATGTGTAACTGAAGTGCGAATGTGTCTTTAATCCACTTTTTGGAATCGACTGTTTGTGAAATAACAGGCCCTGCGGGTGTACTGGAGAGCAGCGCTTTTTCTGCAAGTGAGGCGTATGTAGCTACAGCACAGTTTCGGGGTTGATTGGTGGGTCACTGGCTGCGTCTGGCTTGTGCGCATTGCAGACATGCCGGAACCCTCCGCAACCACCCACCCATCCACCTTTTCAGCAGCACTCACTTCCTCCGTCTATCAGTCTCTCTCTCTCTCTCTCTAATCATGGCCTTAGGGCCCTGCGAACGGACGACCGAGGCTAACGCTCCCCGGAGGAGAGGAGCAATTGTAAATGAGGCAGAGGTGAAGATGAGTGGGTGAAACAGGCAGATAAAAGAGATGAGGGATGAGGTGGACGTGTGGCGAGAGGGCCGTAAAAGAGACTGACACATGAGAGGGAAAGAGTGGGAAAGAGAGAAGACCTGAGAATTACAATTTGAGTCAGCTATGATCTTTTTTTTTTCTTCCTTACTTCCTTATCTTTCTTGCTCTGGCATTTCACCCCTGACTACTCATTATTCTAGTCATTACTTACGATTGCTGCACACCCACAGTTGTTATCTGCTTCGCACTTTCAAATGTATGGACATATGGCAATGATAGTTAGCAGCAGAGACGTAAGACCCACTGAATGACTTTGAAAGTGAATTTCTTAGTGTGTCGGTGCATCCGGTTATAGGTGAATATGTGTGTGCATTTACCTGTGCATGTGTATAATGATTTGGTGATTGGCAGTTCAAAAGGTGTCTAGTTGTGTCAGTTGAACTAAACTAGATCAGGCAGGCTAGCTCTGTTTTGTCTTTCAAATCTTTTTCAGAATTGCTTTCTCTTAATCGGTTATTCCTCTGCTATTATTGTACTTGTTGTAACTGTGTTTTAGTACTTCATACCCTGCTAGTCATTTTTACTGCATCAATTCTATTTTTATGTAGTACTACCTGTTAATTCATCTTGCTTTTTATGTTTTTTTAAAGCACTTTGCAACTTGTTTTTGAAAAGTGCTATATAAATATAGTTATTATTATTATAAAAAAAAAAAAAAAAAGATTGGTTGAAAAGTTTTTGTGTGGTTCAACAATATGGCTACAGTTTAACACGCAGTTAAAACAATAGTTTGACGTTTTGGGATATACGCTTATCTGTGTTCTTACCGAGAGTTGCCTCTCTCTCGTGTTTGTGCCATAAATATGAGACTAATGTTAGCAGCGGGACTGAAAACAGCTAAGCTAACAGTTTGGCTCTAGCTTCAAGCCAAGAAATAGTCTGTCACATAACCCCCAGTAAAACCACAACATGTCATTTTTACACTTTGAATTTTGTACGGATGGAACAAACAAAATACAATGTTTTAAATTAATACGTTTTAAAGGTACTTGTATTTTGCCGTTACTCAGATTTTGTTACCAGGAGGGATTATTGATAATTTTTATCAATTCTCGAGTGGTAAAAGATGGTAAAATGTAGTACCAAATCAACTTACAAGACATAATATAGCATGGGAATGGCCATCATATATTTCTATCATAATGATCTAAGCCCTTATACACAATTAATTTTAATTAATTAATATTTTTTTTCTTTTATTTCTGATTTATGACTAGAACAACGAGTTGCATCATCAAAATTAATTTTCAGGTTCCCAGCTTTTAGATGATGTACACCACTTCTATGTGACATAAACTGTTGACCTGCTATCTCCGCCTAAAGACACTCTGTACCCCCCAAAAAAGACAAAAATGGGTCTATAAAACAGAGGGGGGAAGTGGAAAAGGTTTACTCCCCTCCCAAAAAAGCCCAGTTTGAAATGATTAGCTTGCGAGCAAAAATACGGTGCACCTTTGCAAAGGTATAAGCTGTCGGCATTATATTCTAATGAGCCTGCAGTTGACATAGGAAGGGGAGCCAGATCTGGCCAAAAAAAACAGTTTGATTTATTTCACTTATTGTTTGTGGCTTGTCAGACACTCCAGATACCCAAATGTATGTGCACAAACACTGAGAAAAATGAGATTTTCACGATATGTCCTCTTTTAGTCAGATGGCTAAACGTGGCCGTGGGCCTGCAACCTGAATTGATGGGACGTACACAGGAGCCTGTGTGCATTCACAGACACACAGACACACACACACTGTCTATTGTGGCCTACTTCTACCCCACTGAGCCCACCCAGCAGATAACTGATTGTGCCAAAATGAGGTAGCATCATACCTTGGCAATAATCATTTTGAAAAATGAATTTAGAGCGTGTGTATTTGTTTTGGGGTTGTGCATGAACACAGTGGCTGCATGTCAGCGCTATAATAATCCCATCCATATCAAGAAAGCCCTGAGGCTGTAGCAGACACAGTGCTGCCAAAGAGTCAAATCCAGCAGTCCTAATTGCACTTGTTTTTAGCAAAAAGGAAGAAGAGAATCTTATTGTTTTGGACATACACGGGTGATTCCTGATACGTGTGATGGAGACAGTGGAGCGAAATACAAAGAGAGACAGAACCAAACCGGAATGGAAATGAGAGGAGAGGTTAGGGGGGTCATTACTGGAGAGAAAAAAAAAAACATGAAACTAATTTTAACGAAATGAACTTTATCTCCATTTGCTATTTTAGTGCTCAGCACTGAATCGTGCAGGGTTTCTCAGTAAATTGGACTCCTGTGGGACTTCACATTTCGCTGGCTAAATATCAGTTTTAATGTCCGGTGGGAAACATTTAGAAAGTCAATAAATTGAAGGTGAATGCTGGTTGAGTGGCCTACATTATATATTTCTGCTTCAGTGAATTTGATATGGCAACAGTAATAGCCGAATATATACTAGTGGGAACAATGCAAGTGGAAATCACATTTACCAGAACCCTCCACCTTAAAGTGGCAGTATAGGCTGAATGTTTTTGGCATCATTGGGAGAAGAATTCCATAATAACCTTTCAGCATATTGTGATTCAAGTGTTCTGAGAGAAAACTAGACTTCTGCACCTCATCATGGCTCTGTTTTCAGGCTTTAAAAAAATCTATCGATCTATCTATCAATCACTCGTGTCAAACGGTCAAACTAGGCGCTTGGTATTTCCTCAACTGATCTCCACAGTGGCCAAATTTCTCATTTTACAACTAAACGGTACACTACAAGATGTTTCTGAAAACATTTTATGTGAGAAATAGGCATCACAGTAACAGAATATTGATTCATATTTGATCAGCGCTGCCTAGTTTGACCGTTTGATCGGAGTTTGCGAGTGATTGACAGCTGCTCAGAGACGGCAAGGCTGCAGCTCGGCTCTGATTGGTTGTTTTCCTCCGGTCTGTGAAATCTTGCAGATGCCATTAGGAGCACCGGAGGACACAGAGGAACATGATTTTTTCAGATTACCTGTCTCATGCACTACTGTCAGGATATAGTGACCGTTTTGTACAAAAAAAAAACTTTTTTAATCATATTTCCTCCAATTCCACCTACTGCAGCTTTAACTATACACATTATCCAATCCTGGCATGAAACCTCCGCCTCATCGTGCGCAAAATAGGCCACCTTCAGAGCTAGAAAAACGCCTAAAGGGCTCAGTGTAAAACTACACACAATAACAAAAATGTGTTATCAACCATTATCTTCCTTGCCTGCCAATACCAGCTTAAAAAACACTCCCCTCAGGGCTAGACACGCCAAACAGAGAGGTAGATGTGACCCCCCGACCTCTTCCAAAACACGGCGAGGTCGAAGTTCAAAGGGTCAGAGCTTGTCTCCGCGCTCGCACCTCATAGGACGGGACATGTTTGGTTCGGCTTCGCCCCGGGGCTTTGATTTCCATGACCTGATATGCAGTTAAATATCCTGCCTCTCTACTCCCAGCTCCACCCCTCGCATCCTGTCGTCCCGCACTTCTTCCCCCGTAGCTGCCCTCGAGGCAAGCTCTGTTTAATTTAATTAGTCACATTCACCTTTTTTTTTTTTTGCTTTTGTTTCTCTGCTTCTCTTTTGTCTTAAAAAAAAAGGTTGTTTTTTTTCCCATGTAGCACTTCCCTTGCCCTTCGCCGACCTAATTTGCTGCTGCTTGAACTGCAACGCCAGAGGAGTTGCTGCAAAACAATAAAACGTGTGAATTAGTATTTAGACAGTTATTGCCTGCTTGTTTCTACATTTTTGTTCCGTTTTTTTTTTTTTTACAAAAACATGATATGAGTAAGAAAATAAAGAGAGATCAGTCACGGCAAGGATGTGTTAACGGAGTGTTTGGCAGGATGCTGGTGGAAGCAAAGCAATGTGTGCGTGTGTGTGTGTGTGTGTGAAAGATACTCATCCACCTGTTTGTCTTTGATGGCTGCACGCTCTGTCATTAACAATAACCTCTCGCTCAGGGTGTGAGAACATTCACACACATACAGAAAAAAAAAGCAAAGTCGTTTTAGATGAGAGACAAAAAATGTGAGAAGGCTTTTCTAACTGACTAAAGCTCAGTTTTCTCTCAATATGTGCCCCTTCTGGCAAATCCCCAATCAACACACTGACATTCTCGCACAATATTGAAAAGGTCTGGAAGACAAAAGGCTCTGCCAGTCAGACTGCTTATTCACCGGCTCTGACATGTATTGTTATTTGAAACTGCTGTCAGACAAACTATACAACACACACACACACACACTCTCTCTCCCTCTCTTTCTCTTTCTCTCTCTCTCACACACACACTAGTCCGCCTAATCATCTGACAACAAGGAGCCCATTGTGCCGTGTTATGACTTTGTAGAGCAGCCCACCACCCAGGGGGCAGAAACATCTTCGAATCAAAGGCTTACACTTGCCACTCAAGAGCCGGATATCACAAGCCAAGCCATGTGAGGCTATGGAGGAATACAGATGTACCCAGTGAGCATGTTAGTCAGCTGAGACACCTTTCCTTTCCCCCCGGCCTCGTTGACCTTCGCCGGGCGCCAGATAGACAAAAAAGGGGATATTCGGGATTCATGGGAAAATGTTTGATGCAGTTTCCTCAATTGAACCCGGTATGCTTTGGTCAAAAAGAAAAGTGATTGGATTTTTGTTCTTTCTTTTTTTTTTTACATTGACATTCATTGACACATTCTGGTAATAGAGTTCTACAGGAATGAGTCCTAAAACCCCAAAATGAGTTAGCATTTTAGCACTTCCGGTTCCCCTGTCTGAAAGTCAACAGGTTTTTTTTAATGGATTTTTAGTTAGATGCCTGAAATAAGGTCTGTGGTTAACACAAGCTGAAGAGCTTTTAACGTTTTGTTCTACAAGATAAAACACATCAATAAATACCCAACTCGTGAATTTTGAAGCCTTAGGTGTCTTAAAAAAGGCGGTTGCTAACAAACGGCTAAATGAGACCACTAAACGTCATCACGCCGACTCGTCCTCCTCTACAGACTCGTTGTGTATACTCGCACACAACGACGCGCCCGTGGCATAGTTCGTTTACATTCCAATGCAAGCATTTTTTTTGGCGATTACATTTACACTTCAAAAATCATAAAAGTGGTGTTCATTCATGGAGATTATCTTGCTGAACAATACGTGTAAGTATCATAAACGTTTGTTTGCCACAGAGCTTATTTTCTGTAATAATCCAAAACCCAATGGAAAAATCCCATTGGCTTTTTGTCGAGAACACCCAGGGCGATGCTAACTTCCTGGTTGACAAGGATAGACAATATCATCATTGCTTTAGAAGCAATGTATCTATCTTTGTCATTGATCAAGACCCTGAATGTACATCTGCACCAGGTGGCAACCTCCGGGTCTGAGAAGTGTAGCCAATGCAGAAGTACCGTAAATGCATTGTTTCTAATAGCCAGCAGGGGGCGACTCCTCTGGTTGCAAAAATAAGTCTGATTGTATAGAAGTCTATGAGAAAATGAGCCTACTTCTCACTTGATTTATTACCTCAGTAAACACTGTAGACATGAGTTTATGGTCTCAATCTCTAGTTTCAAGTCTTCTTCAATACAGCATGATGTTCATTTAGTAAATGATGGTCCCATTCAGAGTCAAATAGATCATAAAGCAGGGTATGCTTTAGGGCGTGGCTACCTTGTGATTGACAGGTTGCTACCAGGTCATTGTCCGGTCTGGCAGTTGTCCGCATTTTCGTCTTAGCAACTTTAACCCTTTCACAGTGTGTTTTCAGTTCATGAAAGATAATTGTAAAACTTTGTTTGCGTACAAATATCTTGATCAACATTCAGTCGTACTTAGCTCAACACCATCGTGTCACTTCCGGTTGCAAAAAAAACAAGATGGTGACGGCCAAAAACCAAGATGGCGATGGCCAAAATGCTGAACTTGAGGCTTCAAAACGGCAGTCGACAAATTAATGGGTGACGTCACGATGACTACGTCCACTTCTTATTATACAGTCTATGGTCTGCACAGGCAAAAAACTACAATAGCTTAGCATAAAGACTGCAAACAGGGGATAACCATAAACCCTTGCCCTTTGAGGCAAAGTTGTGATTTTGGACCGCATAAATAGACTTGACTTTCAGTAGTGGAGCTATTATTGGTCATTTGATTCTGTTACACTATCTGCTGGCAAGCATGCACGCCCCAAAGCTACAATACTATTCACTTTTTATCCTTCTACAGCCATCAGTTTCTATCTCCAAGGCCATGTTGTTTCCTGTAGCTCATTGATAACATAATTCAACCTGGGGAGTAAACAAATTCAATAAAAGTCCATTTGATCACACTTAAAAAGGAAGAATCACTTTATTCTGCGCCTTTAACTGGTGAATAAATCAGATGATTGAAGCAACACGGGAGCTCTGACAATAGCTGGCACCATGTCCTTATGGAATTTTTCATGGTTATCTTATGAAGAGATCAAAACACACATTTGCTCTGTTTGCTCCTTGTGAGTACACCTGTGACAGTTAATCCCAGCTCTTTCCTAGAATAACCTGCTGAAGCACTGCGCATGAGATATTTTGTTATTAAAGATTACACGGAACGAGTGACTCCGTTCCCTCTGCTAAATTGGATTCTGTGTCACATGTAGGAGCGAAGCCAGGTTTAGTAATAGACAAAGTACGCAGTATTACCTTAAGAGCTTTAAGACACTGCAGGTAATTATCTTTAGATGGAAACTGCAGCTTAAATGTCAACATTCTTTAATAACGAGGAAGGGATCTCTCCTCCCTTAATCGAAAATTTACCTCCGGAAGAAACTGATATGAGCTGAAGTTGATTAGGTAGTTGGAAGCTGTTTTAGCGTACCAATGACGCACACTGGGCTTTTATAGATGCACCGTCGATATTTGGTTTGAGCCGTAATTAAAGGCAATCACTTGCAAATCATACAATCATGGACGCCCTGATTATAATCTTTTTGTGATGTGAATTCCAACTTCACATAAAAGCAAATCAATACAAAGCATCTCAGCAAAGCAGCTACTCAGCCATGTTAATTGCCAAATCAACTGATTTCAAACAAGTCACCAGTGGCTTCTGGGGTGTGTTGTGGGTTTGTTTGATACTCGGTTATTTGTGAAAGTGTGTGTGTGTGTGTGTGTGTGTGTGGTGGCAGCGGTAGAGAGAGTGTGTGTGCCAGTCCCACAGAAGTAAGATCTCATTTGTCTTTTCTGAAACCAAACCCACTTTGTTAACAAGCTACCTCTGCGCAACATAATCAATGCTTAATCAAACCCTTAATCACATTGTGTACAGCCTAATATGAATAATAAAATCTAGTCAAACTCTAATTGGGTTGAAAAAAAAAAATAATTACTTCTGCTACCTATGTGTGTGACTCATTAGTAATGGAGCGCTTTTGTTCGCTGGCTTTTTCTTTACATTGATTATGGCCAACTTGGTCTCACTTTCATTTGAGAAAGGTGTCAGTATGTGTCAATAAAAGTGCTTGTCAAATGTGTGAGACACCCTCCCCCCACACCTTTTCAATGTGTTAATTGAGGGGGGGTTGGCAGCGAAACTTTTTTTTTTACCCCCCATTCTTCACACACCTACCTCCGTCATATTTTACAGTGTACAAACCAAACAAGTGCAACACTATGACAAATACAAGACAAGACAATAATCCTACACTGATGCAACTTGATAGCATCGCCCCACTGAAGTAGATTCCCCATTTAAATCATGAAGCTGGTACTCCTCACCGTTTCACTGACGGTTCATCGTTGGTAGGAGCTTTTATGGGGCCAAGCTCTGGAAACACTAGATCCTACAATGTCCATAATGCAACTTTTCTTAGACTCCTCGATGTCTAAAAAATGCCCATGCCTTTTAAAAAAGTATACCCTAGTTTGTAAAGAAGTCACAACCTCCGGTGCTGAGAAATGAAGCCAACGTGGAAGCAACAAAAAATGCAGTTCAAATGGACACTTGAGGCTGGCTCCAAAACCGAGTCAATCCCCATAGAACCCCATGTTAAAATGCCCAACTTTACAGGAGAAATAAACATGTTTACATCCTGGTACAAAAAAAACGCTTTTGGTCTCTATAATTTCCCCGTTTATGACAACTATACTGTGGGTGAAATTTGTATAAATAAAAAAATATTTGTATATTTTATAACTCACTCGTTTAATTTATCCCAAAGCTTAAAGTTTGGCATAATTGAGGGTGTGGTCGCTTTGAGTGACAAGTTGGGTGCCTTACCAGGTCGCTAGCTGCCAGCTGTCTGCTCTGCTACATCACCTGGGCCTGCCTCAGCTCCACCGGCGATCCACCTCTTTAGGCTGTGTCATCACTGCCAAGATGAGCTTCACAACGGCTCCTCAGAAACCTATGGGTAACGTCACAGAGACAACATCCGTATTTTATACAATCTATGGTTGCAGCGCAGTATTTTTGTTAAAAAGTCTCAAGCCCAATCCAACCAGGGTCATTTTCTCAGAATTTAGGGAGCTCCCTTCAGAGCTACAGAGGACGATATCACAGGCTTAAGCTGGAACAATGCATATCTGGGGGTGCACATAGGCAAATGTGCAAGGGAATGGCTCAGATACGTCTGTGCAACTGTTTCTTTTACACTTGTATGTAGTACATTTACATTTGTTTTCATCTCTGTTTTGGAACTGCCTCCCGGCACACAACATGTTGTTGAGATTGAGCCTCGGCAGGCTCCGGCTACTAATTAAATGCTTCCAAGTGTACGTTCCCAAAGACGTTTACGTGTCTCTTTTGAGAAGTTTAAGTCCAGCTCGGGTACTGCACCTCATGACCTCATGAGTTATCCTCTTTGTCAAGCAGAATGTGCATCAAGTGTAAATTCATACTCTCAGTACCTTCTGTATGTGTGTGTTAAGAGAGAAAGCTAGTTTGATTTTTTTGTTTTTTTGTTATGTACTTACCCTACAATGTGTGCCAGTTGTTTGTTTTGGCTTTGTGTGCTTTTAATTTGTAGCCATATGTACATTTGCATGCTCCATGCTCTGTGTGTTCTGAAGGAAAGCAGTTCTTGCAGGTTTGGCTCCAGAAACCAGGATTAACACAAGAAACACCGATTTGGTTCACAAAGCAGTAAGCAATTTCACACCTTTTTGCCCGGCTACCCTGATTGCAAAGGAGGGTGAAACGGACACTGTGTCAGTGTGTGTAATACTTTGCTGTCGAGATACTTCTTTCTCGGAGGAAAAGAGTTGAGGAGGCAGAGACAGAGAAAGGGTGAAGGAGGATGAAGGGAAGCGAGGAACCGAATGTGTACAGGAGCTATTAGCTCATCTCAGATCGATTCGCCTCATCCTTGTGCTAAACCACAATCCATCTTGAGCATCTTTGCTAGGTGCCTGCAAATGAACAATCAGACTGTTCATAAACACAGTGCGAAAGCTGGCTGTCTGTTTGGCTGTCTGGTCTCTCTACAACCGGACTGCGCCAGTGCCAGTGGTCACTGCCAGTGTTACAGCCACACTCAGCCCCGTCAGATCGGCTAACAGATGGCCTTCGACGGGATGGATCCCGTCCCGAGCGCTTCCAGAACGCGACGACAAGTGATGGGAACTTTAACACGCAGGGACAGCAGAGTGGGAGTGATGGCGCGGGTCGCGACGGCGAAATGGACAAGAGACAACAGAGGGGAGGAGGATATGAGAAGGTGGCTTTGAATGGATTAGGAGAGCAGGAGGGAGGGATAGATCTCGGGTTGGAAAAGGGGAGATACTGAACAAGCGGGCAAGCCGAAGAAGCGGAATGATGGAGAGAAGTTGAAAGAATGACAGGGGAAAAGAGAAAAAAAATATGATGGAAAGGCAGACAGATGGATGCGGGGTACAAGGAAAGATGGTTAGAGACAGGCAAACAGAAAGGGTGACAGCAACAGAGAGGAGAGAGAAGTGCAGTACAGATACAGAGAAGAAAGAGGGATATGATAGAGGTCATCTGTCGCTAGGGAGGCGGATGATTGACATCTATTCGGATTGTAAGCTTTGACAGCAGAATCTGATACTGTCCTCTTAGCTACAGCCTGCTGCAACTCACATGTCTTAATGTGGACATGCAGAAGTTGTGTCAATCTGACAAACCAGTACCATTGGTTTACTACGTCTCTCTGATGTATGTATGTATTGCGATGTTATCCGACGGATCAAGTGATGTAGTATTAATAGCGTGAGATTCCATTCAAGGTGGGCGGTAGGATGGGTCAAATAGACACAAGACTTTCAACCAGGAGACCGGTGTTCGTGTCCCATGTGAAACTTATTTTGTCACGTCAGTCACGTGAGTCGTTAGTCACAGAAGTTAACGTCAACCACGACTGTTTCCTAATCCTAAAAAAAATGGTTGTGTTGCCTAAACCTAACTTCCTGTGAAAACAAAGTTTAATTTGAAAGGACACTATTCTCCAAGGCCAAGGGGCACTGACCAAACAGCGGTATTTGACAAGTTGGGGGTGAGAATGTGATGGACACAAGCGTCTTTTCCCATTTGTCCATCCATCCATTTTCCACCCTATATCCAGGTCTGGGTTGTAGTAGCAGCAAGGTAGCTCAGTGGTCCTTTTCCCGCAGCCACATCCTCCGGCTCTTACTGGAAAATCAAATGGGATGTATAATCCTTCCCCGGGGTTTGCTTCCCCTGGGACATACCCCGATTACCTCCACAAGGAAGCTTCCAGGGGGCGTCCCCTTCAGAATTCAGAATCAGACCTTAATATTACTCAATTTGCCTAACTATATGTATTGGCCCTTTTTCCAACAACTGTATTTCGAAAAACATTTTTTTTTTAAAGATTAGAAACACTGATTGGACCAGTCCTGTTAGGAAAGTTATGCAGATATACTACGAGGCAGTGCTCATTTTTGAAGCCTCTAACTTCCAATGACTCACTCTGTGTATCAGTCTTACACTCACACTCTCCTTTCAGGCTTGTGGAAGTGGTCAGAATAATTTGTCTGTCTGCGGCTAGCTTTTACTCATCAGTGACGACTAACTCTAAAAGACACACTATACATACAATTTAAAGGTGCAGTGTGTAAGATCTGGCAGCATCTAGTGGTGAGGTTGCAGATTGCAACCAAGTGAAACTTCTTCTGTGCCAAGCGTGTAGGAGAACTACAGTAGCCGATGCGGAATCGTGAAAACGTAAAACATGAAAACGTGAATGACCCTGTCTAGATCCAGTGTTCGGTTTGTCCGTTCTGGGCTACTGTAGAAACATGGTAGCCGTGAAGCGGACTCGTTCCATATGTAGATATAAACGGCTGATTCTAAGGTAACAAAAACTATTTGTATTTTCAGGTGATTATACACTAAAGAAAACATACTTATTAATATATATATATTCCATTTCTGCCAATAGATCCCCCTAAATGTGACACTCTGGTGTTACACCGGTACCCTCTCCGTTCAAAAATAATACATAAGGGAGGCAGTAGCTCAGTCCATGGGGAATTTGCTTGGGAACCGGAG
Organism: Sebastes fasciatus; assembly: GCF_043250625.1. NCBI lineage: Eukaryota > Metazoa > Chordata > Actinopteri > Perciformes > Sebastidae > Sebastes > Sebastes fasciatus. Next base: position 8,986,880 of record NC_133797.1, on the reverse strand, counting down.
GGTCGCCCGGTTCAAGTGTGGACATATATATAAAATATAATATAGTATATCAACAAATGTTATATTAATATTAAAATTTAAAGATAAGATCTCAGACGTCCAGGAAATCTTGGGCTTTCATCTTTGTCGACCAGGAATGTGGAATGCATCGCTTTTCTGTGTCCTTCATTATGTATTGTATGTGTAGTGCGTTTGGATGTCCTGCTATCAAAGATGTGTATACAGTAGAGTAATCACAGACACGCTGTAACTGATGCCCTACAATAGCTGTCATATTCTACAGACATCCATTGGTATTCAGCTTCTAAATGGAAATCGTAATTTGACAGGAGAAACCAATGATGACATGTAATAACACCGACAACCTCTAAATGACATATAAACGTTCACATTTACAGTTCAAACAAACGAGCACACACACACACACACACACACACACACACACACACACACACACACACTGACAGCGTTGTCTCACTGAGGGGTATACATCAGAGCCATCTTCGCTGCATCAGGGCTTGAGGGCCCCCAACAGATCCCTGATATTGAAATTGATTCGTCTCACATTGATTGTACTCCCTGCACCAACTGTATATCCGTGCTACATTATTTGCTATTGTCTCTCAGTTTCTCGCTCACTCCTCCAACCCCCCCCCCGCCTACAGGAAAGCGACTTCCCCCACAGAAGCAAATTGTGCCAACAGTCTCGTCTGAAAAAAAAATAAAAAAGAACAGAAAGCAGAGGGAAAACTGGGGATGATCCATACATCTGTGGGATGAAAAAAAGAAACCGAGAATGTTTCTTTCTTTCTCAAAAGGAAACTTCCACCAAAGAGCTTGTCCCACTCTACATAGAACAGACGACGAGCTCCCTCTCCTCTCTATTCTGTTCCCCTCACCCCCCCATCCTCTTCTCTCTTCCTTACAGTACAATAATTCTAATTATGTTCAGACAACTAAACATGCCAGCTCTAACGACAGCACAGATATGGGGAAATTGGCTCATTTGCACAATAATAAATGTAGGTTTGAGCCCATAGAAAGCCTATTAACATTTAAATGATACAAGGACGTTATCTCTAAAGTGTGTGCTTATCCAGGGTGGCTTTCTGCGTGGATGTGCAGTGAATGATCAAACAGTGCGTCTGCCTATGCCCCGCACTCCTCAGTGCAACACTGACAACCCCGCTGACAGTGCTTTGTAATTGGGGAAGAAAAGGGAGGCGGGGAAGGTTGTGAGAGGGAGGAAGTGAGTGGTGGGGGGGCTTACGCGGATCAGGATGGTATAGTGGAGGAGGGGGAGGAGCAGCGGGAGGTGGGAAAGCGAGGAAAGGGTTGAATTTTGTGGCAGAAAAGGTTGAAGGAGAAGTGGAAGCGAGAGCCTTGATGGGGAAGGAGAGGACACGGAGGTCTGTTACATGTCTGCCCAAGGTCCACACCTCAGCAAATATATCACTCCATATAAAAGATGTCAGGGCAACTTCACTCTAAAGATGGAGAAACGCCCACGAATAGAATGCTAAGGATATGCATACAACAAAGTCAGGAGACCTGTTAACATGCTATTCAGTGTTTAACATTATTTTATTGACAGGTCTATTATTTTATTGAGTTTTCTAATTACATTCTGTAGCTTGCGGCAAGTAACAGCAAGAAGGTCCAGGGTTCGATCCCCGGTGTGGGCAGGACCTTTCTGTGTGGAGTTTTTGCATGCTCTCCCGTGTTTGCGTGGGTTTCCGCCCACCACCAAATGATGTATCCCAGGTGAATTGGAGTAACACGTATGTCAAATCAATGTGCGGATACTCATTTGATCCGCTGTGGTAGACCCCTGATGGGAGCAGCCAAAAGACGAACAACTACATATCATTATGTAAGCTTTCCCAGTGGTGTTCCTTATGTATTTAAATCTGAACATGCAGATTTTGGTCAAAGTATGTATGTTTTAGTGTCAAAATGCTATTGTCCCAAGTCCTTCTAAAAACTTGTTTCCCCCACGTGACCTGACCTAGGTTTCTGCGTGATGACGCTGCTACAGGTACATTATATGGCGGTCGGCACGCTCCCAGTTTGAAGAAGCAGACAGGAAAACTGGATCCCAAAGTCACACAATAACACAAACAAACTAAGCGATGGATGTATTGGTAGACCAGCAAGTCCTGTGTTCTTTGAGGTAAAATGACTGTTTTTGTGAATGGAGTCTGGTCTGGTCTTGAAGACCGTGCTATAACTGCTTCAGTCCCCCATCAGAAAGGGCTGTCTGACAGCGAGATAAAGCTGTGAAAATACTCTATATACAGACGTAGGCAAAATCGTTGGTAACCTTCCGTTAAAGAAAGAAAAACCCACAAAGGTCACTGAAATAACTTGAAACTGAGAAAAGTAATAATAAATAAAAATTTATTGAAAATTAACTAATGAAAATCAGATATTGTTTTTGAATTTTGGTTCAACAGAATCATTTTAAAAAACAAACTAATGAAACTGGCCTAGACAAAAATGATGGTACCCTTAACTTAATATTTTGTTGCACAACCTTTTGAGGCAATCACTGCAATCAAGTGATTTCTGTAACTCTCAATGAGACTTCTGCACCTGTCGACAGGTATTTTGGCCCACTCCTCGTGAGCAAACTGCTCCAGCTGTCTCAGGTTTGAAGGGTGCCTTCTCCAGACTGCATGTTTCAGCTCCTTCCACAGATGTTCAATAGGATTTAGATCAGGGCTCATAGAAGGCCACTTCATAACAGTCCAATGTTTAGTTCTTAGCCATTCTTGGGTGTTTTTAGCTGTGTTTTGGGTCATTATCCTGTTTGAGGACCCATGACCTGCAACTGAGACCAAGCTTTCTGACACTGGGCAGCACATTTCGCTCCAGAATGCCTTGATAGTCTTGAGATTTCATTGCACCCTGCACAGATTCAAGACACCCTGTGCCAGATGCAGCAAAGCAGCCCCAGAACATAACCTAGCCTCCTCCATGTTTCACATTAGGTACAGTGTTCTTTTCTTTGGATGCTTCATCTCTTCGTCTGTGAACATAGAGCTGATGTGACTTGCCAAAAAGCTCCAGTTTTGTCTCATCTGTCCAAAGGACATTCTCCCAGAAGCTTTGTGGCTTGTCAATATGCATTTTGGCAAATTCCAGTCTCGCTTTTTTATGATTTGGTGTCCTCCTGGGTCGTCTTCCATTAAGTCCACTTTGGCTCAAACAGTGACGGATGGTGCGATCTGACACTGATGTACCTTGACCTTGGAGTTCACCTCTAATCTCTTTGGAAGTTGTTCTGGGCTCTTTGGTTACCATTCGTATTATCCGTCTCTTCGATTTGTCATCAATTTTCCTCTTGCGGCCACGTCCAGGGAGGTTGGCTACAGTCCCATGGACCTTAAACTTCTGAATAATATGTGCAGCTGTAGTCACAGGAACATCAAGCTGCTTGGAGATGGTCTTATAGCCTTTACCTTTAACATGAAGGTCTATAATGTTCTTTCTGATCTCCTGAGACAACTCTCTCCTTAGCTTTCTGTGGTCCATGTTCAGTGTGGTACACACCATGACACCAAACAGCACAGTGACTACTTTTCACCCTTTAAATAGGCAGACTGACTGATTACAAGTTTGAAGATACCTGTGATGCTATTTACAGGACACACCTTAGTTTAACATGTCCCTATGGTCACATTATTTTACATCTTTTCTAGGGGTACCATCATTTTTGTCTAGGCCAGTTTCATGAGTTTGTTTTTTAAAATGATTCTGTTGAACCACAATTCAAAAGCAACAGCTGATTTTCATTAGTTCATTTTCAGTAAATTTTTATTTATTATTACTTTTGTCAGTTTCAAGTTATTTCAGTGACCATTGTAGGTTTTTCTCTCTTTAACGGAAGGTTACCAACAACTTTGCCTACGTCTGTATAACGTAGACTTAAAGGGATATTGATTTGTTTGGGTGGCAGAAATTAATTTGTCTGCTGCTCCCGTTCACAGCCGTTATATACCTCGCTGTCAGACAGCCCGTTGCAACAGTAACAGGAGCCGTTATATTGTAGAACGCGGGAGTATGCATACAACCCAACTTCAAAAATCAAAATGAACTTTTTCAGTTATCTCCAAACTTAGCACAGCTAGTGAAACTTACATCACTGCTTTTTGCAAACGTCTGAGTGGGCGTTTCTATTTGAAAAAAACAGAACAGAACACAGATGGACCCGCCCACTAAACGGGCCATAAGCTGGAACATAGGGTCAACATTTTGTGTTGTTGACATGCACCGAGACCTGACATTTTTGTACTGTAATCATTCGCAGTTGTTTATCCCATAATGCATAATAATGTTCGACACGGTGCCTCATTTTGTAAAGAGCAACAAAGAAATTAATTTCCATGTAAAAACTGATGACGCGGTTCATCCCGAAATGCCACCTGCGACTCCATGCAGAGACTCCCGTCTTCATTTTGTCCAAACGGACCGACCCTGTGATTACGGAACTCTGCAGTGCGTTGAATCTAAAGATACACCTGTTGCATAAAAGCATTGCCATTTCCCTTTGTTATTAGTCATGTGGCCTTTAAACCGCTAAAACATGATGACATGCTATTATGCTTAAAATGCCACATATTTTGGGCTGTGACATTAACAAATAAAAAAAAAGAAGACATAGAACAAAAGTCAAATTAAACTTTATATTTTTATTATTTCTAAACTGTTTCAGTGCAGGTTCAGTGGAGTGTGAGGCTCTGCAGTATAAGAAACCTTTCCTCACATGGAATTGCTGGCTTTACCTAGATCTGTTCGATGATGGCTTTTGAGCTTTCAAACGTATATACATCTTTGTTTTATTTCATCCACAGACTGGAAACACATATATGTTATAGACGGGTCTGACATGAGTAAACATGTCTTGCTCATGCTATTTTGTGGTGTGTTAAACACCACTCTGTACATGTAATGATAGTTGCGTGACAAATGGACATGTCAGTGCTCTTTAGAAGGCAGAACAAGATGCGTACTTAATGAGTGCTGTGGCCTTTCCGTTAATATGACCACTTTAAATTCAGTCTCGGGCCGAGTCGGTTCTAGTGAGATTGCCATTGTGACTTTTACGAAAAAGGTTGCTCACTCAAAAAAGTGGGTTACTGTGTGATTTCTGCAGAAATCTGAGAAGATTCCCAGAAAACCCAAATCAGAGGAGAATAGAAAAAAAACTGATTTCTCAAGCTACATTTCTCCTGGACAAAGAACAATTCTTGGCAATGTATACGCGTAATCGGTTCTAATATGCTTTTCCTATACAGTATATGCATGAGCATGACTAACTGTTCCAGTGCTGCGGGGATCAAAATAAATATTATTACACATAGCGATACATCCTTGTATAGAGCTGAAACAATAAATTGATTAATCAATCATCGCACAAATAATTGGTAACTATTTTGATTATCCAACAATCTTAACAGAGAACCTATAATGCTCATTTTCTAGTGCATATTTGTATTTTTTATTTTTTTCTACTAGAACATGTTTACATGCTTTAATGTTCAAAAAAACGCTTGTGATCAATCAACGGTTGTGATTGGTCAACCGAACCTAACTTTTCGGACTTCAGCTCTGCTCTAACTAGCTTTGTTTGAGGTCGTGCCAAACTATTGTACACAAATGTGTCACTTAGTGACATCACCACGTTAAAGAAGAAAAGGCAGGACTTCAAGCAAGGCATTTCAGGCAATTCAGGAGCAGTGTAACTTTGCAGACTTTTTACATGAACAAAAAAGTATACAACACACTAAAAGAAATAGAAAAAGCACAACAGCATAATAGGTCTCCTTTAAGTCATTTTTCAAGTATTCCAGCTTTTCCAATATGTCAATTTGCAGCATTTTTTCTATTTCATATTATTGTAAACTGAATATTTTAAGGTCATGACTGTTGTTTGGACAAAACAAAACATTTGAAGAAATCACTTTTTTTCAGTATTTTGTGACTTATTAGACCAAACAATATGTTGATTAATTAAGTAATCATTAGATTAATTGACATGCAAATAATTGTTAGTTGCAGCCCTGTTCTTGTATTCAAAATAACTGAATAAACTGACACTAGAGCTGAAACGATTCGTTGATTAATCAACTAGTCGATCAGCAGAAAAATAATGGGAATCTCTTTTGATAATCAATTATTAATTTATATCATTTTCAAGCATAAATGCCAAACATGCTCTAGCTCCAGCTTCTTGTTAGTGAGGATTTGTTTTACTCTTCTCTCATGTGAAAGTTAAATGCTATGGCCATTTTCATTACGTTCTGACATTTTAAAGACCAAACAACTAATCGACTGATACAATGAATTAATAATCTACAGCTTAATTGATAATGAAAGGGTGTGTTTGTGGGCTAATGTCATGCTTGAATTTCTGTGAATGTATATGTAGACAGCTTTGGGCCAAATTAGTATTTGGAGTGTAACGGTACACAAAAGTGGTGGGAAGCTGTCCATTTTTGTTCCGTTCTGCTAATTGACACATTTGTGTGATGCCGCTATAATTAGTTGTTTGAAGTGTCTCCACAGATAAACACGACTTCAGTTTAAAAATGTCGGCCTACCGTTTGACACAAGTCAAGCTTGATTAACCCGTCTAACAGGGGTAAACCGACTACTAATTTATCAAATCTAAAAAGATTTTGAAAATGTGAGAGACGCCACACGACATGTTATGATGAATTTAACCATTTTGTTCCTATAGTGCGTGGTGAGCAACAATTTGGCCAAAACAGCACATCGCACACTAACAGATTCATTCATGAAAAACAAGAGTTCCGACTTAAAAAAAAACAGAAATCTCGCAAAATCTCTCGCGATCAAATGTAAACAAACATGGCAGATGCCGGGCAGGAGGTATTAGTGATGTTAGTTTGTGCACTACTTTGTACTGAAAATTCACAAATAAAAAATAAAAATAATGGATGAAATCACAGAGACACTTTAAATAAACACTTGTGTTGTTGCCACAAATCAACAAATTGGTCCTCTATTTCTGAGGACCATCTTACTACTACTTTATGCTTCGTGTTTTGCATTAGCTCATGCATTAGCTGCGGCATACATGATGGCAGTGATGTTCCTTCCGCTTTCGTCAGCTTAGTTCTCAATTGGCTATCACTCTTTTGTCTTATCGGCATGTTTAATAATTACAATTTGAAATTGGTAGGGCCAGGATGGACTTCCGAGCCGATTGAGGGATGTAAAAAACACTCCTAACATACCTCACACCACAAGAATATCTGGAAAGATGATCTTTAGAACCATCATTACAATCAGGGATTGGCTGACAATTGTCCGGAGAGGGTAATCAGGCCCAAAATTGGCTTGATTCTCGTGTAGTGTGTACCCAGCATTACGCATGTGCGAGTAGTAGACATAAACAGCTGTGTGGGTCACAGGGCATACCGAACCAAATGTCCTGTATGGTTCGAAAGGAAAGGAATACACGAACCGTGGCACCCGTAGTCAGCACCCACTGATACATGCTAAAATAAGCAGTGTGCCTCATGACAAGCACACACAGTCTCTCTTCACCCCCTCTTCCCCCTCTGGTGGGAACGCAGTTTACCTCTTCAACCCTCATTACCATACCAATAGCGAGCAGACAGCTAAAGCTAGTTTGTCAAAGGTATTTTAATTACCAATTAGAAAGTTGGCTGCCTGTGCGTGAGCTAGTTCAATATATTTTTTCACTCTGCTTCTTGCTTTCTCATACTACTCACACACACACACACACACACACACACACACACATACACATAGGTGTATAGCCCAGAGCACAAGGTCCCCCGGTGCCGTAGCCTTGATAAACAATGTCTCATTCAGCTCCATATGAATAATTAAGGGTCGAGTGTTGAGAAGAGGGGACACTTGTTTATTCACAGAGAATAGCCGTGTCGATGGCTGTATACCAGCGTTGCAGAGATGCCAGAGGAGCTTACGGCCTGCCTGTGACATTATCTAAATGGCACACTTACAAAAGACGTGCAAACACACAAAAAATCTTCTGCATGCGCACTGTGCCACACTAAATAACATTCATAAATGATAAACGAAGTAGATAAATAGTGTGGTAAATATGAAATATTGATGCGGCTTTTGGCAGACGAGGCATGTGATGTTCTTATTAAGAGTGTCCCTGTGTGTGTGTGTGTGTGTGTGTGTGTGTGTGTGTGTGTGTGTGTGTGTTCATGACTGTTTACAGCATATGGATTTTCTGGTTCAGAGGTGCGTCCGGCCGGGTGACAATGAAGTCAGTGCATATTTTTTTCTAATATGAGACCATAAAAAAGGCTTTACTGTAAATTGCAAATGGTAAAACCTGAAGCTCTGCAGCTGTGGATGTCAACCTGGCAGGTTCCATGAGGTTTGTGACTGACTGATAATTTTCCTCGGCTCTGCTGGCCTTTTGCGGCACCTTTTAAATATATAATGAAGAATATATCTCTGTCTCTTTGTTCTTGCCTTCCTTATGCCCTTTGACTGGATCCATCAGCTCTTATTGACTTGCATAGCTATAACTTCACCCCTGCAGAGTTGATGAGGAAAAGTGCAGATTTTGCACAATCCCACAGTTTGGGCACGTCAGGAGCGATACATGTGATGATGCACGTTCAGGGGGAAATTAATCTGCTTTGAAACAATATCAATACGATGCATGATGCAACGGGTTTTACATAATAATCCAAGCTGCGTGTTACTTATAGAGTTTTGACTGCGGTATTTACAGCTCGCAGAGTGTTTGTGTTGTGAGAAAAAGTTGATGAGAATGAACGCAGACAACACACTTAGTATATTGTTTAGGCTAAATCTCATTAATGTCTATAGGCACAGACATGACTGCCGCTTAGCTCGCAGCAGTCATTTAGCAGAGCAGTTCCGAATGCACAGCTTTGAGCCTGAGGGGTTACAGCTCACATACTGTGAGACTCAAGTGAAAACAATCAAGGAGGCCGGCGTCAGCGCACAGGGCACAGCTTAGTATAGGCTTATACAGTACAGTAGAGTGGGTTCCACGCACTCCAGTTTCCGCTCTGCTGTATTTCTCTGTGGGATGAACACTTAGTCTTACGGCCCAGACACACCAACCTGACATCAAAGACCTAGCGGCGACGAAGGCCGACCGTTGAGTCTCAAGTGTCTTGGACAAAAAGTTGTACACGAATACACCACAGAGACTACAGCCGACGTTCAGTAAGAATGTACGTTCAACGGCAGCGTGACAGGAAATAACACTTTGATGCCAAAAATAAAGTGACGCCAAGGGGCGTGACAAACGGCAGTATGTGACTAGTTGAGATGAGAATGTGTTGGTTAGGGGTAATAGAAAAATGCCGTTTACTGTAGTCTATTTAAAGATAGTGTTGCTCCTAATAGGTCTTACTTTAGTCTTTTCATGCTAATTTGTACATTATGTGTGCTTAAACTAATAGTCACAATACACAAGTTGGTTCAGTGCCATGTGAAATGGCAACACATTACAATGAGGGGGGCCACCAAACCATCCCAAGAGTAGTGAAGCTCTAAAGGCCCAGACACATCAAGCCGACATCAAAGAAGTAGCAGTGATGAGGTCCAATGGTTGCGTCATCTCACGTCTAGTTAGCGCTTACATTATGCGCCTGCGTGGGATGAAATAACTCTCCACACCAGCAGGCGGCGGTAGTCTGTATTCGCCATTCAAAAAGGGAAACCGGAAGGCCGAGGACGGCGGATATACAAGCCGTTGTTAGGACACGTACATGAAACAAAGCGGCGTTTGACGACCATTTTAACACCACTCTCACTCACCACTTTGCCTCATTCCAGATGGCCATGTGGTTGCGAAAATATGTGTGTATTGGAATGATCAAATGAGATGAAGATGAACAATTTAGAAGAGCCTTCTGTATTTACTCGTTGGCTTGCTCTCCTCACTTCCGTTTCTCTTCTCGTGCTCTGATTCGTTGAAGCTGAACAGCCAATCTGAGTGATTTCTCTCACCGATGGTCTCTGCCGCCTATTCAACATGCTGAATTAAAAAAAAACTCAGACACGGGCAGACTAGAGCCAACGCTGCGGGATACACTGCAAGCGCACACTCACCGACGGCCCCAAACTGTCCAACGGCACCAAACTGTCCGTCGGCTTGATGCGTCGGGGCCTTTAAACAAGACTTCAGCTCTCCCCTTATTATTTCATCAGTGTTTCACGATAGCAGCTGTAAGGTTCTGGTGGCAGGAAACAGAGTAATAAAGACAGATGTGACTGCACAGCAGGAGCTGGTAGTCAAACCTTGCAGTCAGGGTATTGTGCTATTGGCAACACAGAGCACCAGACAGCTTGACCACGGGGGTACTCTGCGAGACACATCGGAAATCTGTGATGGATAGCTGTTGAAAGAATAATGAGTCATATGAAAAGCGTGCCACAGCACGAGGCTTCACTTCATTATGCTAGCATTTCGCTCTGAGGTGTTAACAAAAAACAGCAACACCTTGACACCGTAATATCTATTTGCAGAGGTGGTAGAAGTGTCATTAAGGGAGGCATATGTCAAGCAGTTACTCGGCTTGAATTGGAAGTACTCTCCAATGGTTCCTGCATCTTTGGCCTGAACTAAAAAAAAACATCCCTGCAGGGGATAGCAGCGAATTTTGGGTCGTGCATATTGCATGTTTTGCACTGTCCAATCTTACCTGTGGCAGATTGCCAGTGCTCTAAGTGCTATGACTTGGCATTTCTACGTTCCACATAATTAACATACGGTGTAAGACTTCATTTGAGTGCCAAAGTTTGAAATCGGTCCAGTAGAGTTGCACTAGCATCTGAATGTGTTATTTCAATATCAGAGCACTTTCAGAAATTACAAGTCTGTATAAATACGAGGAGTGAAAAGCGAATTGTTAAATGCATGGGTCAGATCCTTTTTAACTGCAGTCGTTTGTGAGAAAAACAAGCAAAAATGTCTTAAAATCTCACAACGCTAGGTGTAAAAAAGCCTTAGAAAAGAAAAACAAAGTAATAATTTGTTCCTTGGTCCAACTGTTCACCAAATTGAATCGGAATCTGTTAACAAGTTTTTGAGGTTTCATGCCAACAAAGAAAGAGACAAACTGAAAACACAGCTTCCTTGGCAGAGGTATTTTTATTTTTTTTCCCACCAAAATTAAATTGGATAGATTTTCTTTGACAATGTAGTTAAGAATGTGGCACTTTTTTTTTTGTTCTGATTAAGGACACACGACTCTGCCAAAATACTTTTCTTGTAAAAACAGCCATTTACAGCTTAGTCTGTTTTAACAGCCATTTGTAACATTGTGCAGATACACTGTGATATTTTTAAAGTCTATGACATGTAATACGATTTTACTTCAACTGTAGCTTGTTAACATTAAAGCGGCAGTAGAATATGTTTTGCATCATTAGGCAAAAATCCCATAATAACCTTTGAGCTTATTGTAATGCAAGTGTTCTGAGAGAAAACTAGACCTCTGCACCTCCTCATGGCTCTGTCCTCAGGCTTTAAAAAATCTAGTCTGTGATGGGAGACTTTGGCCAATCACAGGTCATTTCAGAGAGAGAGAGTGTTGGAGTAGAAATCAATTAACAACACAAAACAATGACAAATATTGTCCAGAAACCCTCACAGGTACTGCATTTAGCATAAAAAATATATGCTCAAATCATAACATGGCAAACTGCAGCTCAAAAGGCAACAACCGCAGTCAGTATGCTGACTTGACTATGACTTGTCCCAAAGTGCATGTGATTACCATAAAGTGGGCATATTTGTAAAGGGGAGACTCGTGGGTACCCATAGAACCCATTTTCATTCACATATCTTGAGGTCAGAGGTCAAGGGACCCCTTTGGAAATGGCTAAGACAGATTTTCTTCGCCAAAATTTTGCCTAACTTTGGAGGGTTATTTAGCCTCCTTTGCGACAAGCTAGTGTGACATGGTTGGTTGGAATTGAACTGAGTCCGCTACAACTTTAAAAAACGCAAGTTGCGTTAATAAGTTAAAGAAATTAGTGGCGTTAAAACCAATTTGCGTCAACGCGTTATTATCGCATTAACTTTGACAGCCCTACTTATTATTACTGCAACACAAGCTGGATTTACCGCTGAGACGCCGTCGGCGCAAGTTGATGATGTTGGCTACTTTTTAATTTGCCGGAACGTGTCATAATGCTAAAAATGCTATAAAATCAAACTGGAGTAAGCTCATAGACCAGACCGGCCAAACAGGAAATCAACCCAACTCCACTAACAGATTTAATTGAATTAATCACCTACTTTCCTTTTCCATTATGTCATATTGTAGAGTTCAGTTACAGTGCAACACTGTGTTTTTGAAATACACTTGAGGAATTCTCCCAGTGGTATGTGTCTTATTGTGAAAGATATGTGATTATCAGGATTACACCGCTGGCCTAGGGCACACATAACACTACGCAACATAACATCCAGACAGGGTTACCCACACACACACACATCAATCTGTATCTTCCCATCCATCTCACTACAGTGTAATCGGCCTTATTTGACCTGAGCTGAGGGGGGTCAACAGGGCGGACAGATGTTTCATGATAATGGTGTGTGTGTTGTGTGTGTCAGGGGATAAGGCTAGCAGGCTGGTTTTAGACCTACTCCCACTCTGTTTTTCTCTCTCTTATTTCACTTCTTCCTTTATGGCCCCAGGTCACATCAGTTGCAATTAATCCATCCTTCCTCATCGCTGATCCACTGATCTTACATTAAGGAGAGGGCTTTATCTCACGGTGTGTGTGTGTGTGTGTGCGTGTGTTTGTGTGTAAACGCAAGATAGTGCTTAACCCTGATCTCAATCTCTAGGAGCAGCAGGGGGTACGAGGGGGGTTACCCTCTAACAATGTGCGCACACTCATTTGTGCACTCATTCCCTCACACACATACTCACAAACGTATTTATAAAATACATCCAATAATGCTAAGATCCTGATGGAGGGCCAACCAATTTCCGACTATCACAATGCCCATAAAAAAACCCCAAAGCCAATAACTCCCCCGAGGCTCATAACTCACTCTTAATCGCCTTGTACTTCTGTCGGATCTGACATCGCCGCGGCTCTCAATATGCCTGGCTGGATCTCAAATCTCCCACCTTTCCTTGAGTCTCATCTCCTCACTCATCCTCACTTCTTGGCCTCTATTAGAGGAGCACATCCCAAGCCTCTCCCCCTTTTTTCCAGCTCCGCTCCCCGATGGTATCGGAGGACGAGGATAGAAAAAGCGAGGGAAGCGAAACCAAGAGTTTGATGAACCTCAAAGCGAAAGACTCAAGGAATCCGGAGACACACTTCTGACACTCGTCCCCCCTCCTCCCTCCTCCTGGATGTCCTATATAATGAATGTTTTAATGAGTGCCCAGCCTGTTTTTAGCCGTGTTTGTTAATTAATCAGTATGCATGCCGTGCCAGCAGATGGCAGTAAGGATAAGGTGCCTCTGGGGATGCAGCTAATAGGGTAATAGGAAAGGGGAGGAGAAAGAGTGACAGAACAGTCCCCAGATTGCAGACAGGTGACCTCTGTCACAATATGGCATGTCGGGGTTGTTGTAGTATATGCTGCTGAACTCGCGTGGTCATGAAAGGGCAGGATTTGCATGTGTGTGCTTGTGTAATACAGACACAAGCACGTGTCGGTACATGTACACAAACACAGGTCAGAAATACACACATACATGGAGTACACACACGGATACCGCACACCAAGTGCAGTAAAGGGAACATTTTCTCCTGCTCTCCCCCCCCAGTGGGGCCCTCAACTGGACTGGTTTCCAGGGCAGTGTAGAGGGATATTAGTGCTGCTGTGGGGCCCCATCACACAGATGGACGGGGCCCAGCACATATGCTGACAGAACATTATACGTCTCTCTCTACTTCTCCGTATAGAGCCCCGCCCGAGTGCACAGGGGCCCCGAGCGGAATATTAATGTTCCCAATTCAATTTGCAGGAGCTAAAGCTACTTCCTGGATGAGCAGTGTCGACACTTCTGTGTAATGGATGACGAGCATGCAGGGATAGTGTGTTGTTGACCTAATAACAAGGTAGGAGTAGAAAATAAAAGCTTGGATAAACTATGGCTGCTGGTGTTGTTTCATTTTCTCTCTTACACTATATGGAATCGTTGCTAAAGAAAGGAAGAAATGTCGCCTCTCCTTTAGACATATACATTTTATGTTTTTATACTCTGTCTTGAGAGCACTACATACCAGGTCTGCACTGATTATGTATCTTTAGCAGGAAGAAGTGGACGTAGTCACCGTAACGTTAACCATTGGTTTGTGGACTATGGTTTTCAAACCTTGAGTTTGCCATTTTGGCCATCGCCACCTTGGTTTTTGGCCACCGCAATCTTGTTTTTTGGCTGTCACCAAATTGGTTTTTGGCTGCCGTCATGTTGGTTTCGGCCGTTGCCATCTTGGTTTTTGGTCATCGTCATCTTTGATTTTGGATCGTCGCTATCTTGGTTTTTGGCCGTCGCCATTTTGGTTTTTGGCCGACGCCATCTTGGTTTTTGGCCGTCGCCATCTTGGTTTTTGGTCATCGCCAGTTTGGTTTTTGGCCGTCGCCATCTTGGTTTTTGGCCGTCACTATCTTGGGTTTTGGCTGTTGCCATCCTGGTTATGCAACCAGAAGTGACACGAGAGGGTGGAGCTAAGTACAACCGAACACTGAATAAGACGTTTTTAGGCGACCAAAATGTTTCAACTAACTTTCATGAACTGAAAACACACTGTGAAAGGGTTAAAGTTGTAAGACAAAAACACAGACAACTCCCAGACCGAACAAAGCCGTAGTAGCAACCTGTCAATCACGGTAGCCACGCCCTAAAGCATATCCTGCTAACAACATTGACATACTAATTATCACCTTATACAGTTGATATAGCAAACTTGTTAGCAAACATTTGCTTATGAACACACCACATATGTAGCAACAGTAGTTTTCCTTTAGAGTTGTGTCTGTGTCCACCTGATGGATGCAGGCCCAATATTTGCCCTCCTTTCGACTCTGTTTTGGTCTCCACCAACTCCTGACGGAAATATTTCGCTGTGAGCTGCAAAATGCTCCACTGTGTTTGCTAGCTAGTAGCTGTTTGTTGCTGAGCAGGTCGTGCAGAGTGGGTTTGAGTGGTAAGACTGAACCATACGGTAAAGTCATGGGCCTTGAAACCAAAACAACAATCAAAAACTCCATAGAGTTGAGTGGAACTATGGAGTCGGGTGAAAACTTCGAGCGACCCCTTTCACATTAAACATAGTCATTTGATCGTCTGTTAACATAAAACCTAATGAATAGAGCAGCTTTAAGCACTAGTTGTTGATACCAGCTCTGCCCTCGACACTTCCTGTACATACCATAGAGAGGCGAAGACCCTTCCCTTCTGGTGTAACACCAATGGACCTTATTTGGGAAAAAAATATGAACAGTAGTCAACGGCGAGAGACTTCCCGTTTGAATTGTGCATTATGATAGCATTGCATCATTGCTTCGATAAAGTAAACAACAGGAAATACGCCTCAGAGGATTTGCATTAGAGCACTTTTGGAGCAATTATTTTAGCAGAATTGTATTGATGATTTTTAATGGAACACAGTTCCAGATCAAGTATTATGTTTATGCACTCGTTTGTTTACTGTTTGTTTTAACGGTCCTTTTTTTGTTGTTGTTTTACTGCATATTTGTAGTAGGGTATATTATGTGCACTGTTGAGCATTACAATGCTCTAAAAATATGCTCCAGATATGTTTTATCATTTCATCATTATAGTCAGTATATAGACTAATAAACAAGGGAAGAAAAAAGAAAAGAAAAAATCTATACAAACTATATAAGAAACCTGTTTTGACAAAATACCTGAATCATTCAGCTTCCAGCCAAGGCGCACTATTGTTCCGACTGTATAATGAGTGTATAATGTGCTGTAGAATACATTTATGAGTGCTTAGCTTGAAATAACATTTTTTTTTTTTTAAAATGATGTCCTTATGCTCCCTTGCTCTCTTTCTCTCTGTGCTGGTGACTCGACTCGTGGCGCTCTCTGGCTTAGCGCTCGTATTTAAGCCTGCATTTTAGCCGACTGCCTTTCAAGAGCCCAATCGGAGGGCTGAAAAGCGTCTCACCCACTTTTTTTGTTTTTGTTTGGCACAGTAGGAATTAGGGCAGCTCTCATCATGGCGGTTGTTCACACAAACACGCAAAATAAAGAGCTCTTTCTTATGGTGAGGACCTAGGGGGGGAGTTCAGGGAAGTGCTGTTGGCCACAATTTGTCAAAGTTCATTTATTTTAAAATCCTCCAAAAACACATGACCAGCCTTAGTGTCACACTTGAATTGTCGGCCCTTTAACACTTTTAAGTGTTGCTCGTGGAATCACAGATTTGTATGGATATAATACAAACCACAGCAAAGATCCATGTTTACACAATCCATGATGCCATAAATAAGCAGAACAAGTATAAATACATTCAGAGGACAAAGATTATCTGGGATGTAGATTGTCATGTTATCCCGAATTACAGGCAGAAAACTGAGGGAGGGGGGCGGGATGGGTGGGAGGTAGATAACATTTAGCTTATCCCCATTGTAGAATCTTAGTCTCGGCTAGCCAGCCGGCTCCAGTTAATAACAGTTTAGGCTTGGTGTTTCCATGGCGACCAATACTTGATTGCTTGCCCTAATCTTCTTTAATGTGGCTTAATGCCGTTTGTACCTCTCAACATTTTGAGCTTTAGTCTGTCTCTGTCAGTCCATGCTGCAGTGCAGAGTGAAGGATGTGATGTAACGTAACAGGACTCACAGGAAAGGGGACATTTCCTGCTCGACTTTTGACATTAACCCTCTTGAGACCAACGGTAGACCCGTTTTTGTCTTTTTTTTTGGGGGGACAGGAGGTATTTAGGGGGAGGTAGCAGGTCAGCAGTAGATGTCACATATAAGTTGTGTACATCATCTGAAAGCTGGAAAGATTAATTTGAAATAAAGCTCAGCACTGTGTGTCAAGTTGCTCTGGTCATGAGTCAGAAATAAACATTACTTAACTAATTATTTAAAATCAAATGTAAAATAGTATAAGGGTTTAGAATATTACGATCAAAGTATATGATGGTCATCCCCATGCTCTATGATGCCTCATAAGTTGTTGCAGCAATTTTTGGGTTGGTACCATTTCTTATACAGATTTGGTGTTAAATTTAACCATTTTTTACCACAGAATTGATCAAAATGATCAATAATCCTTCCAAACTACCGCATTAAGACACCAAGACCTTGAGGAACACCATAGAAAAAGCCATGCTGTGATTTGGTATCAAAAACTTTTGACATTTGGAGATTTCTGCAAGAATTGCATTGTTCAGCGATTGGATGGCGAGCACTTCTGTTCTGGAAACTGCTCAGAAACCCCCTTATTGTCAATATAGCAAGGAAAGCCAGAATCCATTCTCTGAATGCTCTAGGTCTGTAGTTTGTGGTTATAAAGTTTCATGAGGCTGTGATTATCCTAGAGGTCACCACAGGTCATTTTATACAGAGAGGTCAAATTTCCAAAAATGGTCTCACTACAATGAAATGGCTACTTTGGGGACTAACATCATCAGACATGAATACACTTGCGCTCATTGGATCCACAATAGTCTCAGCTTTACAGTGATGCCCAATTTGTGGGTACCCATAGAACCCATTTTCATTCACTATCTTGAGGTCAAGGGACACCTTTGAAAATGCCAGTTTTTCCTCCACACAATTTAGTTCAACTTTGGAGCGTTATTTAGCCTCCTTCTCGACAAGCTAGCATGGCATGGATTCTTTAGGTTTTTTCTAGTTTCATATGATACCTGTACTTTCACTCTAGTGCTAAAACTGAAATCGCTACAGCTTCTGAAAGATGGTAAAGTTGGTTTCAGAGGGTTAAGACGGCTTCCCCAAATGTAAATGCACTTTTAGTGACCTGTATGACATGACAACGGTCTAACTGTTTACTGGCCGCAGTGCTTTTCCTCATATTGAACATATAGTGTTTAGAAATAGCTCTGAAAAAAACGTCCCTCCTCAAACTTTCTCACGCTCCACCCATGGCCCCTCTCCCTCCCTCCCTCCCTTCCCCCATCTCTTTCTCTAACTTCTTCTGTCTGCCCAGGCTTCACAGCTCCTCTGAGACTCCTGCAGCTCTGTAGTTACTACTGTTTTCATCCATGTCCACACAGAAACTAACAGGCCCCTCGTCGCACCAGGATAAAGCCTTCAAATGTACAGTACATCCTTAGCGGTTATCTTGGTGGCTTGGAGAAAGTTGGACGATACTTCCTACTCCTTAGGACAGGAAGAAAACGCACCAATTATAGAACATAGTCTGTTGAGATCAAATTGCAGCATGTAATATTTCAGAGGCTTTGCAATTAAATACAGACAGCAGCACCTAAAGGTATAATTAAAATGAAATTGAGCCTGCCAATCTTTGCAAGGACCTCAAGGTATGAATGCTGAGATATTAAATCAATACTTCTATCTCTGAAAACACCCATCCAATCTCACAGACACCCTCTAGAACTGATGGATGGAGCAATGTACTTTTCATGCAAATCAATATCTTACCTTATTCAGAGTACCACATAGGAAAAACAACACATCGCATTGGCATAATATCTGTATAAAGCTGCCTAACCAAATCCATCATACGTATATAACTACACAAGCCAATACACAATCAGAAAAAGAGGTTACTTCAATTGCAAATGCCTACGCCGATTTGTTAATTTGGACGCGGATGGCATCCACATTAGTCACATTTTGAAAACTACTCAAATCCAAAGGTTTTTCCGCACCGTGATGAATTAGCCTCCTTCAAGCAGAATAGGTCTTGGCTTGTTTGGGGTGAAAAATGTGAATGTAGCACAGTTATCCATTTTAAAGATTGCACCGTAGATAACATTCTGCTCCTAAAGCTTAGATCAGGGATTTCCCAAAACACCGAATCAGAGACATACCAATCTTTGAAAAAACTTGCAAGGGAAATTCCAATAGTAGAAGGTTCGTACTCCAATATTCAGGTGAATGTGGTTCACACAGCGAACTGAGTGGTTATCAGCAGCTGAGAAGATCAAACTATCAATTGCAAGATAGATTTTGAAACATCATAAGAAAGGACAAACTTTTGTCAAAGAAAACAATAAATAGACTCTGTTTCAAAGGTTATTCTGGACCTTGGGAAACAGCATTTAAAGTAGGGATGCAGCGATACTGATACTGGATCGGATATCTGGCTGATACTGACTCAAATAGCTGGATCGGATATCGGCGACAATGGGGGCCGATCTATTCAATTAAATTCTATGTTTCTATACTTTATAACTTATTTACTGGAATTTGAATTCCTGTTTAAGTTTGACTGATTTATTGCTGCAATAATAAGTTCACACTTTGAAAAATTGTAATTCCTGTTAAATTTGAAGATTTTTAGTTTAAACCTTTTTTTGTGCCTCTGTGTCCTCCGGTGTCCTAAAGACAAGAGGAAAACAACCAATCAGAGCCGAGCTGGAGCCTTTCTGTCTCTGAGCAGCTGTCAATCACTCGCAAACTCCGATCAAACGGTCAAACTAGGCAGCGCTGATCAAATATGAATCAATATTCTGTTACTGTAATGCCAATTTCTCACATAAAAATGTTTTCAGAAACTTCTTGTAGTGTACTGTTTAGCTGTAAAAATGAGAAAGTTTGTAACCACGGCAGCCATGTTGAGATCAGTTGAGGAAATACCAAGCACCGCCCAACAGCCGACACAGTACACTACAAGATGTTTCTGAAAACATTTTATGCGAGAAATACGCATTACAGTAAAATAATATTGATTCATAGTTGATTGGAGTTTGCAAAATGATTGACAGCTACCTCCGTTGGATGATCAGCCAATAGGAACGCTCTCTCTCTGAAATGACCTGTGATTGGCCAAAATCTCCCTTCACGGGCTAGATTTTTTAAAGCCTGAAAACAGAGCCATGAGGAGGTGCAGAAGTCTAGTTTTCTCGCAGAACACTTGAATTATAATAAGCTGAAAGGTTATTTTGGAATTTTTGCCCAATGATGCCAAAAATATTCTTCCTACTGCCGCTTTAAGGTGCAAAGTAGGAAAATACCTCAGAGACTTTAAACATCTAGACCAGGGGTGTCCAAACTACAGCCCGCGGGCCAACTGCGGCACGTGGTCCATTTTTAATTGCCCTGCAGCTAATTCTAAAAATATAATGGAATCTGGCCCACACATGAAACTTGCAGTTGTGAAAACTGTCAATATAATTGACCAGTTTTTGAAAGAGCATGACCGACCTCTTCATGAACTGAGTGACCCTCTATGGTTGGCAGACCTGGCATTTCTAGCTGATCTTACTGATCATCTCAACACATTGAACAAGAGCCTGCAAGGCAAAGACCAGCTCCCACCACAACTTTACGCACACATGAAAGCATTCCGTGCGAAGCTTCGTCTCTTATATATACCCATCCCCTTGTCCCCTTATTTTTCCCCCTGTATACAGGGCTGTGAAGGGGGATCACCATCCCGACTAAGAAGCAATCTCAGGCTGCTGTTTTATGTAACAAAATAAATGAAAACCCATTAATAAAAAGTTGTGATGTAGGATTTCTTTTTTTCTTTAAGCATATTCAAATATCAAGCATAATTTACCTCATTTGATTAATTTTGTTAACTTTAATACACTAGAGGTGAGGTGATATACCTCACCTCTATTGAGTGGCCCGGCCTTTCGTATATTTTTCTGTATGTGGCCCTCAGCGAAAAAAGTTCAAGGACATCCCTGATCTAGATTCACATGTTACACATGGAGATTTCATAGCTACAGTGTACAGGGGAATAAATACTGCATGCAAAATATAAAAGATCCGCCATGGTTTACATGGCATTTACCGCTGGCTGTCACGTTGGACTGATGCATGTTGGTGATTGGCTACGCACATCAAAGCATGTCAGTAGAGGGAAAGGATGCTTTGCAAACAAGTCGAGCTCTAGATCCCGGTTGCCTCGTTATAGATATGGTAAATGACGTACATCATATCAACGTATAGTAACACGTACAAAGGCATTAATTAAGTGTACGAAGAAGAGTAGTCAGATGGGTGTTTTTTTTGTGCTGAACACACACACACACGTTCAGGAGGCAGCCCCATACTCCACACACAGTGCAGCTGTGATGCTGGCACAAGTGTTAGCCCAGCTGGCAATGTGTGCATCTCAATGGCATACCGGGGTTCTGTTGAAATTATAGATGTGCCAACAGATGTTTGGCAGGGATGCTACGGGTGTGTGACACTATCTGTATGTTTACTTGTGTGTGGGTGTGGGTGTGTTTGCATGTTCCAGCGTGCACACTTGCTGGTGTGTATTTCACCAAATGCTGTTTGGTTGTTCTTTGTGTGTGTATAATGTATATATCATTTGTGTTCATCTCCCCATGGGTTGGAGAGATTGTATGCGTGTGTGTGTGTGTGTGTGCATCTATGTGTGTTAAGCCCATGAAGATGAATTAGAGGAATTAAGAATTTATGTGAGTGGTTGAACATGAGCAACCACCAGTGGTTCTCTTTGCAATATTGATACCGCATTGTAACAGGAAGCAAGCGAAGCCTTCGGCGGAATAAAATATACGAAGGAATAAAATACAGATATAAAGACAGAGAAGATGATTAGGGAGAGGGGGAAAACAGAAAGTAAAGGCAGTGGAAATGAGGTGAGAGGAAGTTGACAGAGGGACTAAAGGTGATGAAAATGGAGGGAACGAGGGAGTGCAGAGGTGGAATCATAATGCAGAAGGAATTTGAGAGACAGGTTATATAATGTTATTGTGGTTCTTTTCTTTTTTTTATCTGAAAGGGTACGAGGGTAAAGATGAGGTTGAACCTGGATGAGGGAGACATAGATGGAGACTGAGCCATGTCAGGCATACAGGAAGGGGGTCACTGAAATGCCAAGAAACAGTAGAAGAGACAGAGAGAGAGAGATAAAAAACAAGTAAATGCTAGAGCTAAGAAACCCTAACCCTACAGCATGCTGTTTTTTTTTTAACTTGTAATTATTAAAACCTTTCCTCAGAACAATCATTACATAGCGCCAGGCCACCCACTGGCCTCCCGCCTTATAATCAAATCAGCGGCACACTTTCCACCTCACTGCTGCCACTCACTTCCAGCATGCGCTGACAAAAATGACAGGCACAGCAAATGCATGGAAGTAAGGGAGGGGAGGGGAGGGGAGGAGAGAAGCCCAGGAAGAAAAAGGGAAGACTTGATGGAAGATGTGAGAGTAAAAAAAAAAAAAAGGAAAGGATGGGGGTGGAGGGGAGGTGCTGTACACTCAAAAGGGAAGGATGGAACAGAAGGAGAAGAGCACGCAGGGAGGGGGTGTGGGTGGAAAAAGGGAAGGAAGGATCAGAAATAACAGAAGTGCGAAGGAAGACGAGAGAGCAAAGGAGGAGAAGCAACATCCGCGATGAAAGCGAGAAAGTGAGTGCTGCGGGAGTTTAAATGAGGTTTACAACACTTTGGAACAACGTCGAAACAGCAGCAAAGGAAAAAGAAAAAGAGACACGGCGAGAAGATGAAGTGAGAACGAGCGAGCCCGACGAAAGAATCAGAGAGAGGGTGAACGAGAGGAGCCAAAGGAGATAGACACTATTGCCATAATTAAAGCTGAGGATGAGGTCACTGTCGGGGACACTGTGCGACTTTAATAGCCCAGAGATTTGGCCAGCGTCCCATCGGCCCTTTAACTCTGCATTAAGCTGATTACCCCCACATTTAACCAAAAATCACCGCCCACTCGCTTCTCGCCTAATATCACTTTAACTAAAGCATTTTTTGGGTCGGGCTGGGGGCTTAGAGGCAGGATAGGAACTCAGAGGGAGACAGTAAAGGGCGTAAGCTTGAAATCCATTTCATTTGTGTGTTTTTACCACATCCAGTGTTTTTTTTGTGCATTTTTTCAGTAATACTCTGGTGGTTTTTTTTCTGTTTGTTTTTTAAATGCGCTATTTATTTGTTTATTTCAGAGTGCTACAAGTGAGCCACTTGAATTGCAACATAGTGTATGTGAGCACGCATTGTTTGCGGAGATGACTTGTTGAACCACTCTGTGGAAGGGTTAGGTGCGCTAGGTTTTAATACCAATAATTGCAGCTTTTGGTGAATGACTCATTGTTTTAATGCAGCTGTGGTTAACATCACAATCATCAAAGTCATTCTCTGCGTGTTTTGTTTAAAGCGGCAGATGAGTGCAGCTAAAAAAAAAACACAGACACACAATGCTCATTGTGTTTCTCATGCACACTACCCATCCAGTAGCCTGGGAGAGAGCTGCTGACCCCAATCATCTTTATTAACCGAAGCGATTAGGAAATTGAAGTGGTGGCTGTGGGAGAGCCGCACTGCAATTTCTAAACAGCACGTGAAATCCACGGTTCTGAAATTATAGGATGTGTTGACAATCTAACACGCAATCAGACAGGCTGCACACCTCCAACTTCTCAAACTCCTTTATAGAGTGCTGCAGGGTTGACATTTTTTGTAGGCCAACCAGGAAGTTAGCATTGCCATGGGTTCCCTGGACAAAAAGCCAATGGGATTTTGGGTGTTGGGTTTTGGATAATTGCAGAAAATAAGCTCTGTGTCAAACAAACGTTAATGATACTTGCGCATTTCGTTCAGCAAGATAAGCTTCAGAAATGAACACCACTTTTCTGATTTTTGAAGCATGAATGCAATCGCCAGAAGTAAAAAGAACGTCAGGCTATAAAGAATTACATCACTGTGGCATGAGCGCGGGTATACATAACGAGGCTGTGAAGGTGGACGCGTCGGCGTGATGACGTTTAGTAGTCTCATTTAGACACTTGTTAGCAATCTTTTTAATATATATATATATATATATATATATATATATTAATGTATTAATATGTTAATAGTTTAAAGTATTAGCAATATTTCTCTCCATCTTTCTAATAGTTTAGCCTTACTAGCAAAAAAAATTCTCCATCTCTATAATAGTTTAGTCTATTAGCAACATTTTCTCTACATATCTCTATTAATTCTGTCTATTAGCAACATTTGTTCTCCATCTCTCTAATAATTTAGTCTAGCTTAGCAGTTTAGCCAAGAGTTTAGCTTAAAAGAAGGCTAAGCTTAACTATTAGCAATGTTATTTTTCCATCTCTGAAATGCTTCGCCGATATTATAGCTCAGTAGAGCTTTGAGTCACAAATGTATGTGATATTGATTTTGGCACCCAACAACGCAGCAAGATGACAGTTTTGATGTGTAACTTGCCTCCAGCTAACACTGTGATGTAGCCTAATCATGACATTGGCTGTAAACGGGTCTATAGACTGACTCTCTATTGAAACAACATGAGTTTGTTTGGCTGCACTGTAAACAGATACAGCAGTTGCTCGTCGGTTGTATTTCTGACAACGCAGCTGCTCAACGAGAGTTTGCTGTAGTATTAAACCACACCTGATGTTACCAAGGTAACCACTTGTATAACCAGTAGTAGCTTCACTGAATTTATTTTATTTATGAAATATGATACTAAACTGAATGCATTTGGGTTTTGGACTATTGGTTGCATAAAACACATTTTGAATTCATCAATTTGTGATGTTCTGCCATTTTCTACCAAAAAAAAAACCCCAACTGATTAAGCAAGAAAAATAATTGCCATAATAATTATGATTGATGTATAATTGTTAGTTGCAGCCCTAATAAGAAACACTTTATTTTTTAGCAAAAAGTTATTATAAAACTGCAATTTACACATCTAATCAATGCAAATGTATAAAGTGCATTGTCGGATATTTAGCAAAAAGTAGTGTACATGCTATGGACAAAACATTTTTTTGCAATTTTGGCATGTCATAGGATACTATGTGGAGCATGAATCCATTCTTACAATGAACGGAAAAGGCAGAGCTATTTAGTGCAGTAGCTATCAAATAGAGTGATTTCAAATACAGCTTTCAACTGTTGCACAACCATATAATGGACAGTTGCTTTATTTATAGTCCATATACAGTAGGTGGTGACACATCTTGTTTCTGGCTCAAATTGGGGTTTCAATTGGCCCAGCATGTCACCTGCTTATACATGTGTGCACGTGTGCACATGATTGTACAGTTGTGTTTGTGACTGAGGCCCTGCATGGGTATGTATGTAGCTATCAGGCTTCCTTCCAATACCCCACATATCTGGTCTTCCCACTTGGCTGAACCTGCAGAACCATCCCTGGCTAGATGCAAAGCCCCTGGTCTCTGTCGCCCTGTCTCTCTGTTATCCTCTCTCTCTTTGCAGCCACAGGATTAGCATAGCAGGATGGAAGCACTTCAGCTAAATCTCCCCTCCCCTGCAGCGCTCGCGCTGCTTGGACTGCTCTGGATCGAAGCTCAACACACAGAGGAGAGTCTTAGCACAAAGTGGTGTGTGAAAAACACATCTGGAGTGCTGGGTCATGAGCTGCTTTTTTTTTTTAAACACGAGGAATATGCAACACTGCGCAGATCAACTTTCACAGTGACAGCAGTGCGTCTGACGTGTTCACAACATCCCCTCGACACTGTTTAAATACAGCCAGCACTGTCATGTTGTCATTGTGTGTCTTACATTTTTGTGTTTGTCTTTTCAGCTCTTTCAGATTTTAGTTTGATACGTATCATTGTTTGTTTTGATACTGTTTGTGCTTTTCTATAATGTTTTATTCTTCTGTTTTTCAGTAGTGAGGATGCTGGTTAATATCATATCGCACAAATGCCGAATTAATGGATTGAACATCACATTTTTTGTCACCCATACAAGCAATGAGAATAAAGGTTTCGAACCAAAGAATGTTTATTGAGAAAAAGCCAATTGGTCGTTCCATTGTAACATCAGCGCTCAGCAGCAAAGTTACTCTTCCGCCATTTTGGACTGAAAGCGACTAGCGGACGCCAGTAAAACACCTGCCTACAAAGTACCGTACAAAAGTAAAACAAAATTGTTTCTATTCTATTGATATATATTTAATGTCTCTACTGAAATAGCCCTGTGTTGAACAGTGAAAACAAATATGAATACACACACTGTTATAACTATTCACTTATTAATTTATTTTACTTTTTGTCCGGCTGCTTCCCAGAGGAGCATAAAGTGAGCGATGGACATAAATGGAAGTTAGAAAAATCCAGCATACAAACTTTTGAGAGCAATCTCAAACATTTTTCATGTCAAGGACCTCTAAAATAGATTTACAATAAACCACAGACCAGTGATGTATTGGTAAAGAGCCACAATCAAAGTAAATTCTTTGCTAATACTACGTTAAATTCTGTTTATGTCATCCTACTAGCACTACTAGCTACTGGCCGATAGCCGGTTGTTTGGGAACAGAGATGTTGATACATCCACCACGGTACAGGCTTACAGCATACACCCCATGGGTGTATTATAAGATAACAAAAGTGATGAATTACAGCCAATATATCCATTTTTACCCTTTATATATCCAAGGCCACGGACACATTGGTGTTCTAAACTCTTTGTTAGAACTACCTTTGCAAAGGTGTAGCATATTTTTCTCGCAATCCAGTCAGAGCAGACTGGGCCTGAGGTTTTCAGATAGAGGTCAAATACAGGTATTATAAGACAGACAGAATGAGAAAAATAAATAGTTTTTTGAACATTAAAGCATATAAACATGTTCTAGTAGAAACCCAAAATAAAAGTATGAACCTTGAAATGAGCACGATATGTCCCCTTTAATGAGAGGATTGCACCGAGTAGTGATTGCCATCAGTGGTGATATTAACGCCATGCACTTTTTACGCTACATTCCGCTCATTCACATGCAGCGTACCAGTCATATCTAAATACACTCCCTCGTCCACGTCCCCTTTCCCCCCGTCTCCCCCCTGATCCTTTGATATAAGCCTCGACTTCAAAGCGGTGGGCTGCAGCGTTACCTGATGCTAATAGTCCACATGAAAGAGAATCTGTATGAGGTGTGAGCGTCGGGGACTGATGGAGCCTCTTGGGGGGACCCCCGTCTCTTCTCCGTCAACCCAGACAGTCTATTCCCCAGTTTCTAGTTAGTGGTGACTTCTAAAAGACCTTCAGAGTTACGGGTAGAGATAGCGTGCATATACTGGCGGGCTGCAGACCTTTTAAACAGGAGCCACAGGACAGTGAAGGCCAGTTCAAAGAGATATATGCTGTCCGCGCCCTGATATATTACTTGGATGTGGTTTGGGTTGAGTGAGTTGACAAATATGGAGAAGAAAAAGGCTTTAGTATTAGAGCCCCGTCCAGTCCCCATAGTTGAATCAGTCCTCTGGGACAATAGGAATATTATAATTCAGTTCTACTGTTTGAAGTGCTCCAGCAGTTAGCACAGCTATACATCATCCTGCCAGACAGAAGGGGTGTTGAGGTTGAGAGTGGCTGCAGACTCACTCTGAGGAGATGGGATCTTATTAGCATGATGATAACTCCAATGTGTAAGGATTTATTGAACCTAATATATACAGTATGTCTTGCTGGACATTAAAATGTAGAGGCAAGGGGTGGCCGTGTCATTTTGGGGCACAAGAGAAGTTAGATATCTCTAAAGCTAAGACAGCTGCTGAGTGATCGAGGAGTGTACAGCAGAGCCGGGGCAACCGAGGTCCAGCAGCAGCTGTGGGCGTTGTGGAGAGTACATGTTAGTCCCTCGTGGTAGATTCCATCCGTTCCTAAAATGCATATTTCAATCTGTCTGACTCGCTGCTGCACCTCCTCCTCCTTTTTCTAAGTGGATTCACTGACACTCAAAGTCTTGAAGATGCTTTCAGACATTTTTCGCTTCATATCATTCACGCAAAATTTGCTGTACCGACCGTGTAGACATTAGCTCTAAACTAGCAATGGACACACCAACCATGTCTGTAGTTGGAGGGTGCCTGTGTGCTTTTGTTCAGCTCTGACTGATCTCAGAACTCACCAGAAAGTCCAAAACTGTGTTATTTCCCTCCAGTCCTTGACCTTTTTCCTCCAATATATATATATATATATATATGTGACCTGCTCCATCATTATGAGTCACATTGACCCCGAAACACATTTTGAGTTATCTGTCTGACTGTAAAGAGGAAAGTCTCAGCTTTATGGCAATACCAAGATTATCTTTCTACGACAAATATTCGATGAGATATGCTCTTTCAAAGTTCGACTGTCATGAAACATTACTTTTGAGAAAAGGGGCATTAAAGATAAGAATTCATTTTCAGCCATTTTTTGCATTGATTAAAACACATTTATTGAGACTCAAGTCTAAATGAACACAATATTTCTTGGTCAAAAGTGACAACCAACATTTCATAATGTAGCCTACACATACTTTCATACATACATGTGCACATAGTCACGAGCACGTGATGTGCACGTGGCCACGTGCACGCGTATGACCACAAGCAGTACAGTAGTTAGGGCTAGAAGTCCATGTAGAAAAGAATCCAAAATGTATGGAATAAAATTGATAAAACATAAAAAAATATACTGTACATATGATATAATATATAGTATATATGTTTATTTCAATATAATAATAATTATATGAAGAATACACAATTAAAAATATTAAATATGGAGCCATGTGCACACAGGTACATGCACAAACTTACAAGTCCATATCCAAACAATAAAAAACCATACTAGAAAATGGATAACATATTAACAAATATTATGTACATATTATGTATGTACAATATTATATAATATTATATATAATAGAAATATAGACATAATAGAAAGACTATGAAATGTGGTGCCTGTACTCATTCTGCTGGCTTCTCCTGGAGCTCACTGTATCTTTTGACAGGGTCATGTGGGAGCTGATCTTCTCAAGGACATCCCGATGTTTCTCATCTACAAAATGACATAAAGGGAAAAGCATAAAGTGAAAAATCAAGTCATCTCAAAGATTTTAAGCTGGCTAAATCATGTTGAATCATTGTTGAATGAGGCCTGATCATTATCATATCAATACAGCCCTATATTCAGAAACATAGCCTATTCACCATGTGATATCAGATTAATATACAACATATTATTTTACTATATGTTAAGCTATTTCTTTTGCTATTTAAAATGATATCCTCCAAGAGAGACACACCTGAGACACACAGGCACCTGAGAGACACACCTGAGACAGACAGACACCTATAGACTACACACACTGACACACACATTAGTAGCTGCTATTAATGCTTCTTAGCCTGCTCTAGAGATTTTAAAAGTCTTTAAAACAAACAGATAAAATAAGGATAGTGTAGTTTAACTATAAGAACTTACCATCAGTCATTTCTTTCATCTGGTCGGGTCTTCTCTCCATCTCCTCCGGAGTAGAGAGCGGCGCTGTTGTACAGTTTGCAGCTACACTGGTACTCCCGGCCGGGCGATCTCAGTCTCTTTAACACTGTCCTGATTTAATAACTTTAATCAGAGACATTTCGTGCCATAATCGGCTCAGCCATGAGTGGAATATCTTCCTCCTCGCCTTCCTCCAACTCTCTTTCTCCGTCCTGATCAGCGGATTGAGAGCTAGCCTAGCCCCTAGCGTTAGCAGGGCGTCCGTCCCGGCTCGGCGCACCCGCTGTCCTCATCACCCGGTGCGGTGAAATAATCTGAATTTAAGTCGGTCCAGTTGTCGTCAGATGTAGCACCTCTAACAGGAATTTAATTTAAAAGTCGAGCGATGTTTTCCTTACGTGAATTCATCTTGTCAAGCCCGTTATCTCCTCTGTCAACCAGCTCTATTGAGCCGAGTCAATACAGCAGACTTCCGGTAAAAACTTTACGACAACGTTATGTTTAAGAGCTTCAAAACTAGACTCATCATTTGAATTTTACATTGATTCTTACTTTGTATTAAAGCTGAGACTTTATTTATTCAGAAACACATAAAAAAAAAAAAAACTCAAAACACACTTTTTCATAAAAAAACGTGTTTTTACAAGAATGCGCTGCCGCGACTTACGACTCATTTTGATAGAGCGGGTCACATATTTATATATATATCAACCCCCTGATTTGTTTAATTTTCAAACTTAGTCTTCAGCCCCAATCGATGCTGACTCAAGTGACATCACTTGAGGCAATTTATCAGATGTACGGCTCCCTCTGGAGCCACAAAACGCCTCATGCTACTTTTTTCATTTTCTTTATTATTATTATAACTAACTGGCCAAATACTAAAATTACAGTTGCCTCACAAAGCCAGGGTGGAGGCAGCCTTCAAAAGCTGTGGGAAACCTCTTGAATAGAAGCAGCGTGATCCAACTTGCCATGAAAAAGCAACCAGGCAATCCAACAACCAAACACAAAAAAGCAGTCTGATATTTGAAAAAAATGGTCTCAAACTGTGGCATTCACAGTCAGGAGGATCTGCTACTCGGGCTACCAGGGTGACAACGGCGTGCTGGTTGCTATGGAAACCAAGCGCTTCTTCTTATTTACTTTATAGCTGCCTCTGTCCTCAGTGAAATGAAAAGTATTCAGACAGACTGCAGAAACAGTGAATGCTGTTTTTATCTGTGAAATAACTAACACTCTACACTACACTGTTTCCCCATAAGCTTTGTGTGTGATATATGTATAAGTCATGTGACTACTAATGAATGTGGGAAAATGTTCTAGACTTTGGCCAATTACAGGTCATTTCAGAGAGAGAACGTTCCTATTGGCTGTTCATTCAATGGAGGCAGCTGTCAATCACTCGCGAACTCCGATCAAATAGTCAAACTAGGCAGCGCAGATCAAATATGAATCAATATTATCTTACTGTAATGCCTATTTCTCGCCTCAAATATTTTCAGAAACATCTTGTAGTGTACTGTTTAGCTGTAAAATGAGAAAATTTGCTCCGGCTGGTGGGCGGTGCTTGGTATTTCTTCAACTGGTCTCAACACAGCAGCCGGGTCACAAATTTTCTCATTTTACAGCTACACAGTACACTACAAGATGTTTCTGAAAACATTTGAGTACAGAAATAGGCATCGCAGTTACAGAATACTGATTCATATTTAATCAGCGCTGCCTAGTTTTACCATTTGATTGAGTTTGCGAGTGATTGACAGCTGCTCGGAGATGGCAGGGCTCCAGCTCGGCTCTGATTGGTTGTTTTCCTCCAGTCTCTGAAATCTTGCAGATGCCATTAGGAACACCAGAGGACACAGAGGCACATGATTTTTTTTCAGATTGCCTGTCTCATGCACTACTGTCAGGATATAGTGACTATTTTATATAAAAAAAAATGTTAAATCATATTTGCTCCAATTCTACCTACTGCAGCTTTAATCAAGAAAATAATCAACAGATTAATCAACAATGAAAGTAATCGTTAGTTGCAGCTCTACACTATGAAGACCTACATAAATGATGTATTCATCAAGTAAGGGAATGACATTTGCCCACTTAATACCATTACTAAAATCCCTTTCATCCACAGAAACAAACAAAAAAGTACTTGCATTAAAAGTTCACCTCAGTACCACTCACACACCTGCACGCACTTTTAGCTGCTGCACTTTGAAAACACATCCGGCTGGGAAAAAGAAAAATTCACATCAGTTGCGTAGCATCTAAATATTCTGAGTGATGGTTCAGTCGGGCCAGTCCAGGACACTTCATGCAGAGAATATTAACAGTAAACCATATTTTAGGATGGCAAAAGTTTGTGCGAAGCAGTGAAAAGTTAATTGTGTTTTCACAGCTTTCTCCCGCATAGCTGTGGTTCTGAGGTTTGATTTGATTCCTAAAAGCGCTATGGCTGCCTAAACCTCCTTTTCATTTGACTCTAGTCATTTGGAACATTTTTCTCATTCAAACCGGGCCTTTGATTAAAAACAAAGGGCCGCTTATCTCAAAGGGCTGGGTTTCTTCCCCCAGCCTTAGAAAACAGTGCGCAGCAAATTATGGTAAATAAGTGTACAAAAGCTTCTCCTTGTGCGTATGCAGGTCAGCTTTCTTCAAAACGTTGGCCTACAATGTGGCAAACTACAAAGTCTTGTGACGCACCGCAAATGGCACTGATCTCTGTCTATGTTGTGGCGTTTTTTTTCTTTTTCTTTTCACCCCCTGCCTCGTTTCCTCACTTTACTTTAACATCAATCAGATGCAGATGGAGAAACTAATAATTTCCGACAACTACTGATAGATGGCTAATCTCTGAGGAAAGCGGACCTCTTGCAGGCGGCGTCAACGATACCAGCTTTTTCATGTCCCAAATTAATTCCTGAACGTAATAACTGGAGGCTGTTTGGAGAAAGGGGGGATTTCATTTATAATTAAACAACACTCCTTTAGATGAAGCCTAAACGATTCCTGCCTATGAAGTTCTAACCTCTGGACAACCGCACGGGGGAAATAAGGAAAGCACACTGGAAATGTGCATCAGTACTTTCGTCATGTGAAACGCTCCCTTTGTTTCAGCGCTTTGCCTCCTCTTTCATTTCATCCCGCTCTTAGAACTGTACTCCTGAAAATAAAAAGCGCTCCCTTGCTTGTCGTGGTGCTAATCACGAGTTCATGTTATCATTCCATTTCTCATCTTGCGGAGGCAATTTATGCGGTGTCACACGATTGCACCCCAATTTCAGCTCATTCAAATGTTAGTCTTACGACACGGACTCTCTTGCGACGAGGAGTGCTCATGATGGAATTTAAATCAAGCCACGTCCTGAGCCTAATTCTGAATATCGGGAGGGATCGGCTCGAGATAATGACAGCCAGCGTTTTTTCCGTCCGCGCTGTTAAGCAGAATTTGTTGCCCTCTGTTAAAATACCTGCTTCTCGAGGCCCAGTTGCCGGGGTTTGGCATTACATTGCATCCAATTGCATCACGTTGAACCTCTTTGAAGTTCCAGTGGCACTTCTTACCCCCTTATTCAGGCTCGGCTTCCACTCCTTTGACCCAAATAAAAAAGACAATCGCAAGAGAAGAGAGGCTATACGAGTGCGCGATGCTGTTGCAATGAGTCTGTTGCGGTGTCACACACAAGAAAGGGCCAATGTCACTCTCTATCAAGCACCTGTTTGTGCGTCTTGTATGGTGGTTAAAGCAGAGGTTGGTTTACAGTCATGTTCTTAAAGGGCTGATCTGAGACCTTTCCCTCCTCTTATCTGTCAGCTATTAACTCCACAGCGCACATCTGGATCCATGGGGATTCACTTTAGATGATTCCTGCTCGTCTCTCTGTTGTTGTCTTGCTCCATCTATTCATTTCTTGTCTCACTCCATACATCATTTGATCTTTCCATCTTTCCCCAGTGCACCTCCCTCTCCGCGTGGCAACTTTTCCCCACAACCCCTCCTTTTCTGGAACTCCTTCCCTCCATTTTTCCCCTTCCTTATCCATCCTCTGTCGCTAACTTCCCCATCGCTTTTTCCCCCCGCACACGTCCTTCTTGCTGTCTCACTCGGCAGAGCGAGACATTGTGTGCAGACGCTGCCAGTCTCCAAAGAGGGGAGCCGGCTAATGCATAGCAAACACTAACCAGCCAAGCCAGACATGCATAACACAAAAGGATGGTCTCTGTCTTTTTTGTGCTGCAGCCAATACACCCAGGCATTAACACCCTCCTTCCCATCCATACATTCCAATAAGCCCCCGGTAGTTTGTACAGCTCAGGCTGCTGACATGCGTATTCAGTCAGGACCCAAATTATCGGCTTTCTCGCCAGGCGCTTTAATCACCCACAGGGACCTGTAAGCCGGAGAGAAGGATGGCATGAAAGACTCTCTCTGAATATCTCTCACTCTCTCTCCCTGTTATCTTCTATTATTTGCCCTTGAAGTCATTTCATATCCAATCAGAGGAAACCGAGGAGGCATTTCACGTCGTCGAGCATGCGGGTCATTTGTAAAAGCTAATAGACACTATAAGTGAAAAGGAAGCGAGGCCGCTCTGTGGGTTTGCCAACATTTCAGTAAGTCCCGGAGCTTACCGACGTGCCCCTCAAGTTGCAAATGAACAAGTCACTCAGCAGCTGTGTGAGAAAATATATTAGGCTGTTAGGCTAACATTGCTAATACCCTTATGGGGCTTCCATATTGACACTTTAGTCACGTAAAGTCAATCTTGAAGTTTCTTTAAACTAAGTTTACTTGGGATTAATGGTGTTGTTTGTGCTGTGGACAGGTCCAGAATGGTACGATCCATGACAGATATTATGAATTCACACATGAAGCCATCAAAAGAATGGCTGTGGAGGTTAGGGCTGGGAAATTAATAAAATCGTATTTCTTACGATTTTGACATCCAACGATTATGAAAAGTAGGGCTGTCCATGTTAACGCAATAATAACGCGTTAATGCGAATACATTTTTTAACACCATTCATTTCTTTAACGCATTAACGCAACTTGTGGTTTTTAGGTTGTAGCGGGCTCAGTTTTAATTCTAGAGTAAAGATTCTGGTATGATATGAAACTAAAAAATATAAGTAATCCATTGGTACCAACCATGCTAGCATGCAACCAATCACTAAATATTGGCATGGCCATTTTCAAAGGGGTTCCTTGACCTCTGACCTCAAGATATGTGAATGAAAATGGGTTCTATGGGTACCCACGAGTGTCCCCTTTACAGACATGCCCACTTTATGATAATCAAATTCAGTTTGGGGCAAGTCATAGTCAAGTCAGCACACTGACACACTGACAGCTGTTGTTGCCTGTTGGGCTGCAGTTTGCCATGTTATGATTTGAGCATATTTGTTATGCTAAATGCAGTACCTGTGAGGGTTTCTGGACAATATTTGTCATTGTTTTGTGTTAATTGATTTCCAAAAATATTTGTGCAGACCCTTGTTGACAAGAGTATTGAATACTTGACAAATCTTAGTTTAAGATACATAACAAATTAAAAAAATTTGATTAATTAATTAGCAATTAATCCTGATTAACTATGGACCAACATGCAATTAATTGCAATTAAATATTTTAATCGATTGACAGCCCTAAAAAATATATTAAACATTATTTCTAAATGCATGATGTTTCCAAAGTCAAAGAGTAATCATGTTAAATAATTGTGATCTCAATATTGACCAAAATAATCGTGCTTATGATATTTGCCATGACTGAGCAGTCCTTGTGGTGCTATGATCATACAAAATAGTGAACAAAAAGCAATCATGAAGCGCCACAGACAAATATCAGAAAAGAGCCTGGTGACCTATCAAAAGGGGAAAAAAATGGTTTAACTACAACATCAATAATTCACCATGAGGAGAAAAAAAAAAAAGAGGGGAAAAGTAAAAAGCTCCTTGCTATTACAGTTGATGGTCGTATCCATCATCACTGAGTATGAGGAGTGCCATTTGTTTCTCCTGTGGCACACAAATGCTTGATCTACTTGAGCTGGCATCCATCACAGCAAGCTGCCAGTCTTAAATAGGCTTCTGCATTATGACAAGGATAATGCTCACATCCGATGAGAGAGGTGTTCAACCTAAGACAGGGGCACCCTCAATGCAACGTGTGACATGTGTTCGCATATGGAGGGATAAAGCATGAGCCGGTGTAGGAATCAAACAAAGTCTATCGTTGGCGATATAGGCGGCGCAATATATGCCAGTGATACAGCAACTTGTTCCATTTCAGAGAGAGAGAGAGAGAGAGAGAGAGAGAGTGAGAGACCTAGAGGCTGTTAAATTGCCCATTTCATT
This sequence comes from Sebastes fasciatus, assembly GCF_043250625.1. Lineage (NCBI taxonomy): Eukaryota > Metazoa > Chordata > Actinopteri > Perciformes > Sebastidae > Sebastes > Sebastes fasciatus. Next base: position 8,951,074 of record NC_133797.1, on the reverse strand, counting down.
ATTGATAAGCATCATAGGCAGAAGTCAGTCTTCCCATATGATTGACAGCTGAGTCTCAGCCACTGATTTTCCACATGAGAGAGAGAGGCGAGTCGAGCATTGAGGGATGTGATGGTCCAATTTCACTTCAAATGGAGCCCTAGGTGCAGGAAGGCAGGCAAAGTGAATACATATCAATGTAGCTTTCATAATGCTAGTAATTCAAAGTAATGCAAGATAAATAACAGATTCTGCTTTGCATAATGCCAGGCAGCTTTTTTTTTTGTTTAGTTTTTTGGAAGGGGGGGGGGATCTTGGAGGCAGTGGAAGGTTAAAAACACACCCAATGTGCAATCTTAATAGAACTATTCTATTAAGAAGCAATCAGATGTAAACCAAAGCACATTAATAAATGATAAAGATGAATAATTACACATCCGTGATTTCACCGAGCACTTTTCCTCACACATCCCATTATGAAAAGTGGCAGTCTGTAAGTGGTTTTCTTCAAAAGTTAAAGACCTGTTTTCCAACTCATATGGCGTGAGAATGGATATGAACTCATTCAAACACAAGGCATATCAGCAGGTGAGCAGTAAACACGTGAGTATAAAATTAAATCACTTCAGATTTTGTAGAGTGTTTGGCTCTGGGATTCATTGTGGTCCTGAATCATGCCATCATCTAATAATGGTACTAGAGGTCTAGAGGTTCTATAAGCTCTTTGGGCTTGACCATCATGGTCGGGCCTGAGCCAAAGTTGTGGCTAACTTCTGGGGCTAATCCCTTTAGTAAACAGGACTATGGCAGGCAAGACATGAGAACTCGGCTTGTGTCTTGTCAGCCCAGTTGCCAGGAACAAATGTTGGCAATGGACGTTTCTGCAAACCAGGGATACGTTTAATGTCGGCGTTTTTGCATTCAGTTAGAGCAAGTGATGTAGTTTTAAGAGCGAAAAGAGACACACCGGGCGTGCGGGAGAGGAAGTGTATGGGTTCAACAAATACCAGGCTTTCATCCAGGAGACCGCTGTTCATGTCTCGTGTGCCACGTTACAATCAACTGGGTAAAAAAGTGACAGTGACGAGTGCAGCATTTTACCCAACTTTTTTCAACTCTTGGCCGACGGATAAAAACACCAAACGTGCAGCGCTTAGTGCAGAATAGATGCTCAGTGCCTCATCACGCTGCAGCCGTTTTTAGCATAGTGTAAATACGCGGCGCTCCCATTGCAAAGATTTCCACTAAGGATGCACCGATCCAACTTTTTCAGTCCCGATACCGATTGTGATACCTGGGCTTTGGGTATCGGCCATAACCGAGTACCGATCTGATACTAGTGTTTAATTAATAAGCTGTATGCCTCACTGTGAGGAAGTGACTGGGATCATTATTTTATGTTTAAGGCAACATCAGGCTTGACTTAAACATCACTTTCCTATAGATATATAGATATAAATTTAGTGAATTGTTATTTATTATCAAAATAATAAATTGTACAACAACTTGGCTATAAAAATCTTCATAATTAACAGGACTTACAATTCAAGAGTAAACCATTTTAATGCAGCAACAAATTGGTCAAAAACTTAAACAGGAATTCAAATTCCAGCATATATTGTATATAGTATATAAACAAAGAATTGAATTTAATAGATGGGCCCCATTGTCACCAATATTTGATCCAGCTATGTGAGTCAGTGCATCCCTACTTGCCATTCCCTTAGGTTGGCTTTGTTAACAGCCCGGTATTGCTATATTGCAGTTATTGCGACAGACCTAGCCTAAACAAATAGATAACAGTCTCTGATAAAAGTCCAAGACTGAGATTCTATAGCTACACTACTGATTATGTGAGACTATAATCAAGCACAGTGATAGTAGCATTCGCACAATGACAATGTGAACATGCGGATGTTTTGATGGTACACTACCATGTTAACCATATTGGCAATTAGCACAAAACACAACCGATGTTGATGGGAATCCCATTAGTTTTGCAGGTGTTTGGTTATAAACCAAAGTATTGACCAATTCAGTTTTCGACCTGATGATGACGCTAGATGCCATCCTAAGGGGAGCATGAATGTACAAAACTTTATGGCCATCCAATAGTTATCTAGACATTTCTCAACAAAAACAAAAATGTCAACTTCATGGTGGCACTAGAGGACAAAGGTATCACCAAAGTCAGTAGGGTTCATTGTGCGAGGACCATAAAAGTCTGAAACCTTGCTCAGAGTCATGCCGCTAGCATGGTTAAAAACATTTATGTGGCTGGAATTACCTGTACTTGTCAGTCTGCTACTCAGAGTTTCTCTTTTATAACTGAAAAGCTGTTCTCATTCACTAATAATTACCTAATTATTCCAATCACTTCTACTTCTTGCTGTTCTTTTGTTCGGCGTTAGGACAGTTATTAAAACTCAACACTTAATACAGACGTTTGACATTAAAGCTGCCATGAAATTGGCACTTTTTCCTGGAAAACAGTGCATTACCGTGGCAACTTCATCATGCACTAGTAGGGGTAACTAAAACTGCAGCCAATAAAGACAACAATCCTGCCTTTGCTTTCCATCAAACTGCCTTTCCCTCCATTATTAATAGCCCATTGATCCCACACTGTCATATTTCACATCACATTAAAGAGGTAATGTTACCTTTTACGGGACCTTTAAAAGCCTGGACGGGGAGGGGTTAGGCTATTTACGCCTCTCGAAGGCCTTTAATGTGAAAAATCTGTGCAGGAAGTGTTGAGCTTTGCGGACAGCAGCTTTACACTGAACAGAAAAAAATGGCAAAATAAAAGAACAGACTAGAATTAACTAGTGGGTAAGAACATGTCTCTTAAAAAGAGAAACTCTAACTTGCATGGATGGAATTAGCGCTGAAGAAATGTGCATTAGACCAATGGCTCCTAACCTATTATCCTTGAAGCACCCTCTACTTTTATCTAAGAATAGCTGCGCATAATATGATAATATGATATAAATGGTTAAATGAATGTAATTGATGGGTCTGTAAGATTGCTGTTAGACCGCCCAGTTAATAGAGGTGTGTGCCTCTCTTTGTGTGCGGCAAGCAGGAGAGGAAATAGTTTCTGATCTTCATCTGACACTGTGCAAAAACACAGGGTTTAAACATAATGTGGCCTATTAAGAAGCAAAAAAAAATATATATTTTAAATAGTTTTATTTACAGACTTTTGTATAAATTACCCAGTGAGTGTGTTAATATGATTTTAGTTATACACGTGCAAATCTAACTTTGACGACCTTAAAGCAAACAAATTCTTGCCGCCCCCTGTGATCTTTGGCACCCCACTCAGGGGGTCGGAAACCACTGCGTTAGACAACAGCTAAACATAGAGGGAGTGTTTAATTTGCACCTACAGCAAACTGGGAAATGTCTAAACATAACAAAATATATTCATGGAAAATAGTGCCCGTTTCTAATATAAGCCTTGGTTTCTCTGCAGTTGGAATAAAAAAAGGCCGCGGCCACTACTTTACAGAATTTATTGTATACAGCGAGCCAGTCAGGGTGAACCCAAGCCTAGCAGCTGGCCCCGTCAGACTCTTTTTAAACTACTCCTCATCCACTTTTTCTTTAGCACCCACTCCCACTCCCGCTCCCAGAGCCAAGCAATGGCTTCGTTGGACTGCGTCCTCTCTGCCTCTCTTGTCCTGGCATGTTCACAGTGGTGGCCGTGCACCAGGCAGGCTTTATCTGCCTCCATGTGGAGCACCCTGCCTCTGGCATAGAAGACCTGCCGGCATGCGTGGACTGCCAAGCCGTCCCTGCCATTCGGTGTAAACACCAGCGAGAGCTCTGTCAAGGCCGCCTTTCAGTGGATGCGGATAATTGCAGATGTGACGAGCATGGCAGGTTTTTTTCTCCCGAGCCACGTCCACCTGACCCTGAACTTGACCCAAAGCTGCCTCCCCGACAAAGAGGAAAACATGCCGAGCTGGGGTGAGAACGATTCCGCTTCTGTGGTCCTGCTCTCTTTTGTCAGTGAGGCAGGGCATTCCTGTGTAGCAAGGAAATCAACTGCTGAAGAGATCAGCATATCCTCGCTGCCTCCCAGGTGTGCTGTCTGGGCTGCTTTGATCTCTCTGACCATGTGAAGCATGTGATCGAGCAAGAAATATCTCACTTAGAAGTCAACCAAGTTATTCCAAGCAGAATTCTAGATCTGTTAAATAATACATGTTAAATACCTGTATCATACACTATCTAGGGGTGTGAAAAATAATCGATTCACCCATGTATCACGATTTGTTTTTTACAATTTTGAAATAATGTTTTTAATGCCAGAATCGAAATATTTGCTTCATTTGAGTCTATGCGGAGGAAAAAGGAATTTGTGACGTCATATCCGTTCCGTATCCGTCACCAAAACAAACCGTTGAAGCGACAGAGCAGAAAACAGCGGAAGGTCCGCGGACTTACGACCTGTAGCCTCACATTTCAAATCCAAAGTGGTAAACACTACACATACAGTAAAGTATTGAAACACTTTGGGTTTCACACAGGAAAAGCAGAGCTAGACATCATGGCTAAAGCTGCATGCTAACTCTGGCTCATGCTAACTCCTGTCATGGACAGGAGACATTATCGTATTGCGGTAACGTGCGGTCAAGACAGCCATCACTCGTATCTACGTGGTCAAATCGGCCGCCGCAACAACTGTAGAGCACCCATATACTGACATTTATATTAAATGCATTCAAATGACCCCGATGGAGCCGAACATGGATGTATTAAGAGAACAGAGCTGATGGGAGAGCTGGCGACGTACTTGGCAAAGTTAGCAGAAGCATACACGTGGGACTATGTCCAGTTTTCAAAATAAGGTGTTAATAAAAGGAACTGTATATGCAAAATACATACTGTATATGGAAATAATATTGATTGGATAATATTCACCTTATAATTCAAAAGAAAATACCACTAATTTATGAGGGAAATTTTTTAGTTGCTGGAAAAAAATATATATTCTTGAACATGACTGATATATTTGACTTCAAGACATCTGTGATACCTGCTGAAAATAAAAAAATGTTTACTCCCATCAATTTAGATATTTTCTAAAGTAAAAGTCCTTATATGTGTATGATTCAACTTTTTCCCATGGTCTGGTGTTATCAAATTTGACAAAAATCACAATAAATCGTGATATCGAATCACAATTCTTGTAGAATCGCAATACTTAAAAAAATCGCAATACATATTGAATCGGCACCCAAGTATCGTGACAGTATCGAATGGGGAGATAGGTGAATCATCCCAGCCCTAGTGATCAAGCAGCAAATATCTCCCTTAAAAGCCAACCAAGTTATTTACGGTAAAATTCTAGATCCTTTAAATAATAAATGTCAAATAATCGTCTCATACAGTCTCTACTTATAAATTCAGCCCAGGCAAACAGTGTTTAGAAGCCAGCAAGTCTGCTTATTCAGGCAGATGGGTCCATAGGAATGATGATAAATTGCTTACATAGTTATTATCAACATGGGGGTAAATAAAAATCAGAAAATTAAGTACATAAATTTAGACAAAAGTGTTGACTCAGAGCTAAATAAAAATGCACTGTAATGTGTCTATTTGGTCGGTTTACAGTAAAAGTACCTTGTATCAGCGAGAGAACATACTGCAGACTGCACAACAGGTTGAGATGACCCCACCAGATGTTTCTCGCTTGTTCTTGTTTTCCCCCGAGAGGAAACGCTGAAACGTGGCACACCGAAACACAAACACGCGGGTAGGAAGAGAGAGACGAGATCAAAAAGAAGATCTACGCTGCAACCTGGAAAAATAAGCTTTATGAGTTTACCATGCGCCGTCATCGTACTTGTTGTAGTCACCTGGGTGCTCGAATTCAAACTGACTCACATCACAGAGAAAAAAAAAACACCTCGCTCTCAAACTGTATGTGTTAGATGTTCCAAATTAAAGGCGGGCAGATCACGCTTTGTGTTCAAGTGCAATTCATAAAAGTAAAAGAAAAATATTCATGTGTTTACAGATGCTTTGAGTATACTGTACATACATTTTGCGTACCTGTGTGTCAGGGCGTCGGGATGCAATGTTTTATAATCTCACTTTGTCAGATTCAAAAATATAGTGCCCTGCTGTTAGCTCAGGAGTGGCTGGAGAGACATTGTTTTAATGGAACTAAAGTACAGTGGTTCTCACTAATGCATGGAAATGGTTGTCAACAGGCTTTCAGCTGCTGCACCACAATTAGAGCTCTGTCACTAGTCGGCGGATGGCTAGCTTCCCATCGTGCTGAATTACAATGCTGTCAAGTGTCTCATATCACTTATGAGGTTGGCAGCACATATCTGCTCCTAAAATATCCGGGCTGGTAGTGACACCGAACGGTTAATGCACACTGCATATTCAAAAGTCTGTCAGAAGTGATCGGCAGCGAGCTGAGTGCATGTCCATGAATTTCCCAAACTTCGACACCGAGAGCAGAATAATGAAACTCGCCCACCCTTTCTATCTTTTTTTTTTTTTAATCCTCCATAAGGATGTCCACATAAAGACCGGCTAACAAGTGTTAGTTTTAATAAAGCCATAACCATAGCTCATTAACAGCGGTGCAAGATTGCTGGCTCCTTCGAAACATGCTTCCTAATGACCCCCGTGGGACAGATCATCTGAATATGCAACAGTGATCTTTTTTATGTAGAATAGCGCAGTCTCTAGGGCTTGCTGTGAATTGGTAACAACCACGCATGAACCTTCAAAAAACCCTCTCAACACATACAGGGCCGCACGCACGCACACACACACACACACACACACACACACACACACACACACACACACACACACACAAAGCATCGCCATGGAACACTTATTGCAAAATTGCTAGACAACTGCATGGCTAACAAAGGAGGGTCTCCATGGAAACAAATCCACTCTGGAATGTCATTCCCTTAAGCAAGAGCTTGTACTTTTTCAGAAATGTCTGTTATTTATTTATTTATCCATTTACTTACATGCCTATATATTTATAATTTTAAAGAAAATGGATTGGTACAAGGGGTTACATTTGTGCTGCTTCTTGTGTGCGCTTGGGTCATTGCATTATGAACGAGGTGCAAATCAAGGTTACTAAACATCAGACCATTGTGTGTTTCACAATAGATCCCAATGACAGTGTATACTGGCAATGGCAGGAGTGGCAAGGTTAGATGTTTCTTTCTCACAAATATGCGGAGGTGGAGGGGCCACAGTGGAAAAACTACAACAAAAATCTCCTCCCCTCTCTATCCTTCTAAAAAGACAAACCCGTTGACTTGTTATAGGGTCCCGTTTGTGTGCAGTTCTTACTTGAAAAGAGTGCTTAATACAACTATGTGATGCAAGTTTGGCATGCTTGTTTTTTGTTTTTTTTGGCTTGGCTCCTTTTGCAAAAACCTTTGAAAAATAAGCAAAATAACACATACTGTATCTCCTGTGTACAGAGGTGCTGCTGCACCCGATTCGACTATTATCAGGCCATTAAATAGGCCTTATCAGTCGCTATCAGCAACATAGATGTGGGTCATTAGGGACCTACTATGCCTACTATGTTGTCAAAGTGAAAGTGAACCTTAAAATCAACATGTTCAACACCACATTTTGAACAAAAATGCTTCTTTAGGTTTGGATAACAAAACTTCAACTTCTTTAGGTTTAGGCAGAAGAACTACAACTTCTTTAGGTTTAGGCAATACAACTACAAATTATTTAGGTTTAGGCAACAGAATTACAACTTCTTTAGGTTTAGGCAAAACAAAAACAGTTAGGTTTAGGCAACACAACTACAAAGTATTTAGGGTTAGGCAACAAAACTAAAACGTCTTTAGGTTTAGGCAAAAAAAAAACTCTTAGTTAACTTTGGGGAAAAACATTTTTGGTTAAAATAACTACGAACTACACATTGTTGGTTTCACATGGAATGTGAACTCCGGTCACCTTGGTGAAAGGCCTTTGTTTTGTGTCCCATCCATTGTCTCTGTCCTTCCCACTGTCTATACTACAGCACCTGACTTCAGCTTCTGCTCCTGTCATAATTACTACGGTTGCCAGCGGTCACTGTCATCTTCTTTTATAGCTTCTTTCGGTGATCTACCATGTGAATAGATGATAAAACCTACTAGTGGGTGTAGTAGGCCCCTATTGACCCACATCTATGGGGCTTATAGCGACTGATAACGCCTATTTAATAGCCTGACAACAGTCTAATTGGCTGGGTAGATAGAGGGAGTACTGACAGCCAAAGTGTAGGTGTACTGTATCAGGTGTTCAACTCGACGCCTATCTCACAATTCACCACAAAGTCACTTATTGATTGAGTTATTGACCACTCTTTCTTGTAATGCCAAGGACCAATCAAAAGAAAACGGAAACGCTCAACAACAAAAGGAATCCACACATTCTCATAAGAGACTAAAATATGTTGTGAATGGATAAAAATAATCTATATACAGTAAACAGTTTGATGTCCATTTGACTATCTGTGCATGCATTATATTAACACTGACATTATAAATGTAAAGGACACAAAACGATGATGTTATTGCCCCCCTTTAAAAAAATCTGTTTCATTTTACTAGACTGCAGGTAGCACATGAAGTGTCTTCCATCTGGTGAAACCATTAGCAGAAAGTATGTCGTCAATGAAAGGCATTCACATGCTCATGAAAGAATCCTTTTTCCTTGCCACGCACCACCTTACAAGTCTGCCGAAGATCATTCTGAATAAACCCGGACGTGTGTGCATAAAAGAAGAAGGAATGTTGCCAGAGAGCCTCACTGATAATTGAGTCTAACTAATTCCTTGAGTGCTTTAGGATAAGGAGAATTTAATTGCATAAACGCTGTCTTTTTCACATTAATGGTAAGCATCAGATTGTGATGTGATTATTCTGCTCTGCTGTAAAAATGAAGGCCTGTCAAGAGTTGTTTCTGTTTGTCTTTGACAATGTGTTTTCTGTGCTCTATGTATGTGTACGCAAACAGATTTATTTCCGTTTTTGGCTGGTGCATGTGAGACAGCCATGACAAATGGTGCAAAGACCCCTCTCTGCTATCCACTGGTCTGTCCATGCATCCATCTGTCTCTCCGCATGTGTTAGAACAAAGTTTTTGAGATGATTTGGTGAAATAGTAGGCTATTTGGCTGGGTGCTAGTCCGTCACTCTGGAGAGATTGGCTTCACTAGGCATCATTAGCATGTCTTATTAGTTTCTCTCTGAAGATCTTGTTTGAAAGGTGGCCCATGTTGATTAGGATTCATTTGTGTAATTGTGTAACTGTGGTGTCTAAAACAATAACCTGAAATCAGATTGCATAGGTTTCTTTATTTTTTTCTTTTCTCATTGGATGACGTCGTTAGAATGTGAAATAGCCTTTTTGATATCTGGAAATTGAAAACCATAAAGAACAAAATCTGAGAACAGGCAAATTTGTTTTTACACCACTAATTTCTTTATGGCATTCACACAATTTGCGATTTTAAGGTTGTAGCAGCCTGTTTAAAGCGAGAGTGAAGATACTGGTATCATATGAAACTAGAAAACCCATCCATTGGTACCAACCAATGGGTTCTATGGGTAACCACGAGTCTCCCCTTTACATACATGTCCACTTTATGATAATCACATGCAGTCTGGGGCAATAATCAATCAGTGTGCTTACTTGCACAAAACTGCATGTGATTATCATAAAGTGGGCATGTCTGTGAAGGGGAGACTCATTGGTACCCATAGAACCCATTATCATTCGCATATCTTGAGGTCAGAGGTCAAGCGACCCTTTTGACAATGGCCATGCCAACTTTTCCTTACCAAAATGTTGCCCAAATTTGGAGCGTTATTTTGTCCCACAACATTAAAAAACGCAAGTTGCGTTAATACATTAAAGAAATTAGTGGTGTTAAAACGAATTTGCGTTAACGCTTTATCGCGTTAACTTTGACAGCCCTAATTAAAACTTTTACCAGCACTAAACTGTCTGGTTGTTGCGCGTTCCGTAGTCAGAATCGATATTCCAACAGCGGACTCAAGTTCTACAGAATTCTGAAAGGATTTCAGAGCAACAGGTGTTTCGGTTTAACGAGTAAATTGTGACTTTCAGCTGAATGCGTCTGTGGTTGCTCATAGCAACTTCCGTAAATGGTTGGTGTAGATATGATGATGTATTTAAAAATAATTGAAGGCTTTTATGAGGACACTTGCTCATGTATTCTACCCACTCGCAATAGCACACGGATCTGGAAAGTCAATTTGCTCATATTGCATTTGCGATATTTGGTGATTAATGCCCTTGCGTATCTTGACAAACTATTGCACTCTGTCGTACTTCCGTTGCCAAACTGCGTGCGCTCACTTATGAGCATCATTATTGTTTGCAAAGGGTCTATTCCAGTGATTATTCATGCAGCATATGCTGGCATTAGAGACTATTAAACTTTTGTTTCCAGAATTACTCATAATCATCTCAATCAATTTATAATTATTCCTGCTGCCCCTGTCAACTTTCTGTTTCCTTTTAGAAGAGATTAATTTAATTATCTATTATTAGCACTGTCTGATATTATTGTGATCCGCTCTTAATGAGATCAGCCTTATTCATGTAACAATCACGCTGCATACCAGAAGCCGATCATTTGTATCAAGGAATGCAGAGAGGGATGATTAAGAGACGGAACAACACATTTAATGCTGGAATATCAATTTGAAAAGGTAGGAAATGCATGACTGAAATATTCAGATCAGGTGTGTAATATTGAAAAATTCTGTTTTTTGTAACTGGCACACTTGACATTGTTGAAAGAGCATGAGAAGCGACGGTTTAGATAAAGAGTAAGGCTTGGTTGTCATTTATCAATATGCATATTCTAGCTAAACCCCTTTAATGTACTGTAACTGAAAAAAAAGCGCATCTGAGTCTCCGCAATGGTCATTAATTTGGTCTTTTCCGAGCAAATTTGCTAAGCTTTTAATGCCACTTTTATCAGGGCAAAGCTACATATTTGATATTAATGTATGAGTTGAATGAGGAAACAATTTAATCCAGAACCAAAGCGTTTAACACTCACTAATGTCAAAGCTAATCCAGAAATCCCAAAGTTTATCCCAAAACCCCACATGTAAGCAATATCCTGGTGTTGGTTTCCCCATTCCACAGTTGCACACCATGGAAACCCATGTACGATTAAAAGCGAGAGAGCCATTGCGTGATATGGATATTTAGCTGTAATTCATCTGAAATCACTCTGACTACATTTAAGCATTCTAATATCTTAATACTATGTCTCTTAATTGTATTTATCTATCACTGCATGTAAATGATAATCTAGATTCTGCTTCATGCACATCTGTTTCTGCTTTGCAATGGATGTGTTTTAATTTGACGAGTCTTTGTTGGTGACACCATGAGAGCAAATGTGTAGCAAAACTGTGCGTATAATAGAATTACAGAGAGCCGGCCCGACGCATAAGCGAACTAATCGGCTTCTTAGGGCCCCCGTGGCTGCCACAGGGCCCCCAAGTGTGCTTGAAATGTCCCACAAGAGAGCTTATAAAAGAAACCGGGCAGCCCTGTGTGCTCAATGCGCAAGTTGCATAAGGTCCAAAAATTACACGAAGGCCTCGTCTCCCCGTCGTCTCAAAGCGTGTGTCATGTTTACAACTTCAGTGAGCAAATAACAGCAAGGTTAAGTTGATGTGGAATCCAGCAGCACCCTCTGTGGGGACAGTCCATGCACTATATGGGTGTGATGGTACTCCTCAGTCACACATCATTTTAAAACAAGACAATGATCTAGTCTGGATTGAAATTGACTATTGATTAAATATTTGATTTAAAATATTGATGTGGATGCACAACTTTCAGTAAATAATAGCCGTCAAGTATTCAGCCAAGCCATAGTATAAATAGTATTTTATAGTTGAAAATGTGTAACAGAAAATATGGGGGAGTCAGTTTGAATGGGAAAACACAAGGCTTTCATCCAGGAGACCGCTGTTCGTGTTCCGTGTGTTAGGTTTCACTTTCACGTTACAATCAGCTGTTTGTTCGTGTCCCCCTGTTCATAACATTCAGTTTCATTTTCGCTTTACAGACGTAGTAGTTTTAAGCCCAGCCATGTTGTTTTTTTCCTAAACCTAATTAAGTGGTGCTGTTGCCTAAACCTAAAGCGACGCCAAAGGTAAATATAGTGGTTTTGTTACCAAAAAAGTGATGCGAAGGGGCGTGACAAAGCATCAGTGTGTGATGAGTTGGGATGACAACGTGTTCGTTAGGGGGTAATAGGCAAATACTGTCTTTACTGTAGTCTATTTAAAGATAGTGTTGCTGCTATTAGGTCTCACTTTAGCCTTTACATGCTCAATTGTTAAGGCAATACACCTGCCATGACATAGTTGCATCACACCCCCAAGTCGCGTTTCCTCGCAGTCAGAAACACCGGCGAAATACACTCTGATTCACGGGGGAAAAAACACCAAGCTCAGACTTTACCGATGGGCAAGGTAGGCAACTGCCTGGGCCCCCCCACTAAAAGGGCCCCAAACAGCTATAGATTTATTATGATGTTTAGATATGAAAAATATTGAATCAAGTTACTCATTGTACCCCGAAATAACTTACAAAAGGCCCTAGAAGCACTTAGAAAATATGCAAGTCAACTGTATCGTACTTACTGTGTACTTCTACTTCAGAGGAAAACATTATAGTACTACATTTACCTGACAGACAAATGTTACTGGTTACGTTGCAGATTCAGATTTGACTCACAAAATATGACAATTAAAATATGACTACTACTCTTCAATTGAAGTGAACATTTAAATGCAGTACTTTTACTGTGCGGTTTTAATAGTTTTACTATTAATAGCTAATAGTTTTACCAACATTCCCAGTTAGAGAGGGTAAAAGGTAAAGCAAGACAATGTTTGCCCTTGGGGCCCCCAAAATCACTAAATCCGCCCCTGAAAAACACACCCAGGTCGCTGTTACTCACAGTCAGAAACATCGGTGAAATACACTTAACAGAGGTAATTTCCAAATAGGCGTATTAGTTGATTGATTTGACATGACCACTGCCGTTATAAAGTGGAGCATTGATTTAATTAGCGGAGGTATTTTACTGGCGCTAATGTTATCAGTGTTATAAGTTAGTATCAAGTCTGACACCGGGGAAATACAGTCTTACTCACAGGAAAAAAACATACTACGTCACGGTCACTCAGGTGAAATACACTCTAGTCAATTCTGCTTCCAATTGGCTATCTGCTCGTGACTCCAGGTTATCGACTGTGGCACAAGCAGCAAAAGCTAACAGTGTTTGGTTTGTTCGTTCCGGGCTACTGTTGAAACATTGCAGACTCCGTGGAGGGGACCCACTCCCTATGTAGATATAAACTGCTCATTCTAAGGGAATGAAAACACAACGATTCTTATTATCAGGTGATTATACATTAAAGAAAACATACTTATTCATATTATATTCCATTTCTGCCAATAGATCCTCCTAATTGTTACACACTGGTCCTTACACAAGTAGGTTCAGTGCCACGTAGAGTGGCAACACATTACAATGAGGGGTGACCCCAAACCAAATCCTGCTTAGGGCCCCCAAATGTCTAGGGTCGGCCCTGAAATTACATTCCAAAAGTAATGAAACTCCAGCACAGTATTATGTACTGTAAGTGAAGGTCTTTGTGACATGGTGAAAGGGTTACAGACCATTGCAGAAAGAGAACATTGAAACAATAATAGCTTAACCCTCTGACAGCCCAGTTTGCTTACTGCTAAACAGAGCAGGGAGAGAAAAGAACTCTAGAAACAGAGTCAGAGGCAAAGCATCCCTGCCACAGCCTGAGCAAACGGAAAGTCAATATCCTAATGTGAAAGGCAGAGATTGTTCCTTGCTCTTCGCCTCTTCCTCTGCTAAACTTGAAGAGGAAACTGTTTGGAGTGGAATTGAAATAACAAATGTCATTAAATGAGGGTGGGCAACTGCAACAGTTCAGAGAATAGTAGGCCTGCTGCCTGCGGAAGATAAGCAAATGGGAGACTGCGTTTTGATGTCGACTGATGGTCCAGACTGAGCAGGCAGCATGGTCACTGGGGAAACTGTCTTCACTCACACTGCGCCCAATTGTTTCCCAGTCCCCCCATTAAATGCCAGAAATGGTTGACATAAATCCACCATTCATGAGGTGATAATGGATACCCATTATTCAGTGGATAAGGGTTTTCATTTAAAAACACACAATAAGTTCAGCTTTAGGCCACACCCTCATCATTCACATGCAAACTTATCCCAGGTTGGACACCAATTTGGTGAGATAAAGCGGTGAAGTGGAAAACTTTTCAGTTCATTTTAGATTACATATGGGTTTTAAAAGACTCACAGAGTAAATCAGTCAAAATTGTATATATCATAAGAATGACTGTCATCAAAAATGGTGATGTTATTGGAAAAAACATCAACCTTTTATCTAGGGCTGTCAAAGTTAACGCGATAATAAACGGCACTAAATTCTTTAATGCATTAACGCTACATGCGAATTTGGCCCGGCCACGATTCGATGTTTCGGAGGTTGTAGCGGACTCAATTTTAAAGCTATAGTGAAGATATTGGCATCATGAAACCAGAAAACCCAAGGAATCCATTGGTACCAACCATGCCATACTAGTTTATCGCAAAGGAGGCTAAATAACGCTCCAAACGTGCACTAAATTTTGGTAAGGAAAAACTGGCATGGCCATTTTCAAAGGGGTCCCTTGACCTCTGACCTCAAGATATGTGAATGAAAATGGGTTTCGTTGGTACCCACGAGTCTCCCCTTTACATAAATGTCCACTTTAAGATAATCTAAATTTAATCATTTAAATTAAATGTGATTAAATACTTCAATCGATTGAGAGCCCCACTTTTAACATTTTTTGATTACATCCTGCAGAGTACAGTGTAAATACATAGAATGGTACCAAAGCATATTTCCCAGAAGAAGAACAGGAAATAAGGGAATGATAAACCTGCACTTAGGAGGGACCTAGAACTAAAACATTGGATGGGCTTTTTTAAATTAAATTATATGTTACATAACAAATAATTGCATGGCACATACAAAAGACCAACAGTATATAGTCTATATAGTCCCCAAAAGGGGAAAACTATATTTGCAAACCAGAATGCTATTAATTCATATATGGTAGATGTCAGGGCAAGCACAGGCTTAGACAAATATGTTGTTCTCATACAACCATGATGTATACCTTATTAATAATAAATACTACATATTTTAAAACTTTATAATGTAACTTTCCAATTTTCTAAGTATATTTTAATTTCAAAATAAATTATACCACAACTAACTACTTCTGTTTTGCCTCCGTTTTCCTGTTAAGTTCCATAGTAACAATATTCTTGTACCCAGTAAATTTTAAAACATACCCAATAATAAAAAAAAAAAAACTTGCACTATGCTAAATAATTACAATGTAATGTGTTGGCTGTAAACTAAAGTGTTACCCACTCAAATTAAACAAGCTCCACATTGACCAACTCTAACAGTAAAATGCTGCTTACACATGCATCAGTATTAACAATCTAATCTGATAATGTAATATATAATAATAGAAGAGTTTTATTCTGCATAATGAGTAATTTTACTTTTGATAAGAATTAAAATGCTGGACTTTTATTGTAATGGAGTATTTCTACATTCCTGTATTAGCACTTTGACTAAAGTAGAGGATCTGAGTACTTTTCCACCACTGCATTGATTTGCACAGTGGATGAGTTTTAAATATTTAAGGGAGGATTGGTCAAAGGGAATGCCTGATGATTCGATGAAGAGCTGCAGGTGACAGGTGCTTACTGCAGTTTGTGTGAACCAGCCAACCTTTAACACATCATCAAGGCAAGCAACCACTATTACTGTACTATCATTTTACAGCAAACCCCTCGCGCCATGCTGACATCACGAGCCCTGATCACGATTACTCAAGTCATAGCTTGACAACATGTATTATAGCTGTATAGAAAATGCTAACAGTGTACTTACTGTTTCAATAGATGTCCAGTGAGGAAGTATCTGATAAAAGGGAGTGTAGTGCAACCTTAGTGCAATGTTTTTTTCTGTTGGCCTACTCTGGAAGTCTTCATTCAGTTTTGAGAGTAAGTACCCAATAATATTTGTTTTCATTTAATTGATTTTTTTAATATGTATTTACATATTTATTTATTTTAATTTGAGTTAATTTAATTTAGTTTGATTATTTATTTTTATTTTATTTTTATTTACTTATTTTTTTTATTTTTTTTTGGGGGGGTGTTTGTTTCCCATTTAATTGTTTTGTTCAAGGACATAACATTTATCTCCTTCTGTGATTATACTGTTTATTTTTGTTTGTTTCGTTTTTATGTGGCCATGGGTGTGGCGAAGTGTTGTTAGCTACAGAATTGCCATTTTTTTCCACAAATCAGAAAGGATAATATTCATACTGGCTGATTCTGCAGTACACAATTTTGAATGCCAACGATCACTGCCAACGCAGGAAGTAGTGCGACACACACATATGTGGAGGTCGGGGAGGTGGGTGGGAGTGAAACATGTCCAGCTTGGATAGTGGAGACCTGGGATCACATACTGCCTCATACCAGGGCACCATGAGTATTGGCTTTTTTACACATACACACGCATGCACGCACCCACACGGTTGTGCAGGCTCTTGTATTTATGTGTGTGTTTGTATACGTAGGTGTAAGTGTGTCTGATTATACTGTATATACCTGAATGCCTCTGTATATATCTATTGTATCCTTTGAATTGTTGTATTACTATGGAAAATCAAAAAACAGTACCGCACAATACAAATAATAATACAGGAGATGAGGTATAATGGCACTGACGTTCCGTAAATAACATAACAATATAGTACATCCCTGACAGTGTTGCCTTCCTAACTGTAGTGCAACCAAATACCTCTATAGAACTGACAACGTCCTCTTTGTGGGAAAAAAATGTGGGCAATTTGACAATAAAACCATCTGTATTATGTGACATGAGAGATGCGCCGCCGTCACTTGTTATACCCACCTGATGCAATTATATCTCTTCTATTTTCTCACATTTACTGATTGTTTTGGTGGCGTGACACTAATCTGTGAGCAAATGTATTTCAGTATGGAAGTCAACTAAACAAATCAGAAAATGATAATAGATTTTCTGACTTTTTCCCAACCTTTTTGATAATGAGACAGGTTTAATTACTTTGTGTGTACTTTTTTGCATCCCTCTACTTCAAAGACAATAACTCAGAACCGTATTCTACTATTTTATTATTTGCAGAGTAACTGCATTTCAGTTTTTACAGAGAGTTTCATCAGCTGAAAGGTTTTTATTTTTTATTTTAGTTTTTTAGTTTTGACAACAGCTAACCATCACCAAAGGCTGTACAGGTGACATGAGAAACAACTTGATTATATACTGTATAATAGGACTGTTTTTTGTTTTGTCCTAATTAATGGATTATTGTTTAGTCTATAAAATGTTCATTGTTAAAAATGTCCATCAAAAGTATCAGAGCCATTACACACAGACACACACGTGTATATACAGTATATATACACACACTGATGTGGTTAGGCCTAATGGTTAATCAAACATTCTCAACTTGACACTCTCAAATATAGGTTAACATGTAAGAAAAAAATGTGTTCAAATCAAAAGTGTGAGAACAGACAGAAAGTGATTTCTGACGGAAATGCCCCTAGTATTAGTAGTAGCAGTAGTACTGTCTGGCACAACTTGAAGGAGCTTTTGGCCACTCATAGCGCTAAGAAGCAGTGTCTTTACGAGTAGAAATTTAAAATATTAGAAGGAAATGCATTCAGCACATTTCCAGACCTCACATACACACAAGCTTTTGTTTGTTTAGAAGAAAACTCCACAGGGCCCCTTTAATTTAAACCTACTAGACTCAGTGCCTTGACCTACTGGCTCCAATTTTGCATGGAAAGCATTTTTTTTTTCCTAACAATGTTTTTTTTTTTTTTAAATGGATTGTAAGTGTGTGGATTAGCCTGAACAACCAGGACCTTGTTGCTATATAATCTTTAACAACATGTTTAATAATTTGCATGAACTGACTCTTAAAATCGTGATAAACCTTGTTGCCTATATAAAGGCACAGTAACCTTAACCAACTTTATACAACCCGTTATTTATACTTGTACTCGTACATGTATGCATCCATGTGTGCATGCATTCTCACACCTCCCACAAGTGTCTACAGCAAACGGTTCATGAGAGGCATGGAAGAGGGCGTGGCTTAAGTATAGGGGGCAGGGCTAACTCCCACCAATGAAAGAAGAACTCTCTGCTGAGACCAACGATGCCTTCCACGAGGGTCTACGACAAACGGTTTGTGAGTTTGGCAATGGTACGTGAATACGTTTAGAAGTTATGCACCTTTTTATTATGGGCCACTCTCACTGCTACTAGAGTTGTTCTGATACCGATACCAGTATCGGAAATGCGTCCGATACTGCCCAAAATTCGAGAGAAGGTATCGACGAGGTACGCCGGTCTATGCACCGATTCGATACCGTAATTTATTAACCCAGAAAAAAATAGACTTGTTTAACCGGAAATTAATTCTTCTTCACCGCTCCAAAACAGTAGCCTTCACTGTGCTGTCGCCCTGGATGTATCATGGCTGCCTCCGGCAACTACTGTTTTAGAGCAGCGAAGAAGAACTGAATGCAGGTAGTTTGTCACGTGACGATAGCAAACTACAACAGTGCGATGCTAGTGGAGAGTGTAACGGTAACGAAAGTCAGAGCGAGGAAAATGACAGCCATTTGGCAATATTTCGAAGCGGAAAATCCAACAAGCTGTTAAAAAAAATAAAGAAAAAAAATAATAATATATTAGATATAAGATATAATACTGTAAGGTTGGCCGAGTGGTTAAGGCGTAAAAACTGAGAAAAATTCCAGTTAAGCAGTCCAGGTGTATTTATTAACAATTAGTGGAAACCAACAATCCAGTGCAAAAATAGGTACAGTGCAGGCCTGGCATCCAGGAAACAGGTTCTTCCAAAATAATGAAAAATATAAGCAAAATGACAAAAATATATATCAAGATACAGCATAGGCTATGCCCCTTTAAATGTTGGGCCCTTGCAGCTCTACAATATGGCTTGTCTCTCATCAGAGGTTTGCTCTCCACTGAACCCCCTCCAGGTATTCCAGCCTCCTCTTTTATGAAGCTGGATCCTACTAAGTAAAACAAATAATAATTAATAAACAATCAAACAACAGCATAATAATATCCAGTCAAAAAAAATAGGACATAATTTATAATTAAATTATAAAACATTTAATATAATATTTTGAGGCAAGTAATTATTCAAACTAATTAAAATTACCTTGCCTATTATCAACCCCCCCAAACACCCCTCCAACTCTACTGTACTTGGTACCTTCTCTGGGAACCCCCCTTACATAAGCTATTGGTACGCTCCTGTTCGGTTTCGGCAGTCCAGGTCTAAACCAAGGAGTGCATCTACAGCAGAGAAGAAAGGGTGACAAACAATTTACTGAATATCCATTTTACAATAAATGGAAATGTTCAATATTAGTACTTATGCCTGTGTGTAATTCATAAATACATTTTTACTTTGTATCACTATGACCCCCATTAAGAAATTGATTACTTTGTCGGCGGGTCTCCCGACATTTAGAAGTACTGATGCTACAGTAACACTTAACACCGACACCTCCAAGCCGGCTTGATTTAATATATGATGGAGGTGGCGTTACAGTGTGTGTGCGTTGCATCTTACTTTACAGGGCACGGTCTAACCCGTGACAAATCCGATTTTTTTTTATCATGCTGGTATCGGATGGGTACTCCGTATCGGCCGATACCACGAGTTCAGGTATCGGAATCGGTATCAGGAAGGAAAAAATTGTATCAGAATGTCTCTAACTGCCACACCCCCTTTTTGCCAATTCGAACACAAACACACACCTTCACACCCACACACTCCTTACCAGATTTCAGCCTCTTCCTGCAAAAACTGTGGCCAAAGGGTGGGGACATTTTTGTGGATCGACAAACCGCCCGACAGAGTGAGCTATGGAGCTGCCGGTCGCAGCTAAAAGTGTGTACGCCTGGTTTTGACATGAGCTGCAAACAGGTAGCTCATGCACTTCAGCAAATTCCAACTCCCATTGATTGGGGCTTGCAGCCTTGGTTGCCGCCACATCCTTCAGAGGGTGCTCTGACGCCGTGCGATCATCTGCTGGCATGATAGCGAGACAACAATACATGGCACTACACAAAACAGACTTACAACCGTGCACAGCTTGTCTTTATTAATAATTACCACGTTGCATGTGAGAGAGGAAAGGATCGAATCAAGATACATGTTTCTGCTGGCGTGCTGTCAAAGTGAACAGAAGGTAAGGAATGATGAGGAGAAGAACTTGGGATACGGCAAAACGATATGCTTCTCATTCATGACAGTTAATGCTGCATATGTGGTCTAAATTATCATTTAGCTATTATGCCAGTATGTGCACACACACACACACACTCAAATACACACTCAGCATTTGACAGCCAAGAAATGACATGTTAATTGCAGCCGCTGGTTAAAAGGCCTAACAGCCATTCAGAGTAAAAGGGAGAACTCAACAATGGATGATAAGAATTTGTCTTACTGCCAGAGCTGTCGAGCTAGACAAGGAGACTCAGTAGCTGCACAATACTTCAATGGATATTTACATTGGTGGAGCTAATGTTTTTAGGTTAGCTTGCAAGATGAAAAAAATATGTGTCAAGCCTCACAGAGCTCTGAAAGTGACAGTTTCATAATAACATGTATTCTTTATTTTTGTAAAAATACACAAGCTTTCTAAGTCCCGATCAGAGTTGTATGATCATAGAGGTCATATACTGTTAGGTTTTTGTATGTGCACATAGGAATGTAATTATAAATATCAAATCTAATTTTGTTCAGGCTATAAATCTCAGCTTACAAGTTTTTTTATTTTGAAAAAAAAAATGAATTTCCATATTAAAAAGTGCCTTCATTTGTGAAACAAAAGATAGATGTAATTGAAATTCAACTTATTCCAAGTCTAACAATACCAATTATGTGAAAATGAATAAAGTGGTTGGAGTCCAGATTGTATTTGTGATAAAAGAAAAAAATCTCACTTCACATTTTGATAGAAATTATGATAATTGCAGTCCATATCCATAATCTTCTGTGTGCATTTCTCTGGGCCCCTGACTATGTTCCCTGTGGCTCTTCATTTGAATTAATCAGGATAACACACACACACAGAGAAAAAGGTTGAGATGATATTCTTTCCCTGTAAAACATTTGGTTTTTAGTAATGTGGTGCTAACACCGGCACACAAATTAGCACTGTCTTCATGGCCCATTAGTGAACTGTCAGTATGTCATGGCGGGTGTACTGCCGAGGAGCTGATGTCATCGACCATTGGTGAAAGTGCACCATAACTCCCAACTATAGACAGTAGCAACGTTTTCACCAAGAAGTTCCTGCTAATTTTAGTCTTGGGACTACTTTTCAAGGAACTAAAAGGTTCCTTCAGCCCAATGTTGTCTGCATTTTCTTTACAGTCTAAAGACCTGCAAAGATAAGAGAAATTAGTCCACTGACGTATGAAAAAGCAACATGACATGTAGGGGTATAAGAAAATATCGATCGTGATATTATGTTTTGCAATACTGTATTAATTCTCCAAAACGCTGTATCAATTATAAATAAACATCTCAAAAATCAGATGGCCCACCGGCGGACTGGGACGCCATTCTGTCTTTTGGAGGTTGTAGCAGACTCAGTTTTAAAGCTAGAGTGAATCTACTGGCATCATACAAAACTATAAAACCTACGGAATCCATTGGTATCAACCATGTCATACTTCAATGTCACAAAGGAGGCTAAATAACGCAACATTGTGGTGCAGAAAAACTGGCATGGCCATTTTCAAAGTGGTCCCTTGATCTCTGACCTCAAGATATATAAAGGAAAATGGGTACAATATGGGTTCCCATGAGTCTCCCCTTTACAGACATGCCCACTTTATGATAATTCCATGCAGCTTTGGGAAAAAACATGCAGTTTTTTGCATGCAGTATAAATGTGTTATTTTTGCCTGTTGGTGCCTGGTGTATTTGAATATTTCAGCATACTGGGGTCCCTAAACAGTCTTAGAATTACATAAATTGGGTATGACTGGAAAGCTGAGACTCTTGTGCAATGAGTCCAGTTGTATTCATGTGTAATGATGTTAGTCCCCATAGTAGCATTTCACAGTGATTTGTTTTTTTTATTTAACTCATATTTGATACATATGGTACATATGGTGGAGTCTTTATACTATGACAGCAATGTTTGTGGATTTCATGTTTACCATGTATGTTCAACATCTTAGTTTAGCAACTGATTATGCAAACATTTGCTAAATACACATAGCACTTAACACAAAGTACAGTTTAAGCTGATGGGAATGCCTTTAGTTTTAGTATGAGGTCATAAACCAAAGCAATACACCGTCTAAATTTTGACCCAATGACGGAGCTAAATGAATAGTTAAGAGATCAAAGTGATTACAATTCATCCTGACGGAAACATGAATGTGTGTACCAAATTTCACAACTACCCATCCATTGATGGGATATTCCAGTCAGGACCAAAGTGGTGGACTATTAAGTGTTCAATACTCAATAAATAAATCATTATAAAATAAATAATGACCTGAATAAACTGTGGAAAATATACAATTGAAACAATTTTTATATATTGCTTTAAATAATTAAAGAAAAGCATTGGCTCTCAACAGATTATACCATTTTATTTCATCCTTATTAAGGGTTTCATAGTTTTTCAGGACTTCATTGTTATTTAATAAGAGCCATTTATATTTAAAAATGCCCCTTTTCAAAAGTCTGCTTTGGAATAAAAATGAAATTAATGAATCAAAAATAGTATCCAGTAAAACTGTGTTACTATGAAAGTGAATGACAAAATAATATCTCATAATAATGAAATTCATTCAATTGATTCACAAATTTTTGGTTAAGTATTGTATTTTACACAATTTATTCATGATTATCTATTTCATTCGTCATTTCTAATGTATTTAATATAGTGATACAGTGGACCGACATTGCCATCTCTAGAGCCACGGCACCAGCATGAATAAAAACATATGTAAAATACAAAATATCACAAAAAATCCTTGAGACTTAGAGCTACAAATAGTACATACAGCAGCTGTATTAAATTATGGATTACACAATGTAAATGATGCATTCCCATATGATATAGAAAATACTATAATAACCATATATTTAAATATATGACCCTTTTGTTTAGCACCTTCCTTCTTATCTTTATTCGTAACATATATTATGTATAGATCACTGATAGTAGATAAATGCAGTGTGGTATGTGGCAAACCACATACGTCCAATCCATGTAGGATTAACCGCACCACAAAGATACTGTTCGACCCATCCTGATTAACAACCGTCTTTACATTTATAGATCTTATGTAATTATATAAAAGTATGTTACTCTGTTTAATCTTATTAGTCTTTTCCTCACTTACTGCCACAAGCTTGACCCTCTCACCAGCAATTTATTACTAACTCAGGTCTCACAGTGATGACATCATCCAACAGCAGGTTGCAATCTGTTCTGAAGCAGGTCAGCCTTGTAACTAGGGGCGACAGGAGCGTTGACTAAGGCTGGCCATTTTAGATTAATTGTAGAGTGGAGCACTGTCTGGTGGCGGTGGCTGTCTCCAGGCACCGTGATGGGGTCTTCCCGACTTAACCAGTCAATTTATGCAGCGGGTAAACGGGAGCTTATGTTCGTGCTCGTATTTGTCTCCTATATTAGAGCTGGAGGGGCACGAGGTGAGCGAGTAGGACGGTGTTATTAGAAATTGATGCCCGGGGGTCTGACGGTCTCCCTGGGCGGACAAAGCTAAGGGCAGAGGGCATCAGAGTTTTGAGGAAAAAATGAGTGGCTGATTTGATGAAGATCAAGTGAATGAGCAAAAGAGACGGGGTAAAAAGGAGCAGAGGACTCAATACTGCATGATCAAGATTAGTGAATAAATGGAATAGAACATTAATACAATGTATTAATATTAATACACAGGGCTGTCAATTGATTGAAATATGTAATTGTGATTAATCGCATGATTGTCCATAGTTAATTGCAATTAATCGGAAATTAATCGCATTAAAAATGGACCGTGAAGGGAGATCTGTCAAGTGTTTAATACTCTTATCAACATGGTAGTGGGCAAATATGCTTGCTTTATGAAAATGTATGTGTTAGGGCTATCAAAGTCAACGCAATGTTAACACGTTAACCCAAATTTGTTATAACGCTACTTATTTCTGTAACGCATTTACGCAACTTGCAAATTTTAGGCTGTAGCGGCTCAGTTTTAAAGCTAGAGTGAAGATACTGCTATCATATGGAACTAAAAAACATGACATGTAGGGGTGTAAGAAAATATCGATACACATGAGCTTCGCAATATTATTTTTTCTGATACTGTATCAATTCTCCAAAACCCTGCATCAGTTTTTAGATAACTTCTTAAAAATCCAATGGTACGTCAGCGGACACGGACGCTATTCTGTCTTCTTGAGACTGTAGCGGGCAGTTTTAAAGCTAGTACCTTTGATGGTTTCTGGACAATATTTGTCATTGTTTTGTGTTGTTAATTGATTTCTAATAATAAACATGTACATACATTTGCATAAAGTATATTTGCCCATGTTGATAAGAGTATTAAATACTTGATAGATCTCCCTTTAAAGGTCACCTATTATGCAAAATGCACTTTTCCATGTCTTTTAAACATCAATATCTGTCCCCAGTGTGTCTACAGGCCACCATAGTATCATAAAAGACCATCCTCTCTCTTTTTCTCCTCCTCCGTTTGTCCGGAAATGGGTGCAGAAAAAAAAATCGCTTTTTTTCCTTCTCTTCTGACGTCATTAGAGAAATGCAAGTCACGTGAGGGTTTCCTGGTCGAACCAGAGAGAACCTTCAGTAGCTGACCCCGCCCCACAGCGCGTCACTGTCTCTCCTCCTCAACCGAACTAGAGCAAAGTAGCTCCTACTGTTAGTCTGCAAGAACCAGCAGAACCGTCTTCATGTACTCCCATCATCTAAATATAACATGTTCTTTCACAAAGGCTTTATGTAATTACACTGTTTAAACAGATGATATTTATATATTATATATATTTGATGTCATGCATGTAGCAGAGTACAGGTAGTAAATAGTGACTTGTAAGCAACAACACATTTCTGTTTCACAGTCAAACTTTATTTGAGTTGACAGATGACAATATTAATTATTCACAGCATTTGTAATCATCTCACCTGTTAGTTAGTTATGTTAACATGGTACAGGAGAAAGTCTTCAGCTCTGGTAAACTATGGTAAGCTAAGCTCCGGTGGTCTGTAGTCATGGTAACACAGAGACAGCTACTACTGT
The DNA here is from genome assembly GCF_043250625.1 of Sebastes fasciatus. Taxonomy (NCBI): domain Eukaryota; kingdom Metazoa; phylum Chordata; class Actinopteri; order Perciformes; family Sebastidae; genus Sebastes; species Sebastes fasciatus. The sequence continues at coordinate 8,925,494 of NC_133797.1, read as the reverse complement.
AAATAATATACCATTACTCTGATCTTCCATACATTTATCTTTTAGCAGAAATAATGAACTGACTACTGTTTCACATCTTCTATTTTCCACCCTGATGGTCGCTGTGTTTACACACCGTGTCATAGCGGTAGCATGTAGCTAACCCGTTAGCATGTAGCTACATGCTACCGGGTTAGCTTTGTATCTCCATGTAAACAGAGCCATCTGCCCACAGCTGTCTGCTCTCAGCTATCTGCTCTCCTCTGGGATGATTCTGTCGGTCATTTCTCACAGATGGATCTGTAAAGACAGACGTAAAACAGTGTATGTTTACGGTTTACAGAGTTGATGCATGAGGTAAACACTGAGCTAACTAACAGAGCTATAAACAGCATTATTTACCTGAGAGAAACCGTCAGGAAAACCTGGAATCTGGACCGCAGATGTTCATCATGTGTCGCCGATTTCTGATCAGATTCCTCCGGTAACGTGCGCTGGGTGAAGTTTCTGGTTTATAAACTTTAAAGTGGTTTATAAGCTCTATTCTAGCTGCCTCTCCCTCCACTCCTCTCTCTCCACTCGTCTCTCTCTAGAGAGCTGCTCCGGGAGGGAGGGGGAGGGTGACGCTGTTGTTGTTGAGGACGTTTGATTGACAGAAAACGCTGACCAATCAGAGCAGAGTGGGAGGAGACAGGCTGTGAATCAGTGGTTTTCAGACAGAGGCTGAATTAGTCTCTGAGGCAGGCAGACTCAGGCTGCAGTATGAGAAGAATAAAGGGTTTTTTGTTCTAGTGTTCTTTGTTTTTGTTTTTGTTCTAGTGCAACATTAAAATACATCTATGAACCTGGAAATGAGCATAATATGTGACCTTTAAGGCACATTTTGACCAGATACAAAATGTGTGATTAACTTGCAATTAATCGCGACTATTTTAATCAATTGACAGCCGTAGTATCTAGATATTCCTGGAAATCAATTAACAACACAAAACAATGAGAAATATTGTCCAGAAACCCTCACAGGTACTGCATTCAGCATAAAAAATATGCTCAAAACATAACATGGCAAACTCAAGCCCAACAGGCAACAACAGCTGTCAATGTGCTGACTTGATTATGACTTGCCCCAAATCCCATGTGATTATCATAAAGTGGGCATGTCTGTAAAGGTGAGACCCGTGGGTACCCGTAGAACCCATTTCCATTCACATATCTGGAGGTCAGAGGTCAAGGGACCCCTTTGAAAATGGCGGTGCCAGTTTTTCCTCGCCAAAATGGAATGACAATGGTTGGTACCAATTGATTTCTTAGGTTTTTTAGTTTCATGATACCAGTATCTTCACTCTAGCTTTAAAACTGAGTCTGCTACAACCCTAAAAAATGCAAGTTGCGTTAATGCGTTAAAGAAATTAGTGGAAATTCGTTATTATCGCATTAACGTTGACAGCCCTACTAATACAATATATATTGAAGGCACGTTAACTGTTTAAGTTCATTAATAGATAATGGTATTGATAAATATTTCAGCATCTTTATATTATATTACGTCATATCAACACACACAAACATGCTCTCAGAGAGGGAGAGAAGGGAGTTGAACAGATGTGACACAAAGCATTTTGAATTGTTGATATATTGCACTTGGAAGAATTCATTAAAAGTTGGTACAAATGCCTCCCCTAAAGCTGACAGCTCAGTGGAGCAACACAGCGAGTGGCGTGCAATATTCAAACAGCTCTCTTTACTTTGTTACAGATTTGTTTAAAGTAACAGAAAACAAATTGGGGTGTGTGTGTGTGTGTGTGTGTGTGTGTGTGTGTGTGTGTGTGTGATTGCATGATGCATGAATAAGAGGGAGGGAGAAAGAGAGAGGAGCGAAGGGGGATTAAAGAGAAAGGCCAGCCCATTCCTCCATAGAAAAAGAATCTGACACATTAATACACCCATTCTTAGGCGGGAATTGGACAAATCATGATATGTAGCACACTAATTACTAGATGTAAATTGCACCACAGGGTCTGATTTAGACATTCACTTCTACTGTGCAGTGGTGCTTAACTCACTGTTATATGCCATGGTGATAATTTCAACCCGAGAGTTTGCAGCTTTGTACTCGGAGAGATGAAGACAGAGGCTACATTCCAAATCGCATACTTTTTCTTTTTACTTTTAGTCCACACTGCACAAACATCTACAAAGTACATACTGTTGCATGCAGTATGCATGCAGTTGGGACATACTAATTTGTCATAGCATTGCGCCTTGAACTTTGACCCTTTCGCTCATATATCCGCAAGGGCTATAAGAAAAATATTGATACACGAGTATCGCGATATTATGTTGTGCGATACTGTATCGATTCTCCAAAACACTGTATTGATTTTTTATTAACCTCTTCAAAATCCGACGGCCCGCTATTGGGCCTAATCGCTATTCCATATTTCGGAGGTTGTAGCGGGCTCAGATTTAAAGATAAGAATGAATATACTGACACTAGAACCAAAACCTAAGGAATCCATTGGTACCAAACATGTCATACTAGCTTATAGAGAAGGAGGTAAATAACGCTCCAAAGTTATGCTAAATTATGGCGAGGAAAAACCAGTATGGCAATTTTCAGATCCCTTGACCTCTGACCTCAAGATATGTGAATGTAAATGGATTCTATGGTTACCCACGAGTCTCCACTTTACAGACGTGCCCACTTTATGATAATCACATGCAGTTTTGGGCAAAAATCATGTAGTTTTTGCATGCGGTATACATTTGTTGTTTTTGCCTTTTCTAAAATGGTGTATTTCAGATGTGTTCTTTATACTACGACAGTTTTCCTAAAACTACTATTTTAAAAATCGCAATATATTGCCTTGCTTACAGTATCACACTCATTAGTATGATGATATATATCATATTGCCAGATTCTTGCCAATACACAGCCCCAATATCTGCTGAGCAGAGGATTGTGGGTCAGAATAGCCAGAAAAGCATGGCTTGCATACTGCAAAATGCGGCCGCATGTAGTTGGACATACTCGTATTTTTGACATACTGCATTTGACAAACTATGTATTGGGAAATACTAACACTTTTTTCGGGAATACAAAATAGTATGGTAGTATGGGTAATTGGAATGCACAGTAAGTGTGTCCGCCTTCACCCTTAAGGCCCAGACACACCAAGCCGCCATCACAGAACTAGCGGCGATGAATGCCGTCTGTTGCGTTACCTCACGCCGCCTTTGTCTTGGCTGACAAGTCGCATTTGAACACACCGCAAAGACTACAGCTGACGGCCAGCTAGCACGTATGTTCTGAGCCTGCATGAGAGGAAATGACTCTCCACCCCAGCAGGTGGCGGTAATCTGTATTCATCATTCAAAAGGGGAAACCGGAAGTCCGAGGACAGTGGATATACAAGCTGTTGCTATGTTACGTACATGAAACAAAGCAGCATCTGTCGACCATTTTCACACCATCCTCACTCACCACTTAACTTCAGTCCAGAGAGATTTCTCTCACAGACGATTCAACATGCTAAATTGGCCAAAAACGTCCGACACGGGCAGAGTAGAGCCGACTGTGCAGGACTCATCACAAAAATAGGTTGACAAACGCTCACCCCAAACTGTCCGACGGCCGACCGTCGCCTTGGTGTGTCAGGCTTTAAAACAAATGGATTACGACCCTGATTATAGTCTGTATTAGTCATGCAACTTACATTCTGTAACATATCTATCAATTCCATTAAAGGTCACATATTATGCAAAATGCACTTTTCCATGTCTTTTAAACATCAATATCTGTCCCCAGTGTGTCTACAGGCCACCATAGTATCATAAAAGACCATCCTCTCTCTTTTTCTCCTCCTCCGTTTGTCCGGAAATGGGTGCAGAAATAAAAATTTGCTTTTTTCCTAGTCTTCTGACGTCATTAGGCAGAAATGCAAGCCATATATGGCTTTCCTGTTTCCAGTGAAACAGAACAGCACCCCCCTCACCCCATACCCCGGCTTGGTAACCCCGCCCACGGAGTAGCCGGCTCAGCAAGCTGCGTCCGCCATTGTTATTTCGACTGTTTACTAGTAAACATGCTGAAAGGAAAACCCGCTTGTTCTGTTGTTGGCTGCAATACTCCACACAAAAGCTTGCACCATGTACCCACTTCGGATCCTCTGAAGACCCAGTGGATGGACTTTATTTTCGCTGGTGCTGTGCCCAGGTTTATAAACTTTATTCTAGCTGCTATCTCTCCACTCGTCTCTCAGAGAGAGAAAGAGAGAGAGAGAGAGAGCTTCTCCGGGAGGGAGGGGGAGATAGTGACGCTGTGTTGTTGAGGAAGTTTGATTGACAGAAAACGCTGACCAATCAGAGCAGAGTGGGAGGAGACAGGCTGTGAATCAGTGGTTTTCAGACAGAGGCTGAATTAGGCTCTGAGGCAGGCAGACTCAGGCTGCAGTATGAGAAGAATAAAGGGTTTTTTGAACATTGCAGCATGTAAACATGTTCTAGTGCAACATTAAAATACATCTATGAACCTGGAAATGAGCATAATATGTGACCTTTAATAGAAACATGCACTTTATCTACATGCAATGTATGAAGGCTGATTCATAAAAAGACTACAGCTTCTATACTAAGGATGGATTCTGTAGTCGGTTAGTCATTTTTTATGCTTTTTTCATGGTGAATGACTTATTTCCACAAAACTTATGAATACATCTCTGGTAAACACAAGATTTAAAGTGGCACTTTTGTGTGATTCTTTGTGGAGAAACTCCGTTTCACAGATCTGTCGTTTAAATTAACTAATCGATTAGTCTGCAACATTTTATAAGTGTTGGTTTACTAAGAATTGATTTGGTTGAGGACAGCCCTGTTCTCTACATACTGTAGTAGGGGTTTTGCGTACGCAGACGTGTTCCACACCTGCATACTAGAAAACAAGGTGGTGACCTTGCGACAGCAAGAAGAACAGCTTCTTTGTTTGTTGTACTTAGCTGAACAACAAGAAAAAGTAAAAAAAAAAAAAAAAAATGGTGTGTGCGACACTGTTTTCTTTCTTTTCTTTCTATTCTCAACAAGAATCTGCTCAAGGATGGCGCATACAGTAAGAATGTTAACAGTCTTAGCAGGTATTTGGTGAATGTACTGGACAAACTGAACTTTTGGCCTGATGATGGCACTAAATGAGAATATCAGGAGATCACCTAAAGTCTTTTATATCATCCTGAGAGAGGAAAAGTTTGTGACTATCTATCCAATAAATAATTTCACTGTGAACCACAAATATCAACCTCAAGGTGGCGCTACAGGTGAAGTCAGTGGAAGGCCATTGTCTGGAATTTTCCAGTATATGTTGAGATATTTCACTGGGTAAGTGAAAACTCTGACCTGCTGGTGCTGCTAGATGAAAAGTCAGGGGATCACCAAAGTCAATAGGTTTCATCCTCTGGGCATCACAGGTATGAGCACCAAATTGCATGGCAATCAATCTGCATTTCAGTCAAAAATCAAAAATAACATCCAGATGATTCAACCTCTGGGTGAGTCTGCAACAAAGCCATCGACCAACCAATATCCAGATCGACATTGCCGTGGCGCTAGAATGACTAGACAACCTCAAAAAGGAAATGCATTAGCCAGAGTTACAGTAATACAATGATAAGTCTTCATAGTTAGATATCAACATGTATCCTGCCAGCTCTGGCTTGCATTTCCGCTCAAAAGAGACAACTATCAAGTTGCACGGAGGGTGCCAAAAAATGACTAATTGTGCCAAAAAATATAACAGAAAATAGTGCATTAATTATGTCTGCATGGCCTTGATCATTTAATAATGTTCTGCAGAGCCAAACCGCATAGCCAACACCTCTCCTGTGTACTTCGGATTGCATGTGATCTTTCCATCCTGGCTAGAGGTACTTCATTAGATCAGCTGTCAGGAGATTTTGCTGGAAATGTCTTCTGTCTTGCAGTCGCATTGGTATTTGCTGTGTTGGTGGCCTCGCCGTCACCTCCTCGAAATGTCCTCAACAACTTCCAAGCTGTTCCTTTGATTTATTTAAAATATTTTGTTCCTCGAGCCGAAGGGATTGTGAGCAGTCTGTCAATTCTATGTCACAATGCAGGATGGGGTATCCACATATGTAACTCTGCTACTCTCTGGGCCTTTAATGCATGATTGACGTGTTCATTCATTAGCTAGCTAGATTTGACAGAATGGCAACTTGCCAAGAGTGCTGTAGTGTTGAGGGGAGAAGTATTTTGTTCAGTGCCAGACGGGAAGCATGACTGGAAGTGGAGCAGAGATACTCCCAAATTCTATATTTTCACTATCAAATGATCGTCCCCTGTAGCATTAAAAGGGGGCCTTGAAAAAGTTTGTAGTTTGCTTCTTTACAAACTAACTGTGGGCATCTTGGATTCGTGTTGTGTTGCAGTTGATCCAAAGAGTGGCAGGTTCTAAAAAGTAAAAAGTGCCAAAACAATAGAAGCACTTCAAACCACTTGTGCAGCATAATCCACTTGTCCGCTCCCCCCACCTGCGTACTCAGTATGTTCCAAAGAGTCAGCATTTCACCAAAACATGGTTAGATACACTGCTTTCATATCGCCCACCTCAAACCTCCAAAGCTTTGATGGAAGCAGTGTATTGAGCCATATTTTGGAAGAGATGATCACTCTGAACATAATGCTACTCACACAATACTAGGGGTGGGGTAAAATCAGTTCACTAAAGTATCTAATTTTTTTTGTTTTTGTTTTGTTTTCACGATTTTAATCGATTTTTTTAAAGAACCAGAATGTAACAATTAGGGGGATCTATTGGCAGAAATGGAATACAATATCAATAAGTATGTTTACTTTAGTGTATATTCACCTGAAAATAATAATTGTTGTGTTTCTGTTACCTTAGAATGAGCCGTTTATATCTACATAGGGAGCGGGTCCTCTTCACGGAGCCCACCATGTTGCACTGTCATGGTTCTACAGTAGCCCAGAACAGACAAACCAAACATTGTTAACTTTTCCTGCTTGGGGCTGGAGCAATATTCTCATTCATTCATTCATTCATTCATTCATTCATTCATTCATTCATTCATTCATTCATTCATTCAGTCTCTCTCTCTCTCTCTTCTCTCTCTCTCTCTCTCTCTCTCTCTCTCTCTCTCTCTCTCTCTCTCTCTCTCTCTCTCTCTCTCTCTCTCTCTCTCTCTCTCTCTCTCTCTCTCTCTCTCTCTCTCTCTCTCTCTCTCTCTCTCTCTCTGCCAATCTCTTCCCACATTGGCTCCAAATGACCTATGCTAGTCTTACAACAACTGGCTCTAGAGAGGGTCATTCGTGTTTTTGCGTCAGCAACCGTACTTCTTCTGCACGCTTGGCCCACTGGAGTGGCTTCAGTTGGCTTCAATCTGCAACCTCGCCGCTAGATATCTGAATGCCTGAATCAATATAATTCAATTGCTTAATTTTAGTCTATGCGCAGGTGGAAGGAAGTGATCGCTTTTATCGTTGTAATCTATGAGTAGCGTGAAGTCATAACCATTTCAATAAAAACAAAGCCGAAGCAAGGAAACAGAATATCAATACGACCCGCACCTTACCGTTTCAAAGCGAAAGTATGGTAAACACTACACATACAGTAAAGTATGGAAACACTTTGGCTCTAACACATTGCCAGGAAAAGCAGAGCTAGACATCATGGCTAAAGCTGCAATACAAACTCTCATGGACAGGAAACGGTATTGTATTGCAATAATACAGCCAACCCATAGTACCTATTAGGGGTGTCACGATTTTGATTCTACGGCTGAAATCGATCGAAATTAGCTTACAATTTCTACCATCAAAATCGAAAGCTCCCCGCCTACTTGCGTGCATCCGAAAGAAAAAAAGAAAGGACGACACGGCGCACCTTACCGGTAGTCTTTTTATGGTGACCAAAAATATTACAATTAACTTTCATGAACTGAAAACACTGTGAAAGGGTTAAAGTTGTAGGACAAAAACACAGTCGTGGTAGCGACCTGTCAATCACAAGGTAGCCACGTCCTAAAGCATACTCTGCTTGGTCTATTTGACTCTAAATGGGACCTTAATTTACTAAATGAACATCATGCTGTATTGAAAAAGATTTGAAACTAGCGATTGAGACCATAAACTCATGTTTACAAAGTTTACTGAGGTCATAAATCAAGTTAGAAGTAGGCTCATTTTCTCATAAACTTCTATACAATCAGAGAAGTCGCCCCCTGCTGGCTATTAGATAGAATGCAAGTTTAAAGCACTTCTGCATTGGCTTCTCTTCTGAGACCCGGAGGTTGCCCACTGTTCGTAAACCTCCACTCAAGTCTCAGTTTACACTCACTGGCAAAGGAGGCTTAAAAAGCTGCGATAGCTTCCACCATTTTGAACTCGCCCTCAAAAGGTCAGCAGCGTCTAGAATGCCGCCTCACATGTCGGCCCAAAATCTCAAAAAATAGATCAATTCAGCTGAGGTCTAGTACAGTGAAGGTCACAGCATATGATTCACATCATTTTCATACTCATCCAGTGACCCCTGCTCCTTGTATGAAAGCATCTGCATTCATTATCTTTCTCCTCATATTTATTCAGGGTTTTTGTCTTTCTTTTAAGCTGTCCCCCATCTCTATGCAAAATGGCATAAATCATTCTATTTATTCATTAGTTTATTTTGTTTTACATTCATAGGACATGTTTCGTATCTGGTGTTCAGAAAACAGTCATCCTGAACAAAAACAGTACTAAAGGCGCAATGTCTTTTTACAGCCAGCACCTCAGCAAATAGATGCAAATTATAGGTTTTTAATAGTTTGCCAGTGTTCTCATCCAACATATAATTTCTGAAAATCAATAGCCCAAAAGCTAGGACCTCAGTTTATAGATATAACTATGTAACATCAATGTAGATTCTTTAAACACTTTACCCCCTTTTTTATCCCTAGAATAATCAATATCTGTTACACTTTCATATGTAATCTACCACCCCTAAGCTACCCTACAAACTCACTCACGCAAACCCACTGCTCATCTTTCTTATGATCAAGCAAAGCGTGTAGTTTCCTTGCCAAGAACACACTGTAGGATAGAGGGATTAAACAGAAGCTACACTGGCCAGTTGATCTGTAGATGCTGAGATATCGTCTGACTGTCTGTGTGTTTGTAGAGGAATCGACACTGAAGTGAATTTTCAGAGTATACTGGGTAAAGGAAATGAATCAGAGAGGGAGAGAGAGAGAGAGAAAGAGAGAGAAAGAGAGAAAGGGAGAGGCATTATTGGTGTACAGAGCAGTGCCACATGGCCATTGACCCTACTGGTTTGAAGTGTCAATGTGAGTAGATAGATACAGTGTTGGCGATGTGAGGACTCAAATGGAAAACAGAAAACCAAACACTTGTGGGCTGAAGGGGAAGATATGAGCGCAACACATAGAAGTTGGCCGTGTGTGTGTGTGTGTGTGTGTGTTTATTTGTATTGTGTGTGTGTGTGTGTGTGTGTGTGTGTGTGTGTGTGTGTGTGTGTGTGTGTGTGGGGTGAGATTGGAAAATGAGAAGCTTTTGAATGAAGAGGTTGGGAGTGAATCATTACAATGAAGTAGGTGATACAGTTTTTTTCTTTTGATGTCAATTTAATCAAAGCAAACTAAAATTATAAACTAAATTATACTAATTTGGTTTCACCAAGGTGAATCCCAATAAAGTCAATCATCTACTTTATTTCCTTTCTCTCTGTTACTGAATATAAAGTTAAAGGGGACTTATTAATGTTTTTTTTGTTTTTTTCTCTTTCCTTGAGTGTGTTATATAGTTTTTTTGGGCATGTAAAAGGTCTGCAAAGTTTTAAAGCCCAAAGTCCATGCCAGAGGGAGTTACTCTCCCCCACAAAAACACTGCTCCTGAACGCCTCGCTTGAAGTCCCGCCTTTTCTATCCTTACGCGGTGATGTCTAGGGATGCACTGATACCAATACCGGGTCAGATACCGGGCAGTTACTGACTCAAATAACTGGATAGGATATCTGTGACAATGGGGCCGATCTATGAAATTCAATTCTATGTTTATATTCTTTATACATTAAATACTGGAATTTGAATTCCTGTTTAAGTTTTTGACCAATTTGTTGCTGCATTAAAAAGGATTACACTTAAATTGTAATTCCTTAGGTGCTGGAACAAAGCAGGTATTAGAAAAGTGAAGCATTTTTTTTTTTAACATTAAAGCATGCAAACATACAGGAACCCAGAATACAGGTATGAACCTGGAAATGATCATGATAGGTCCTCGTTAATTGAATCTGTACAAATGGCAGGTTCTCTACAGCATAGAGACCAAAATATGGTAGTATTTTGGAGCTGAAATTGAATTTGCCTACAAAAAAAGGCTTATACAATCTGAGGATACAAATGCCAGGGTTTAAAACTGGACAGGACTCAGAAATGTGTTGGGTTTTTTTTCCCTTTCTCTCGAATTAACAACTACACTGACTTTGAAAACGGCTATGAACACAGCCAAAGCCACAATCCGTCCACTTGAGAGTTGATAATGCATCATCAAGTGCAGCACCAGTGTACTTCACTCAGTGTTACTTGATGCTAAAAGCAAGCCGTAATGGGTTTGAGTTATGCATTTTTCCACACATAACTCTCCCTCCCTGAAAACAACTTTGGCAGACAGAGATGAAAAATCCTAACTGGAAACTGAATTACTTAAATGCAGATTCATGGCTACCCCGCCTCCCCCCACACACACCACCACCCATCACCCCTCTCTTCTATTTGCAAAATAACAGTGCCGCTCCGGTTCCGCCGAGCGCCGACCGAAAAAATGCAACACGCGAGCTTCCATCAAAAGCACTGCTGACAAATCAGTGAACTTCACAGCCGAGGGAATTTACATGTTGAAAGGCCATAATTTAAGTGCCGTTTTGTGGAAATGTCGCTGAACTTGAGCTGGAGGTTTTCTTTCTCAATGCTCTTGGTGTGCAATCATTAACCTACCAACAGAACATGTATAAATTACCGCCCGCTGACACTTAAAACATTTTTGGAGTTCCCCCGCTGAATGCATCGGGAGAAGGGAGCCAGAAAGAGAGAGAAATATACAGTAAGAAATATGGCAAATGAGACAGACATCCAAAGCAGTTGAGACGTTCCCTTGAGAAAATCTAGTCCACTTAAGAAGAACTGACTTCTGAAAACTTTCTCCCGAGGATCCCACATTTTAAAAGCCGAGTGCGGCGTAAAAAAAAAAACAGTGCAAATTTAGGTCAGGGTTCTCTGTGCTGTCAATTAAAAGTCATGTAAACTGCGAGCATTTTCCCCCCAAACTCATAAATTCTGTCAGGTTACAGGCGCCCCTTGCTTTTAATTGCTTCAAAGTTGCCAGGCAACGGCTAAAGAGGCTTTGCCGGGGTGAGTAATAGCATGTGCAGTCATATTTGGGAGTGACACATAAAGTGCAAAACAGACTTTTGCTGCTCAGTATTTATGACTGTATTGATATTGGATGACCTTACAATGTGCAATTATGTTCTCCATCTGCCTTGCTCAGTTGTCCTCGATGCCGCTCATTATCACGATCGCTCGCTTTTTCTCATCATTCTTCTCATCATTCTTCTCCCCCCCTAACTGCTTTTACAATCTCTCACTTTTCTATAAGCTCTTCGCCCTGTCGCATTCTCACTTTCTCTCCATTTAAGCTTTTTTTTTCACACCCCCCCTCCTCCATCTCATCTTGCTGTTAGCTTTTCTTTCATTGCACTCCACTTTCACCCACTCATCCTCTCAATCAGTCTTTCATCCCCTTCTCATTTTCCCCACCTTGCTTCCATGCCTCCAATTTTATTCGACCTGTCGTTCTTTTTCCATCCACCGCTCATTCCCTGCTTTTTTTCGCCTCTCTTGACCTCGACCTCTGTTTCTCCTGTGTTTCAGCTACTCTCCCTTCCTCTTTATTGCTCTACTTTTCCATCCGTCTGACTCTGTTTATATCTTTTCCTCTGTCTTTATCGCCGTTTTCCTCCTCCTCCTCCTCCTTCTCCTCCTCCTCCTCCCCCATCCCCCCCTCCCTCTTTCACTTTCCCTCCTCTGTTTATTCCCTCCTCTCTTGCTCTGTCCTCACCTCTGTGTTTCAGGCTCACTGTTTGTTCTCGGTTCTCTCTGAAACAGTAGCGGAGGCTGTCCGAGGCTCTTACCAACCACAGTGGAAGGCTGCATTAATATTGCATGCCACTGTCTTATCGACCACAGCAATGCCAGGAATACAGAGCCGGCTACAAGACAAGTTAGCGGCTAGAGTGGCTGCTCGCACACACAGATGCAAGCGGATACACACACACACACACACACACACACACACACACACACATTCAGTATATATAGAGCTATGGTAACAACTACAGAGCCAGATTTGTGGCTTGGGTGGCATTGGTTTAGGGTTGTGCAGTGCACTGAGCCTGAACCCAGGTGCAAAGATGAGGTTTCCTTCCAATATCTGTCCATGAGCCGTGAAAGAAAGATATTTTAGAGGAGAGATGGAATCAAGCTGCAATCCCCTGAATATGAAAATGTGAATCAAATGCTATTTAAAGCGGCAGTAGGCAGAATATTTTTGGCATCATTGGGCAAAAGTTTCCATAATAACTTTTCAGCATATTGTAATTCAAGTGTTCTGAGAAAAAAAATAGACTTGTACACATCCTCATGGCTCTGTTTTTAAGCCTTAGAAAGTCTAGCCCGTGACGGGAGACTTTGACCAATCACAGGTCATTTCAGAGAGAGAGCGTTCCTATTGGCTGTTCATTCAATGGAGGCAGCTGTCAATCACTCGCGAACTCCGATCAAACAGTCAAACTAGGCAGCGCTGATCAAATATTCATTAATATTCTATTACTGTAATGCCTATTTCCTGTATACAATGTTTTCAGAAACATGTTTTAGAGTTTTATTTAGCTGTAAAATTAGGGCTGTCAAAGTTAACACGATAATAATGCGTTGACGCAAATTCGTTTTTACTAATTTATTTAACGCATAAACGCAACCAATCTTTCGGAGGTTGTAGTGAGCTCAGATTTAAAGGTACGAAACATATGAACATAGAAAACCTAAGGAATCCATTGGTACCAACCATGTCTTACTAACTTGTTTCGAAGGAGGCTAAATAGCGCTCCAAACTTGAGTTCAATTTTGGCGAGAAAAAACTGGGATGCCATTTTCAAAGGGGTCCCTTGACCTCTGACCTCAAGATATGTGAATAAAAATGGGTTCTATGGATACCCACGTGTCTCCCCTTTACAGACACTTTATGATAATCACATGCAGTTTGGGGCAAGTCATAGTCAAGTCAGCACACTGACACACTGACAGCTGTTGTTGCCTGCTGGGAGTTTGCCATATTATGAGTCAAGCATATTTTTTAATGCTAAATGCAGTACCTGAGAGGCTTTCTGGATGATATGTGTCATTGTTTTGTGTTGTTAATTGATTTCCAATAATAAATACATACATCAGTATACATCGGTTGCATAAAGCAAGCATATTTGCCCACTCCCATGTTGATAAGAGTGTTGAATACTTGACAAATCTCCCTTTTAAGGTACAGATAAAAGTGTGATTCATTTGTGATTAATTGCGATTAACTATTTTAATCGATTGTCAGCCATATGTAAAATGAGAAAGTTTGCTCCGGCTGGTGGGCGGTGCTTGGTATTTCCTAAACTTATCTAAACATGGTTGCCGGGACACAAACTTTCTCATTTTACAGCTAAACAGTACACTACAAGATGTTTCTGAAAACATTTTATGCAAGAAATAGGCATTACAGTAACAGAATATGGATTAATATTTGACCAGCGCTACCTAGTTTGACCGTTTGATCGGAGTTCACAAGTGATTGACAGCTGCTCAGAGACGGCAAGGCTCCAGCTCGGCTCTGATTGGTTGTTTTCTTTCGGTCTGTGAAATCTTACAGATGCCGTTAGGAGCACCGGAGGACACCAGAGGCATATGACAGTTTTTTTTTTCAGATCACCTGTCTCATGCGCTACTGTCACGATATACTGACCGTTTTATGAAAACAACTTTTTTTTAAATCATATTTGCTCCAATCTGCCCAGTCCAGCTTTAACTGTCCCCTAAAATTAAACTTATTCTCGCCTTAAAACAAAAAAAATATCTCTCTGAAAAGGTTCCTGATTTTTCCACAATGGTTAGAAACACAAGGACACACACACACACACACACACATACAAAAAAAACAGCATGTGTCTGCGCATGCCAGCAGCCTGCCTGGCTTTTCCATCAGCTGGACCTATCACAGCTTATTATCAGCTCCTTTGAACCGTGGGCTCAGAGCATGATTGCACTCTCAATTAATGCCTGTATGATCTACTTTGACGGAGCGAGTAATGACAAGTGCTGTGCCTGCGTGTGTGCGTGTGTGTGTTTGTGTGCACGTGCTGGCATGTGCTTTCTTTCTTTGCACGTATAGATATGCCTCTCGGTGTGTGCTGAACATCCATGCATGACCATGTCCTTGCGGGTCTTTCCACTACAGTATAGGTGCATATATGTGTACGTGTGTGTGCGGGGGTCTCGTCAGGGGGTAGTGAACCAGTTTAGGCTAAATTGGGAGAGGCATAGAATGTCTTGTTCAAAGGCGGCTGTAGAAGGTTTTGATTATTTCACTGCGCTGTCATCTGTGATGGGCCCAAAGATTAAACCTAGCACCTCTCAAGTTGCTCCATTTATACTAGTCTGAGGAAGATAACATTCGGAAAGTTTCGGGCTTTGAATATTAGGTTAGGCATGCAGACATAAAAGCTTTTTCTCGCTGTGTGTTGTGGTGTGTGTGCGTGTCCATCCAAAAGGATAAAAAACATAGGCCAAAGTGGATTGACACACGGGAAGATGAACGCGCTACAGTGCCTGAAAAGAAACAGACAGCTCGTCAATGTGTGCGTCTGCGTCTGTGTATGCATGTACCTCTAAAAAACACAAATACAGATGAAAGGTGGTACGCTGTGTTAGACTGCACACACCGGCATGCACGAATACAAACACATGACGGCAGCCTGCTTACCATTCCTTCAACCTGCAAGAGACTGGTGTTTTGCTCTAACGGCCAGCCGGAGTCAAGGAAGGGCAAGTTAGAAGAAGATACACACGGTACATTGTATGGTCAAATGGTCACGGTTTTTATGATTTATTTTTTACCTAGTAAAACCACACACAAAGTTCTCTACCTCCTTTGTATTTATCATTATATACTTAGAGGACTGGGTGATATGGCTTACAAATAATATTGCAATATTTTTAGGCTATGCCGATTTAACGCTTTGATGTGCATGATCATACCGGCGAGATCATTCTAGTGAACTAATCTGAATTTAGAGGGAACACAGCTTGTATGTGACATTTTAAAGGGCTTTAATTCTAAAATTCCACATCAGATTTTCCTGATTTCATCCGGGCGGCACGGTTATGGCTAGAAAGGATCCGTCTTGTGTAAATATGATGTTACGTTTTAGTTGTAATCGGAGTAAAGGGATCAAAATGCCCTTCACGGGGCCGAGAAAAACTGTTGTATTAACGTTGTAAACAGACAAAATCATGCAGGTTCACTAGAAAATCCTTCAGCTCATTTCACCGAGTGACCAGCCCGCCGCGGACAAGAACCAGAGCCGGCCTCCCTGCAGTCGGAGCTTCGGTGGGAGGTGGCGAGCTCTGCGCCCGGCAGAAGAGGCTCTTCCTCCCGGCCAGGAGCCAGAACTTCGCCTCGCTGCTCCACCGGTCCCCGTTAGGAGCCAACACCGTCACCACGCTGTTGGACACCCAGGCCATATTGCGAGAGAAGGGAGGCACTGGAGAACCAGAACCAGGACTCCGCGGGGCAGACTGTCAGACCCTGCTGCAGTGAAAAAAAATATTTTCTAAAGGGAATCTGGTGCTCGGAAACACTACAGCTTTTGATTCATGACTTCATTACATTACTAGAACCGTAATCTAAAACAAATTACACACTGCATTCAAACCGTAATATATAGGTTACACGTACCGAAAAACAACATGAGGGCTAGTTTGAACGTCTTTCTCGAAGTGGAGGCTGGCGTGACTGCAATGTTTTGCACTAGGTGGTGTTGTAAAATGATGGAACACAATTGTGGTACTTGCTGCTACCTTAAACTCGCTTTGGCGCTTCACTTCTTTCGCTCTCTCTAGGCACTTTCCCTGTTCCTCCCCGCTTCCCTCCGGATAGAAAAACATACGCCTCATACGTCACGCCAATTCCAATGTGAGTAATGGGAAACAAAATTCTCAGTACTTCATGCAAAAGTTGTGAAGCCTACTGAGGCTTCAGCAATCTGAGGCATCTTCAAAAGTTACTTATACTTTTAATAATATTATTATTTGGACATTATATGGCTTTATTTGACAGCAGAGAGTAGAGAGATGACAGGAAAACAGGGTGGAAGGAGGGGTAATAACATTAACATGCAACGAATGTCTCCACACAGAAGCGAACCACATAAGCTGTTCATGGCCAGCGCCTTAACCCCTAAACTGCCAGGAATGAGGGAATTGAAAAAGACCAATACAAAACAAAATGCACACTTACTCAGACTGCTGAAGCATCGCATATGCTTCAGCTAAACCTTTAAAAGCACTGTTGCTCAGAACAAGAAGAGCAGATTGTGTCCCCTAACTCTCTATAGGACTCATCGCAGCTGGAGGAGAAATAATTACAGCGACCAATAACTCATTCATTCAATGCACATATGGACATGTGAGAGTTATTTTAAGACATAATTAGAAAAAGAACCTATTCTTTAAAGGAGCTCTATTTGATATCCAGAGCATTAACATAGCAGTAAACAACTATTTATTTTGTAAAGATATAGAGGAGTAATGTCTACCTGAGCAGAGAATGAAGTCACTCTCCCTCTGTGTGTGTTGTAATCTGAGGTTCTTGTTAGCTGCATGTTAGTGCATGTGAGCGTGCCCCACTGGCTAGCTCACGGCCTGGAAGTGTATAGCGCCCAACCTTTGGTTCCACCTCAGGTAAACATTGTTAGCTCTCTCAGCACTGTTGCTGTTTGCAGTGTTTGTGCCGTTTAGCACCGTTAGCTGCGAGCCGCCGTCGCCAAGTTGAGAGCCGTGGGGAGGCAATAGATACGCTCTAAATTCCGTACCTTTAATGTTGTGTTTGGGGCATGGATGTATAAAGAGTAACTGGATGCAGCGTGGGAGGAGGGCTCCCGTTCTTTCCTATGAGAGTTGCTCAGTGGCGCATTAAGCCAAAATGGCTCGACTGCCGAGTGCCAAAGATCCCGGATCATCCGGTGATCTTCCGCATTCATCGGGCCAATAGAGCAGGCGCAGTAGCGTTTCCTTTAACTCTGCCTCCCAGCCCTCGGTCCAGCCTCAGTATCAGGCTCATTCACTTGAATGGAGGAAGGGAAATAACTCTGTATTCAGCTATTAGTGCTTTTTACAACTTTTAGGTCCTAATGATTCAAGTGTTCGTACTGGAAAGTTGATTTACCTGAAAAAAAAATTATCCACAGAGTTACAGATGTCTCTTTACCAATGTAAGTCTATGGGAAAAATATTTTTGGGTCCAATGGCATCATGTGGTGGATATGGAAGTTGTAATTCTACTATTTGGCCACTACAAAAGTTTGCTTCAAGGCCTGGCACTCTTTCTAGGTGGCTTGGTTTGGGGTACTGGGGACCCAGAGCCCTCTTTAACAGCTCAAAGACATACACTTAAGTGGCAATCTCGAAGATTTTCATTTAAATAAATGTCTGTTAAGTCAAATGAGGTAACACAATGAAGATTGAGCCTATGGCTCACTGATGAAACTACTGCAATATTTACATATTTGCAGGATTGAAATAGGTGATTTAGGTTGTATACACACGGAAATTGGATCAATGCACACAAGTCTGAAAACTTCAAGCTACATAAAATATTATTTTTCTATTCGATTTCATTGCACATGTATCAACAAAAAGACTCCAGACTGCTAAACTCTGAGCACAATCCCAGTGTACAATACCTGGATAACATATAAACATGAAACAATTCCTTATTTTGTGTAATAATTATGTCCTTTTTTGTATTCTGTCAAAAATATGGCAAAATCAAGAGTCACTAGTTCAATACTACTCTACATTTTTTTTTAAATAAGGTCAGAAGAAAATAATACATTCATATTTAATTTTTAAAATAATGATCATTTTAACACATACAGCTGTGGGATCTGAGGAACCCTAAACAATGAGGAAGTAGAGCCAATGTCAGCATAACACAAGGGTCAATATGTTGGCTTTAAAATAAATATGGCCTCTTCAAAATACACAACACAAGAAAAAAATACTTCAATTTATATAAGTGGACACTATTTTCTGTTTCCTGTGATCATTTATAATCCCAAATGACATCCCAACACTGACATGTACTGACAAGGTGAAGAAATCGTTCAGTATGTCTGCAGTCAGTTCTGCCCCTGATTGGTCACTTGAGAGTTACAAACATGAAGTGCATCCTTGTGTATAAGCACTGTGGTGTGTGTGCCGGGGTATTGCCAGGCCTTCTGCCACCTTGCGGTTGCCTTCGGTATTACAGTTGAGTATAATCCACAGTGGATTACCCCGGGGTAATGCTCCCACGATTGAAAAGGATTTGCTCTCCGGGGTTTTAATGAGAATCTCAAGCGCTGTTTGTAGTGTCGACTGCCCTGTGGACTCTCTGTCAAACCTGCTTCTGTGTGTGTCAACTCAATCTGTGTGTGAGTGTGTGTGAATGTGTTTGTGAATGTGCATTTCTCTCTGTGTGTGTCTCCTAATGTCTCTATTTTCTTTCTTCTTTCTGGTCCTTTATTCACCTGTGTGAATAAACTAGAAGAAGTTGAAAAAATCCAATAAAAATGAAATTATGTTTTGTGGCGAAAAAGAAATAAACGGACCTACAACTTTTCTGCATATTCATCATTCTTCAGCAGCATTGTTTCTCTAATTGTTCTTATTATTTCTTATTTATCACTCATTTTATCAATATTTACTATTTATTTATTTGTATTATTTGTTTATTATTGACAGTCTTTTTCCAAGTAGAGGCTTACCTTAAAACTCACTTTGGGTCTTCACCTCTTTCGCTCTCTCCAGGCTCTTTGTCTCTTTGTGTGTCTCCTAATGTCTCCATTTTCTCTTTTCTGTCTGGTCCTTTATTCAGAAGTGTTGTAACCTAGAAGAAGATGAAAAATTCAATAAAATGAAATTAGTTTTTATGGAGGGAAAGTAAATAAACAGACCTACAACTTTTCTGCATACACTTCATTCTCAGACATAAAGCTACTAACATGTACGTTCATGAAATGTGTGGATCATTTTGTGCATTTTCCATTCTCCGTAGCCTTAAGCTAAATTATATAAATGCAGGTGAAATAGTGCATTTAATTTGTGCTGGCTGAAGAGAAAATAAATCTGTGACAATGTACTGAATAACAAATAGAGAACTGGTCATTTATTGTTTTCATAATAAATGAAACCCCCCCCCATCAGTTTATAATAAAGGTACAATAGTACGTGTGGCAGAAACGAGGTGCTGCGTTGTTTCCCCATCTGTTGATTTCAAAAAGGTTTATTGCATTTATTAATAATCATCCTTCCTGTGAAGTGGCGCGGACTTGCAGCAGGTCGGAAATTTTCTATCGCGCGTGAATGAGGTGTTGGAGGAGCTTTTTGAAGTGTTTCCCGCTGAATCAAAAATTACCGAAGACATCAGAGCGCTGATCGTTCTGTCAGGCAGACTCCTGCAGAGAGTTCAATCAAGCCAGCTATAGCTAGGGCATGTATAGGTAACTGTAACTGCTGCTGTATAGAGACACTTCGAAGCACAACAGGATGTGTGATTTGATGAAAGGTTTTTGATTATAGAATAGATCAGGTAACTAGAGGTTGCTCTAAAATTTGGAGGTTTGGTGGATTAATAATGCTTATAATAATTGATGTCATTGAAGTGACTCCCTGAAGAGAGAAAGAGAGAGAGAGAGAGATGATATTGACAAAAGTGAAAGAAAAACTTCCTTTGATCATGTAGCCTCATATAACTCATTAATCATGGTTCAGCAGTGAAGGGCTATGTTGTCATTGCATTTTCATAAACTATGATAACCTGATGCTTTGACATACATTACTGTCAGGTGGAGGCTACGGGTGTTGAACTTTGTTTTCTGTTGTCATGTAAAACATTCTTCACCAGATGGCGGACTGTGAATTTATTGATAATAAATATTCAGTCTTGTATTTTTTTTTTGACAGTCGCGGACCGCGGGCGCAGCTAATACAGTTAATATGGCGATGGCTTCACTCAATTGAGCCAATCGAATCAATTATTTTGTATTAAAACCCAAGTTCCAGGCTCACTAGTGAGCATCTACACATTAGCACTAACTACATTCAAGCCAAGATTAAAACTACTGGCAGGGCAGTAACAGGCCCATTTTGAGAAAACAATATTTAAACAAATAAAAAGAAAAGGGGAAGCTCAAAGCTCTGTTTGCACTTTTTCTAAAAGAGTCTCTTTGCATTTATTTTAGGGCTGTCAAAGTTAATGCGATAACGCATTAACGCAAATTTTGTTTCAACGGCACTAATTTCTTTAATGCATTAATACAACTTGCGATTTTTAGGGTTGTAGCTGGTTCAGTTTTAAAGCTATAGTGAAACTGGTACAGTATGAAAATAGAAAACCTAAGGAATCCATTGGTACCAACCATGTCATACTAGCTTGTCACGAAGGAGACTAAATAACGCTCCAAACTTGTGCAAAATTTTTAGCAAGGAAAAACTGGGATGACCATTTTCAAAGGGGGTCCCTTGACCTCTGACCTCAAGATATGTGAATGAATATGGGTTCTACGTGCCTACTTTATGATAATCACATGCAGTTTGGGGCAAGTCTTAGTCAAATAGACAGCTGTTGTTGCCTGTTGGGCTTCAGTTATGCCATGTTATGATTGATGAGCATATTTTTTTATGCTTATGCAGTACCTGTGAGGGTTTCTGGACAACATAGTATATTGCAATAGTATGACGTGATTACATAGAGTTTAGGACACATACCTTCCAGTATCCAGTTGCATACGAAATACCAAACTACATGATTGCACCTTTAAAATACAACCCCAACAAAACTAAATTGGATGGATGGATAGATAAAAACGACTACGTCTAAAATGAACGCAGACTACACTCGCTGTCAGACAGAGTCGATGACAGGATGTATAATTATCGTTCTGGTCAAACGACCTACGGATTCATTATCTCGTGACTGGCGTGGAACACATGCGTTGTGATTGTTTTATTATTGTGTAGCCAGTTGTGATATTCTGGCCGCTACTTCAAAAAGTAGACTCAGCTGTCTTCCCTCTCACTTCTTCCCTCCTCTCTGTGTGAGTGAGTGCTGTGTGCTGGTTGCCTGCCTGCCTGTCCTGTGGCTTTAGATTTCGTGGCGTCCAAACTTTCACGATGCTCTGCCCTTGACACTTTCTCTTTCTGTATGTCAGCGTGCGGAGACGGGCCGGCGGACCGCACCTCTGCCCATTTTCTATGTGCCTGCATCTGTGTGTGCGTGTGGGCATTTCCATGTGTTTTTCTCTGTGTGTGTGTGTGTGTGTGTGCTTGGCTTTGTGGTGGTGGGGCGGGGCATGGAGGGGGGCATGCATACTGTGTGCGTGTGTGTGTGTGTGTATGTGTATGTGTATGTGTATGTGTATGTGTGTGTGTGTGTGTGTGTGTGTGTGTGTGTGTGCCAGACTGGCCCCAGGGTCCTGAGCCATCACGCTTTATGAGGTATGGCAAGGTGAGAGCAAAACATCTGCTAGCCCAAAAGAAAAGCCCTGGCCTGGGACTCATACTGGGTCTGGGCAGTGAGCACACACTTACTCTCATACATTGAACTGCTCTCACACACTCTGCCGGAACCTGTAAAATACACAAGCCTTGATTTTTGCAACGAGGCTACACACTCAAAATAAATCTATATATCAATATACTTGCTTCATTCTATGCAGAGGTAGAAGGAAGTGACCGCTTTTATTGTAATAGTGTGAGTAATGTGACGTCATATCAGTTCCATATCGGTCAAAAACTAAAACAAACCTCAACGAGCCGAAACGAGAATGTAGAAAACGTCGGAGGGTCCGCGTGGATACGACCTGCACCCTCACATTTTAAATCCAAAGTGGTAAACACTACACATACAGTAAAGTATGGAAACACTTTGGGTTTCACGCATTGCCAGGAAAAGCAGAGCTGGACATCATGGCTAAAGCTTCATGATAACTCTGTCATGGAAAGGAAACGCTATCGTATCACGGTAACGTGCGGTCAACCCGGCCATCACTCGCTTCTCCGTGGATTCCGTGGAGCTGACCACGGATGTATTAACAGAACGGAGCTGATGTGAGAGCTAACAACAGTCTTGGCGAAGTTAGTGGAAGTATACACGTGTGAGTACGTCCCATTTTCAAAATAAGGTGATAACAAAGGGAACTATATATACAAAATACATATAAGGAAATAAGATTGATTGGATTATATTCATCAGACGTATTAAACGTTACATGTCCCTTATACATTAAAAGAAAATACCACTAATTTGTGACATTTTTACCGTATTAATTTATATATTTTCCAAAGTAAAAGCCCCTTGAAGTGTACGATTAAACTTTTTCCCATGGTCTAGTGTTTAAAAAGTTAACAAAAAACGCAATAAATTATAATATTGAATCATAATACTATTAGAGTTGTTCCGATACCAGTATGGGAAATGTGTCAGATACTGCCCAAAATTTGGTATCAGCGAGTACGCCAGTCTATGCACCGATCCGATACCATAATTTATTAACCCAGAAAAAAATCAACTTGTTTAACCGGGAATCAATTGTTCTTCGCAGCTCCAAAACAGTATCCTTCACTGTGCTGTCACCCCTGGATGAATCATGGATGCCACTGGAATCGCACTGGTATCGCATCAGCGCTCGGTATTGGTTGATACCAAAAGTTCAGGTATCCAAATTGGTATCGGGAAGGACAAAATGGTATCGGAACATCTGTAATCGTGATAGTATTGAATCAGGAGAAGGAGGTGTATCGTCTCAGCTCTAATAAAAATAAAGCAAAACCAAACGCTCCTTCATGCATTCACACAAAACTCCCCCTCCTCCGGCTTTCTTTTCTCTGATCCCCCTCTTATACGTTGGCTCTTGTTCTCTCTCATTCCAGCATTTCCCTCATGTCAAGGGCATTGGAACAATCCCCTAGTACCTGCCATCGTGCTTCCCCCCCCCCGCCCTGCCGCCTTCACCCTCCCGCCGCCCCTCCTGTCTTCTTAGAACACCCCGGAGAGGAGAACTGCCATGTAAGGTCTAGTGGAGAGAGGATAGACACAGAGAGCGTTCAGACCGCCTCTGACATCGGAATCACTGAACCTGCCCACATCTATTCTCTCCAACCTTGTCTGTCAGACTGCCTGTCTGTATGTTATATATATATGTGTGTGTGTGTGTGTGTGTGTGTGTGTGTGTGTGTGTAGAGCAGCTCTGCCTTTTTTTCTTTCTTTTTTTAACCCCTTTGGTATGCAGGCGAAGTTGGCTGACAAAGTAACTTTTCTTTTCTGTCTCTGGGAAGCTGTGGGGGGAGATATGTGCCTTCTTTCTGGTTTGGCATTTTTTTGACCCCTGAGTAAATGTACTGGAGCAGGATGAGCGTGTCTGCTTCATGGCACATCAGTGGTGCTTATGGGCTGAAAGAGCTACTATAGCTCCAGCTGTGGGAATCCCATATTTTTCTCCTTACCCTCTGTATCGATCCTGAGATCCCAACTTCTTGTGATCTCAAGACTTGAGCTTGTTGTCCCTTCGACGTGCCTCGTAATTAATAATTAAAGCCGAAAACAAAAAAACACGAGGATACAGACCCAATTCTCAGTCACATCGTCATTGTTATTGTGCTTTCCAACAAAAGCCGTCGCCCTGTTTAATATGCCTTGTCAAGTACCTCTGAAGAGGTTTGGTTAAATTACAGTCATCGGTTGAATACCGCTCGCTATTTTCTATTTTAACTTCAGCGAGTACAATTCCTTTCTGTCTTCCACTTGGCCTGACTCCCCGTCAACATCATTTGTCTGCTCTGTCTGGCCTGTAATTGTAAAACACTTCAAACAGTTTGAAAGGGTATAAACAAATGGAAATAATGCCCTTTTTCTGACTTAAATAAATAAAGAGATGCAATTCCAATCTGTGCACGCTGAAATTTCAGTCAAGTGACATTTCAAATGACAACAGGCATTACGTCAAGCCTATAGGTTTAATCATAGTGTGCCTATGGGGGAATATCAGGGGATCCAATCATGGTGGTGTTGATGGTGGTGTTATTCCCCGGGATGAATTTAAAGATTACATTTTTGGGGGCATTTTTTTTTTGCTTTTATTGGAGAGATGAAAATGTAGAGGCACACTGGAAACGGGAGGAGAGAGACAGAGAAGGGTACAGGCATGCAACAAAGACTTTGATTCCAATGGCTGGAATTGTTATCATCATTTCTTGCAGTTATAATAACGTTGTACTCGCTAAATGAAATCATCAAATCTGGGAACATTATAACATCGCTGCAACAGAGTCAGAAAGGACACAAATCACAGTTTAACAGATTTATCTAAACCACTTGAGGAGTTTTCTTGTAATATAAGTTATTTGTTTTACATTCTACCTCAGCAAAGTGCATTGTGTGCATGCTTGAGGCCTATCAGATGTACTGAATACATTCTCTCCCTTATAAAACATTTGGAGTTTTCTTCATTCTTGCCTTTTTGGCCCACTTCTGTGTTCATTTGTACATTATACCACCGCCTACTATTGGCAGATCATTGGATCTATTGGCAGAAATGGAATATAATATCAACTATGTTTTCTTAAGTGTATAATCACCTGAAAATAATAATTGTTGTCTTTTTTTTACCTAACAATGAGCCGTTTATCAGGACTGGGCGATATGGAGAAAATCAAAAATCACAATATTTAGGGCAAAATACCTCAATATCGATATTGCAACGGTATTGTAGGGTTGACTATTGGTGCTTTCATAAAATATTTACACAATAAGATTGTTGACGAATAATCGTCAGTAATGTGGATATAATGACTAGGTGGGTAAAGACAAATAATAGAACAGCTAGAACAGTCACTTTATTGTAATGCAGCCTTAAAAACCAGGAAAAGACAACACTTACAATGTTATGATATCCAAAATCTAAGACGATAATTAGTCTCATATTGCAATGTCAATACTAGAAGTGCACTCGGAGAGCGCAGACCTCTGCCAAGGCAGGTTTCATGTACGTCGCTGCCCCCCTGTGGTGGCCTTTGGTGTTAATGCACAGGCTAAGCGGAGTAATTAAAAAAAAATTCCGAAGCCGGATCGCCACCAAAATCGAATGGATTGTTAATTGTGCCACGCCCCACCCCTCCAAAAAATGACATTCAAATCCATCACAGACTTTTGGAGTTATTGTCCAAACGGACAAACCAATAAACACACCAAAAAACAAACCAACAATCCAAAGCCGGTGAAAAAATAACCTCCTCCTTTGGCCTTGGCGGAGGTAATAATATCAATATATTTTGCCCAGCCCTACCATTTATATCTACATACGGAGTGGGTCCTCTTCACGGAGCCGGCCGCCATGTGTCTACAGTAGCCCAGAATCGACAAACCGAACACTGTGCTCTAGATAGGGTCTTTCACGTTTTTGCGTCAGCCACCGTAGTTCTCCTACACACTTGGCACACGGGAGAAGTTTCAGTTGGTTGCAATCTGCAACCTCACCGCTAGCTGCCACCAAAACCTACACACTGCACCTTTAAGCCTTAACAAAATGTTTGCTCAAAGCTACAACTCACACTGAAATAATCCTGTGGAAGCCTTGCTTGTAATAACTATGCTATATACCATATATTTATGCAATGCAATGGATTGTGGATTTAAAGATCTGTTGCTGTTGTAGACTATTAGTCTCATGACCGATACTATTAAAGCAGTCGATTCTAAAGAGAAGAATTTCACTACTGTGTAACCAGAAAAAAGTAGAGATGTTGTCAGAACGTCTGAATATCTCTGTATCCTTGAAGCAAATTATTATTCCTCTAATGTGAGCCAAATGAAATTGACTTCTCCTTCAGCTCAAATGTGTGGGCAGGGCACGTGAATATACAGTGCCATCTACAAATAGCATGAAAGGCCTACAGTGTGTACGCAGGGAGTGTTTGAATAACGCTGCAGTGACTTGGTTTCTGCTGTAACACGTTCCATTTGTCTTGTATTGACAAGCAGGAGTTGGTGAAGCCAATCGACACCCCGAGAATGCAATTGAGTTGAAATAAAAAATAAATAATCCATTAGTCGATCAACAGAAAAGATGAATCTTTTCAATAAGTTTTCAAGCAAAAATGCCCCAAAAATTGCTGGTTTTAGTTTCTTGAAAATTATGAAATTCTGCTTTCCCTGTATTATAGTAAAGTGAATGTGTTTGGATTTTGGACATCAGGCAAAACAAGAAAAATTGAAGATGACCCCTTGGACCCTGGGAACTTTTTCTGAAGTAAAGTTACCAAACAATGAATAGAAAATATGAGAGAGTGTGAAAATGATTGTCAGAATAATAGATAATGAAACAACTCTTAGTTCATTTTTTTGAAGTGAGGTAGCATGTAAAATGACTGTTTTTGTGAATGGAGTCTGGTGGCTTTGAAGAGAGCGATATAATGGCATCAGTTCCCCGATGGAAGGGGCTGTCTGATGGCGAGGTGAAGCGGCTGTGGACGAGAGCAGCAGAAAAACGTAACCACCTGAATAAAAAAAGGTTTAAGTGTACGCTATATTTAGAATATTATAATTCAAAATGATTATGAATTACTTGGGCTTTCAAAGTTAACGCGATAACGCAACTTATGATTTTTAGGTTGTAAGCTAGAGTGAAGACACTGACATATGAATCTAGAAAACCAAAGGAATCCGTTGGTACCAACCATGTCTTCCTGGCTTGGCATGGCCATTTTCAAAGGGGTCCCTTGACCTCTGACCTCAAGACATGTGAATGAAAATGGGTTTTATGGGTACCCACAAGTCTCCCCTTTACAGACATGCCCACTTTATGATAATCACATGCAGTTTTGGATAAGTCATAGTCAAGTCAGCACACTGACACACTGACAGCTGTTGTTGCCTGTTGGGCTGCAGTTTGCCATGTTATAATTTGAGCATATATTTTAATGATAAATGTAGTACCTGTGAGGGTTTCTGGACAATATTTATCATTATTTTGTGTTGTTAATTGATTTCCAATTATAAATATACACATACATTTGCATAAAGCAGCATATTTGCCCACTCCCATGTTGATAAGAGTATTGAATACTTGACAAATGTCCCTTTAAGGTACATTTTGAACAGAGAAAGTTAAATTTTTTTTCAAAATTAGAATCCCATATTAGCATCTTTACAGATCCTCTTCTTGATGAGCAATCTGTCCCAGAACAGGTCTCAGACTGTATGAACAAAGTGATCCAGCTTCAATTGGTGACTGTGCGATAACTCCCTCACTCACATGAAGAACGTAAGAGATGGAGAGCAATTGGGGGGTTTGACATAATAAGAAACAGAGAGCTGCAATTCAAAAAGAGACAAAAAAAAAGCAAGAGGGTGGCTTGAGGAAGACTTAGATGAATGTCCACCACAACTGTGTCACTGTGGTGGGCCGCCACAGCGAGCAAGTTAAGTGGCAAATGTAGATTTGCTGTAAATAAGTGGCTACTTGTTACAGAAATTATGCAGAGGTGTGGGTGTGTTTGAGTGTGTGTGTGATACATATATAGCAACCATGATGGAAATCACTCAAAGCAGCATTTTTATCATGGCAATGTAACAAACTGGGCGAGGTTTGCTCACTCCAATTTATAGAGTAGCTTTACCCACAAAAAACACTCTTTTTATGTATTTTTTAAATTTTGCTCTTCCCCTATTCTCATGCCACTCTAAATCAAGTGTCTGCCATCAGCGCGGTCTAAAGCAATCCGAATAGACATTGGCTTTGACATAACAAATTAGAGACAATAACCACTGAGGATTATTTGGACAGCGCATTAAGTAGAACATGTGCTGCTAGGAGGCATGAAGTGGAGGCTGGGGAGGGAAGGCACAGGTGTTGGGGTGACATCCAGACAGAGAGAGGATGGGCGAAGAGTGCAAACGAGAGATGTGTGAAGACTGAAAAAAACAGAGGTGAAAAAGAAAGATGAGGAGGAGGAGGAGGAGGAGGGTGACAGAGAGGGGAGGGGGGGGGAGGAAGTGAAAAGACACCGGACAAGATGAGCAACTTCACCCAAAAGGTGCTTAAATTGCAAACAAGCCAATTGACAGAGTTTTTAGCCCACATCTTGGCAGGCGAGACTACACACAGTCACACGCACACACACACTGGCTGGCAAAACATCACATTATGGCACCTAGATTATCCAGCAGGCATCTGGTGAGGCAGCTAACACGCTCTAGCAGAGCATGCAGGCTAGGCCATATGTGCACAAACAGCATGTGTGTATGTGTGCGTGTGTGCTTGGCTGTGTTAATGCATGTGTGTTTACGTTTGTGTGTCAGGTGTCTGTGGGGACAGCTGCTCACTAAATAGTATTATTGTGTCTAATTGGGGATTACCAAGTCAGTGTGTAGCGGTGGAGAGTATTTTGTCTCGGCTGTTGACAGGGCTCACATTATGCAGATGTATGGGAGGCAGAGAACAGGGGGACGCCGATGTGAAACCATTAGGGGCTGGGACGATACACCTATCTCCCGTATCATGATACCTGGGTGTCGATTCGAAATGTATTGCAATTTTTAAGTATTGCGATTCTACAATTATTGTGATTTGATATAACTTTATTGCGATTTTTGTTAACTTTTTAAAAGTGGGAAAATGTTGAATCATACACTTCTAGAGACTTTTACTTTGGAAAATATCGAAATTGATGCTTTTTATAACGGACATGGAATTTTTTTTTTGTATGTGCTTCTGGTGAATATAATCCAATCAGTCTTATTTCCATATATGTATTTTGTATAAACAGTTCCCTTTGTTAACACCTTATTTTGAAAACCGGACGTAGTCAAACGTGTATACTTCCTCTAACTTCTCTTGTCAGCTCTGTTCTCTTTATACATGATGAATGAACTTGCATTTATATAGCCCTTTTCTAGTCTTCCGACCACTCAAAGCACTTTACACTACATGTCAGCATTCACCCATTCACACACACATTCATACACTGATGGCAGAGACTGCAAGGTGCCAACTGTGCCCATCAGGATCTAATCTAAGTACTCATTCACACAACGGTGGCTATGCCTTCGGGAGCAATTTGAGGTTAAGTGTCTCAAGGACACATCGACATGTGACCGGAGCAGCCGGGGATCGAACCAGCGACCTTCCGATTGGCGGACGACCTGCTCTACCCTCTGAGCCACAGCCGCCCGCGATATCCCGCATGCATCCATGGTCCGCGCCAACATAAATGTCAGTATATGGGTGCTCTACAGTTGTAACGTCAGCTGATTTGACCATGGAGATAAGCACAGACGGCTGGCTTGACCGCGCGTTACTGCAATAAATAACGTTTCCTGTCCATGACAGAGTTAGCATGCATCATTAGCCATGATATACAGCTCCTTTTCCTGGCAATGTGTTTCCATACTTTACTGTATGTGTAGTGTTTACTGTTTACCACTCTGGATTTAAAATGTGTCTGTGCAGGTCATATCCACGTGGACCATCCGCCGTTTTCTGCGTTGTCTTTTCGGCTCGCTATGGTTTGTTTTAGTAACGGCTACGGAACGCATAGGACGTCACATTAATCTGACTACAACAATAAAAGCAGTAACTTCCTTCTACCTCCTCATAGACGAAGCTATCTCATGAAGCTAAAAAATCCCCCCCCTAGAAAGCATGCTTGGTAAAACTGTCCTACTATGCCTCAACTCGGCTCTCAAGATGGCAACGGCTGAGCCAGTGGGGCATGCTCACATGCACAAACATGCACTCGGGGTCTATGTCAACAAAGCACAGAGAAGCTCTGATTACAACCCACACAGAGGGAGAATGACTTCATTCTCTGCTCAGGTAGACATTACTCCACTATATCTTTACATAGCAATAGTCGTTTGCTGCCATATCAATGCTGTGGATATCATATAGAGCACCTTTAAAAATTACAATAAGGGTATAGAGTCTGTCTTCTAATTAGTGCTGATATTATTAGTCAAAATTTACTGACAGCTATTTCGGTGATCGATTATTCATCATCAGTGAAGTCATTTATCAAGGGGAACGCCAAATCATCACTGGTTCCAACAAAATATGAGGAGCTGCTTTTCTGTTCTCCTTCCATCATCAATCAAATAACTTTGGGTTTTGGACCGTTGAATCGTACATGTCTAGGGACTTTTACTTTGGACAATATCTAAATGAATACTGTAAGAATCTTTGATTTTCAGCCTGTATGTAGTGAGAGATGTCCTGAAGTCAGATCAGTAATTGTCAGGCATTATTTATTACATTTTTTCCAACGACCCCTAAATCAAAGAATAAAGACATTTCCCTCACAAATAAGTGGTATTTTCTTTTTAATTTATGAGGGACATGTAATGTTTTATACTTCTGGTGAATAAAATCCAATCAATCTTATTTCCATATACTGTATGTATTTTGTATATTATACAGTTCCATTTGTTAACACCTTATTTTGAAAACCTGACAGGGAAACATATTTAGTTTCGTGCAATCTATTCCAGTATCTGAGAATATCTTTTTTAATATTGTGATAATGACTTCAGCCCACTCAGCCATTATTTCAAAGACCAAACTATTAATGAAATAATCACCAAAAGAATCGACATTAACTGATACTGAAAATTGATGGGGTTTTGTCCTAAAACAGTCTTTGTTTGGGAAAATCATATTTTGTGTGTACTGTGTGTTGACACTTAGCGCTTGTTTGGGAAGTAAAGTTGACTTAAAGGGGATGTGTCGTGAAAAACTCACTTTTTCAGTGCTTGTGCAGATTCATTTGGGTATCTAGAGTTCCTACCAACCCACAGATCAGAAAACATGTGCTTCAACAAGTGTCACATGCATGCTCATAAGAATAGGCTAGTTCGAGATGAACTCCGCCTCGCCTGGAAAGTAGACGAGATCATGCAGCAGCAGCAGGGGGTGGTGACAAAAAGCTGCGGTCAAGTCGGTCCTTTATTATTTGTACAGTATGTCCACCTTGTAAAGCACTTTGTAATGAGCACTCATTTTGATAAGTGTTATATATAGATAACCTTCATTATTATAACAATTATTCATATCAACCACACAAGATATGTTTGTTAACAGATGAAACCTTCATTGCACAACATGAGACTAATACAATCTAGCGTTAAATATTACAATTACACAGAAAGTTGTGACTTTCTACTACACGTGGTGTTTGCTGTCAAAACTAAGAGCCAATCAGCTCTTTGATCAGGCGACAGCCAGGCGTTTCCCATAGTGCCCTGGGTCTTGCAGTCGGTGGAGAGCAACTGTGGCGCCTGGCTCTAAAAACTGCCGCCGCCTCGATCTCGTGAGGTTATCGTTGCCCACGTGTGCATGACGTCAGAGCAAGTCGGCATCAAGTCGGACACAAATCTAACCGGCATGCATTGCGCGGCGATCGACGGTGACCGATTGTGCGCGGACCTGGCTCATCTCGAACGAGCCTAATATATCACCCACGGCTTGAGAACTACCTTCGCAAAAGGCCAATCAGAGCAGACTGGGCTTTTTCAGGAGGGGTCTTAAAGAGACAGGTGCTAAAATGGAGCGTATCAGAAAGAAGGTGAATACAGATATATTCAGACAAACAGCATGAGATAAACATGTTCTAGTAGAAACCCGAAATACACGTATGAACCTGGAAATGAGCAAGATACGTCTCCTTTAATCCAAATTGTTTTTGTAAACTCATCCATCTTTCTATTTTGTCATCTGCCTTTTTTTCTGTGCTTTTCTGCAAATACACCAGTTGGCATATGCTACTTCGTTTAGCAAATATAGTTGCGTATCTCTCGAGACATCCGTTGATTAGTTCACTGTGCATCTCGCCATATGTTGCCACGGTATTCCAGTTTCTTTGATTCAAACAAATATATTCTCCACTGCTACTCCCAAAATATATATCCATCTGCGTTTCAACGCCCCGTTCCTTTTCGCCTCACTTTTAGACTTCTTTTATAACATCACACGCTAACAAGCCTTTACTGAACATACATACATCCCTGTGCTCAGATACACACATGCACCCCGTGCACGTACTGGCACATGCGAAAAGCGAGAAAGAACACGTACAAATCAGACATGGAAATGCATTCACGCCCCCACACACACTTTGATCTTCACACCCACCGTCCCCATACGCACTTTCCCAACAATCGGCGAGACAAATCGCTGTGGGACCTGCCTCCGTGTCTCCCAACAGCCAGTCATACAGTGCCTATCCGTCTAAGCCTTGACACACAGCGATGTAAAAATAACACGGCAGCACTTAAAAAGGCACCAGGGGGAAAGGAGACAAGACAGCCAAAAGCACTTCTGTTTAGTTCTAATGGGACACCCACATACGCCAGGAAGGGGGGTATTTGTCACCAATCCACAGGGAGAAGAAATTTCAATCGACTGCCATGATTGACTCATTGGCTGCCAAGAACAACAACAGAAAATATATTGTTGAAGCTAAATTACCCTCCAAAACACAAAAACAAGGCCTGGAAAGATTACACGCGATGCAAATCAATGGTTGGAAGGACTTTAAAGGAATAGTTTGACAATTTGTGAAAAACGCACTTAGTCGTTTTTCCTGCAGAGATTTAGATGAGAAGATAACCGATAACCACTCTCATGTGTACATTCAGCCAGTTAGCTTAGTTTAGCTTAAAAAAAACTGGAAATGGGGAAACCGCGCGGCTGGCTCTGTTCGAAGGTAACAAAATCACACCACCAACACATTTAAAGCTTACTAATTAACATGTTATATCTCATTTGTTTAATCCACACAAACTCTTCCTGAAGACGTCAGAATGTTACCGCTCCCGGCCAAGAAATAGTCCCGTAAATGACCCCCCCTAAGAACCACACATTTGTGCTTTTACACTTCTGTTTTTTTATGTTTTTAACAAAAGAAACCCAACCTGTTGACTTTTAGAGGTGCTGGTAGGCAGTGGTTGAACAAAAAGCTGCTACAATTCATTGATTAGTTGTCAACTATTAAATGAAATCGATAACTATTTTGATGATTGATTAATCGTTTTCGTTTTGAGTAATTTTTTAAAAGATAAAAAAAAGTCAAGTCAAATTCAGTAAAACTGAACATCTTTGAGTTGTGGACAAAACAAGACATTTGAAGACTTCATCTTGGGCTTTGGGAAACAGTGTTTGACATTTTTCACTACTCAATAGACCAAACAACTAATCGATTAATTGAGAAAATAATCGACAGATCAATCGACAAAGAAAATAAGCATTAGTTGAATACCACTAATACGTAAGGGATAATGTGCAGCGAGCCGCTCATTGTTGTGAAAGAATCCCCGACAGGGCAATGCCGCAGTCTGACGCGAAGCGGAGGGGTCTCTTATCGCCCTGAAGGGGATTCTTTCACAACAATGACCCGCTAGCTGTACATTATCCCGCATATTACACGTCAACTTACCAAAGAAATCAATATTTTGACGCAAAAATCATGGTAATAATCACGATTAACTATTTTAATCGATTGACAGTTTTTCGTTTTTTTACCTTTGACACCACAAAGGGTTCTTGAGGTACTGTGTGCTGAAGGTTTCCTGACCTCGAATACAGCGTGTGCATGTTTACCAGCATGTCTGTTTGTGTGTGTGTGTGCGGAGCTCGGCGGAAGCAAGGCCATATGGAAACACGGTAGAGGCTTTTTGCACCTCTTCGCACCTTCTGGTGTTTCCGCTGCTTATATTGCCGTAGGGAGGAAAGGAAAAGGCTAGAGGGTAGTGAGGAGGTATAGGGAACAAGTGAAGAACTCTAAATGGCTTTCTGAGGCATGCTGTGTGTAAGGACGCTGCAAGGACGTGAGAGATATTGGCGGGGGCTGGTGGGGTCAAAGAACTCCTGAACACAGAGGGAAATAAACAAACCTTGATATATGGCTATACAAAGGCTAACACAGCACATGGATCCAGACACAATATATTCAGAAAAATAAAGAACAAACCATAAATACATTGCTATATAATTCCTGAAAGAGGGCTTGCTTGAATGCAATCCGAGCCTTTTGTTGAATGTTTCCTGAAACCTCCGTACTGTACGTGGTGTGTTGTGTAAACAGCTTTTGTTTCAACACAGCGGATCCAGCATGCTAAACAGCCCTCCGCCGCTGTCTGACAACTTTCTAAATGAAGCTCATTATGTCCTCATTGATTTTTCATATTCCTTCTCACCGGTAAATACCCCCAAGGTGCTCCTCTTACACTCTGCCCTCCACGCTCGCCGCGCCGCCCGGTCTCCCCCTCCCCGCGGTACCTGCGCTATCTATCCATCCATCCGTCGTTCCGCCGTTTCTTTTTTTTTTTATCAGCTGCTCCCCGAGCGGCGGCGAACAGCAGAACACTTAAGGGAGCTGAACGGTTTCCAATTAGCAAAACAAATACCTCCGCTCACTCTCACCCTGTCACATAGTGCCTCAGAGAGCCTGGGCGGCCATTACAGACAATTAGAATTTAATAAGCCCAATATGCTCACTGTACTAATGGAGAGAGAGGAAGGGAGGCGAGGAGGGAGAGATGTGCCCTCATCATCCCTCTCTCTCTCTCTCTCTCTCTCTCTCTCCCTGGGTTGCTATATATTTCTTATTGCTCTAAATCCTCGTAGTTGTCCTGGCAGCTTGTTCTTATTTGAATAGTGTCGGGGCTTTCCGGGGTAATCTCAGTCACTGTGTAGCCCTCTCTCGCGCCGTCTATCGCTCTCTCACCAATATAATTTTCCCACCCTTTTTTCACCTCCTCTTTTCTTCTCTTGGCCTTTCTGCCTGCTCACACCTATTCCTCCACCCATTCCTCCTATCTCACTGTTCCTATTCATTCATTTATCCCTCATTTCTCACCTGTCTTGTCTTGCCCCCTCAGTCTGGCTCCGTCGCTCTCGCAGATGTTTTTCTTTTGCTATATCATCCGATTTTATTCATATTGCCCTCCCTCCCCACTATCTCTGCTCTCGTTTTATATATCTCCTTTTCTAATTCACTTTCTCACTATTTGGCCCCGTCTGTACTACACTAGCACCCCCTTTTTCATTCTCTCTTTCATCCCGCCTTCCGCGCTCAACCTACTATATCTCTGCTCGGTCGCCGTGTCTCCCTCTCAGTCTCCCTCTCTGTTTTGCCTGTGTAGTGAGGGCCCTATGAAATGAGGTGATACAAATGGCATTTTACGGGGCTCGTGCAGCACAACCAGGCCGAACACGGCAGGCAATCATAAAAGCCATTGTCTGCCGCGCGTGCCGCTTTTAATGTGTTCCGTTTGATTTAATGCAAGCGATAGGTGAGGCAGGAGAGGAGGGGCGAGGCCTCGGAGGTGAGGGCGACAGGGAGGGGAGAGGTGAGAATGGAGATGAAGGGGATAAAGAGACAGGGTTAGAGAGGGGAGGAAGGAGAGATCGAGAAAAAGACAGGAGAGGGCGGCATCCAGGTCGTAACTGGAGTCCTCACTCCTGGGTTGAAATAATAAGGGACAGGACAGCCCGGCTGATATCTAATTTCTAGGGAAGAAATGCCATTTAGAGGGAGAATGAAAATGGAATGTATACAGGGGAGGAAAGCTGCGGTAGAGGGAGAGACGAACAGACAGGGTCGGGGGGGGAGAGAGTGAAATATTAAAAAATAAATGCAATATCCAATGCACAAAGTGATTACATTGCCAGAGGGTGGCAGAGGTGTGAGGATTCTGATGGCTTTTTTGTGCTTATAAAGCCGTTCATTTAAAAGAACAGGCATATTTACATCCAGATGGGGACCTTGTAGGTATTACCTATACCCCCCCCCCCCCCCCCCGCCCCCCCGACATCACCCTCACCCCAATCGGGGAGAGATATGTGACAGGGGGTAATTGCATAAATCTGTCGTTAGTGTTCAAGATTGGATGCATGATTCAAATTTCAGCCACTTTTATTTTCAAGTCCATTTTCTGTCAGTATGCATGGGTTGGGGATGGGGAGTGGGGGGGTGATACTGTTAGCAGTAGATTGCAGAGTGCCTCAGCACTTCAATTACACACACTTGGATGAATAGTCCAAGACTGAGGAGTTTCTCTCAACGGGCTGTTTACGGCTCTCACACAAAGATCAAGCCTGAGACTGATCAAAACCTTCGACTGGTCTAAATAAAAACGTTTTGTGAGGCGGGCACGCAATTAATGCACACGCACGGACTAACAGTCCATTCTAGTGTCGTTTTTCTTGCTTCCTCCGATATTTGTGCATATCCAAAAACATGGTGATATCCCAGTCTTTAGGTAGGTAAGTAGTTCCCCTTCCAACCAGAAATGCGGGCTTTTCTTTTGGGGGGCATGCATCTCTGCAAATGCACAGGGCTGGCCGTAAACAGACAAGAGGCTGTGTGTCACAAAGTGCTGTAAAAACCACAACTGAGATGCATATTTTAAATGCGCTGTATACATGTCCAAAGAATGCACCTAAAACCCGAATAATATCGGCATATCCCACATGTCTTAATCGGAAATTGCTCCGTTCGGAAGAAGGCCTCATTCAGAAAATCCAAATGTAATATGCTATTTACACGACCCGTATCAAATTGTCATATTCGGAATAATAGTGGAATATTGGTGTGCATGTAAATATAGTCACGGTCTTCACCTTTTGTCTTTTTCTCTACCCGTCATCAGTGCTATTACCATTGTAGTTAGCGTTGACATTGATGATTGTATTTGCTATCAAAAATCTTTATCGGTAACTCATGATTACCTCGCCATATACAAAGACTTTTTCACTCCTGATAACGATGTTTATACCTAAGCTCAGGGTATCTCTAAATACCAAGTACTAATCCAATACCAGGCATAAATAAGGCAAAGTTGTGTACCAGGGATCACTGTGGCACTAATAACTGAGCTGGAGCTTTTGCTTTTCACACCACAAATAAACCGCATCAGAGTCTGCTTGGAAGTGGACCAAGTGGACCATCTTTTTCTTTGGCGGGTCTAAAATGAATGTTCTGTTTATCTATGTGGAAGTTATCTGATGTTCTGTTCCCCTGCTCTAGCAAGGCTTGTGAGCTAATGGTTAAACGACGTAGGTATCACGTGGTATCTCTGTTTCGTCAGTAAGTGTGGAAAAAAACGGATAAATGGCTTAGATTGACGGTAAGTGCCTGGCAACGACTTGTGAAGTAAATGCAGTGGAACGGTGGAGGGAGAATGAAACATCTTATGGCTGAAGGTTATCAATGTTATCAATTGTACCTGGTAAAAAAACACAATTTGTATCGTACTGTCTGTCTGAATATAACTATTTTCACCATCTGTGTGAAACTATCAGCGCCTGTCTCTTTAACACCCCCTTCCGAAAAAGTCCAGTCTGCTCTGATTGGCTTTCGAGAAAAACACGGCGCACCTTTGCGAAGATAGTTCTCAAGCTGTGTGCGGTATATTCTAATGAGTGACATAGGAAGGGGAGCCAAATCTGAATGGCTTGTAGAATCACATATTTTCTGATCGAGGCAGCCCCCAAAAAACTGACTGGGTTGTCCTATTTCAAAGTCTGTGGGTTGGTAGGAACTCCAGATATCCAAATGCATATGCACAAGCACTGAAAAAGTGAGTTTTTCATGATAGGTTCTCTTTTAAAACTGGATGTGAGCTGCAGGGAGGTGGGAGACTGGGGAGTGAGGAAGCATGAGGTTAAACACCAGACATGCAGCAGCATTCTGGACTATCTGCAGAGGTTTGGTGGCAAGCGCCGGGGCTTCGATGAGGAAAGAGTTGCGGTAGTCTGTTGGCAGATGACAAGCACCACCTGGGTCACCTCCCTAGTGAGGAGGGGAATGGGAACTGTGTATGTGGCTTGAACAAACTTTAAGCAACCATCGCTCGATGACTACTTTCTGAGTTTGTTTAAACAAGTATATTTGAATCTATTCCCAGGGCGCTATGGCGCATACAGTATACACCAATGGGATTGCAATCTAAATAAATGCCTATCGTCGATGATAATAAGAGACTTTCAGGCTCAGCACCAGCACAGACACATGTTC
The DNA here is from genome assembly GCF_043250625.1 of Sebastes fasciatus. Lineage (NCBI taxonomy): Eukaryota > Metazoa > Chordata > Actinopteri > Perciformes > Sebastidae > Sebastes > Sebastes fasciatus. Next base: position 8,887,071 of record NC_133797.1, on the reverse strand, counting down.
AGCTCCACTTAATGAAATACACAAACATGGGATGTGGTTTCCTCTTAACACATTAACCACATTACTCATGGGTTACTGATATTTTTAATGTATTCTTGTTTTTCCCACGTCCCCTTTCTATTCTAGTTAAGGCTTTCACCACCAATATTTGGAGAGTCAGATAAATTATGCAGAGATTTGTCCTGTAATGCTACTTGTCAAACAGCTGTAGGCTAGTGGTTGATCTGGTTTGGCTCGCATGACCACAATGATCAGTGCTTTTGGCCAACCCTCGTCTCTCAGCCTAATAGCTATATACACCCTGAGAGCAGTCCTGTGATTGTCAATGAGCACTTCAGCTTCCAAGCACCATGGGATAATTAGCTTGCTTTCCCTGCCTGCCAGACTTGGCAAGACCCCCCTGGTTTCTTTCTCTCAATTTTTATATTTTCTGTTTTGTGAGTGTGCAGAGAAAAGAAGCATTTTTTAAAGATTTTCTAAAAAAAGTTGTTTGAATTGAGGATGGTGCACAACATTGATTACTGTTGTGATTCAACATTCCCACGAGGCTCTTTATTAAGGATATCATGTGTGCTTTGATAGGATGTTTCTATTTATTGGACCCAAGTGTGCTTGAGGAAAACTCACTTTAGTATCCCTAGGAATTGGGTCCAAATCAGATGATTCTGAATAGGGGTGGGCGATATGGCAAAAATGTCATAACACAACTTTTTTTCAGGTAGGATCACGATCCATAATCTTATCACAATTTTTTTTTCATACTGGTTTTAAAGACAATTTTGCAAGTTACCGAACATTACAACCAAACTAATTCCCCATTTAAAAAAGTACAGCCCTATAAGGTAATAAAACATAATGAAAAAGATTAACAGATAATTAAGGCTCAACAGGTTTTAATTAAGTGTGCAATTATGCAAAGTATGAACATTCAACAATAATTCTGACTTGCTTTAGACTTTTGCATAAATCCAATCCCAAAATGAACATTGGTTTCAAAAGGTAAACAACAACACTCAAGTAAAGTGCACTCTTGCTACATAACATTAAAAGGAATTGAATTTGGAATTGTAAATCAGGTAGCTTATTAGACACAGATCCATAGAATATAGACAGCCGTAATAATTACTACTGTCAGCTCTCTTGGCAGATAGAAGGGTCGACACATAACTGACAGCCAAATCACTGACAGTCACCGTTCCCCTGATTTAGAGGCTCTGTTTGTACACCAGCCATTATGCACATAGATACAGAGTCCATCCCCCTTGGCTCTTACTGTACCAGTCTTTGCTTCGGTCCAGGCGGTGGATTGTGCAGCCTGCTAGCTGCACTGCAGCGTCAGCTATCAGCGAGTGAAGACACGTGTCCGTCGGGCAACATCGGCGGACTTGTTAGCTGCCTTCTGTAGCTCCAATTCGTCCTATTTTGTGAGCGATGGATCTGGCGTTGGAGAGAAAGATGCTTGGTAGCGGTGGTTTGTTTGAATGCTTCCTTAGCCTAGCCAGCAGCCCCGCCCGGCATCCCCGTTTCTGCTTCCTCTCTCTACGCCGCCTACACGTCGCTTCTCGGAGCCGATAACAATCCACGTAGACCCCGGTGATCTGGAGATGTCTGCTTGAAGACGCTTGTAACGGCGGTACAGTGCTGTAACCCGACGTTGATCAAGTCTCGACGGCTAAATGCATACTTCGCCTGACAAAACTCGATAAGCAAATCCAGCATACACACAAATAAGCACCAAACTAGGAAGCGAAGATCGTTCACGATCTATTATCGTCATATCCCACACCCATAATTCTACATCTCACGATTTACGTCCAATGCCAACGTTTGGTTACCTTGTACAGCAGATAGATTCACACGATGTTACAAGATCACCCGAAAATCGCGGGATCACATGTCACAAGAAAATCTGGTCAGGCTTCAAGTAATGTGTTTGTGTCCGGTAAGCCAGATCACTGACCAATCAGCGTCCTGTGAGGAGTTACTGGCAGCTATGGCTTTGGCTGGTGGTTGAGACGACACGGAGAGGTGACTGTTCGTTCTAAACAACAATGGCGGCTCCTCAAGAGGTAAACGCATTGCTTACCTCTTGAGGTAAACAATGCTGATGCAATAGCATTAGAGATGCACCAATATATCGTCCGAACAACTGTATTTTTTTCAAAGACAGTCTCCAGTGACGGCTTCTCAGATGGTTCAGTAAACCTTATGGCGGGTCAGGTTAAACATTCAGCGCCAATGCAGAAAGTAGTGTCCTTTGTGAAGGTCAGGGTGGTGGATGGACGCATCAGACTTTCATGACCTTTGGTGTTTGCCTCAAAGAGTTGTTTCACTCAATCTTGGAGTGGCATAACAGAACTGTCTAACTAGCTAAATTGTTTAAATGTACTACCTTTACCTTACCTTACCTTTAATGCGAGTCTCGGAAGTAAGCCCAAGTAATTTGATGTCAGAGAAATAGCTTGGCGGAGACTGAGAGGTACCTGAATGATTTAGTCTGTGGTGAAATAACAGTTCTGCATTCAAAGATCTGCCTAGCTGCTGATGTAAGCTATTTTTTCCCCCCTCTCGCTCACCCCCCCTTTAATCACTGGATGTAAATCAAACAGAGAAAGAAAGCACTAATTTAAACCTGCTTGAAGAGTTTGGGTCCCCATGGGGACTTAATAAGGTGGAGTGTCTGGCTGTGATGAGAGTGTAAAAGCGGATTAATTCCTTTTTCAAAAGATTGTGACATAAAAACCAAAACTTGGAGGCAGATGATTAATAGAGTCGGAAATGAGGGAGTGCTGTTTATTAGCAATGGATGTGCTCTGCAGGCTGTAGAAAACCAGAGAGTTGGCTAACTCAACCACACATGCTTGTACGCATACACATCGCGGCGCTTGCTTACCATGCCTGAGGTGTGACCTCATCCAGATGTTTGTCAACAAGCTGTATGTCTCTGTCAATATGAGTATAATTTCTGGACGCCTAACTGGATTGATTCATAGAGGTGGTGTTTCCTAATTATGCCCAAGGCCATATTTTATGCTGCACTTCTGATTGAATTGAACTTCTTTGGCAACTCACAAGTGCTCGTAGGCCAATGTTTAGACATACAAAAAAGGGGCTTGCATACTCACGCTGTTTTCTAAATGAGAAGAGAGGATTTTACAAAGCCATGTGCCAGGTAAGTTCATCCATCCAACAATGAAAATTAGTTTTTAAAAAGGAATGTCTCATCAGCCAAGACATTGGTTATTAGTAGAGATACACAACCCGATTCTGACCTTGTTAGCCAGATGTGACCGATTCACATTAAATACAGTTTCCTGTTTTGCTTCATTCATTTGCTCTTTCTTCATCATGACAGCTCAGCACTGTTTGTAAGGTTCTCTATCCGTACACAACACCAGTAGCCATGTGGCTATATTGTTTTGTTAGTTGTATTAGACAAGTTGAACGTGAGGTTTCTGCTCTCAGGTCAGGATATGGTAACTAGACTGCTTTTTGTGAGAGGTTGTACTTAGCTAAATGCTAATGTCAGCATGCTAACTATGCTAATTATGTAAACTGTGTAACGATTTACTATATATATTTAAAAAACAATACAAAAATAAATAAATAAATAAAGAATTAATGCAAAAATAAAAAGACACATTTCAAAATTAATAAAAAAATAAATACATTGATAAATAAAAGAGAAAATTAAACAGAAGATTAAATAAATAAGGGAATTAATACAAAGACAAATAATTAAAGAAGCAAATAAAAAAAAAAGAAGAAAAAATAAATCCATATATGACACATTTTATCAATTCATTAATGACTAAATTTTTTTATTATTATTTTGGCTACATTTAATGATATTTATATATTTATTGAGTCATTTATTTATTTATTCATGTATTTTTGATTTTGGTAGGTTCCGTCCTCCATAGCCAACATGCTCACATTGACAATGTTAACAACTGATGATTAGCAATTGTAATCGTTACCGTGTTCACCATCGTAGTTTAGCATGTTAACATGGTAACATTTGCTAGCACTAAATGCAAAGTTCAGCTGAGGCTGATGTGAATATCATTAGTTTTGCAAGTAGCTGGTCATAAACCAAAGTATTCAACAAATTGAAATTCTGACCTTAAGTACAGCAGTAGAAGAAAGGTCTGGGCTTTTTCTGGAAGGGGACTTTAAGAGACAGGCGCTAAAACGGAGCCTTTCAGACAAAGGGTGAATACAGGTATATTCAGACAAGCAGTATGAGGAAAAATAATGTATTTTTTTAACATTAAAGCATGTAAACATGTTCTAGTAGAAAACCAAAATACATGTATGAACTTGGAAATGAGCATGATATGTCCCCTTTAATGTGTTCTTGCTAATTTTTTTGATCATATTTGCAAACAAACAGCACTGATATATAGTTGGTATTGACAGACACCCTCAGTTTAGACATCAGAATCTGTAACAGGAGAGGAAAAAAGTTGGATCGGTGCATCCCTAGTTTCTAAAGGTGTAAGGTTGCTGTACAGTGCAATGGAGGTACACTACAGGTACTTTTTTTTGTGTGTGTTCTGTGTCACAGCTCTGTCGCGGTGTGTCTGGAGTTGAACTTCCCCCTACAGGCCTTCACACATATCCTGCCACAAGTCTAAGTCTGATGTGCTCTTCTCAGGTTTTTCACTGTCCCCTTCTGTGGAGAAAATACACACCGTGAGCATCCACCACCCCTGTGAGGGCAAGATAAAGCGTGACTGCTACCTCAGCTGAACTTCGGAGTTTGGAGAGAAGTTTTAAAAATGGGTACAATTTCAACGGACACAGGCCCTGAGGTCCGATTTTAGGGTCAGGGCCGGCTTAAGGCATAGGCCATATAGGCGGTATCCTAGGGGCGCCACCTTCTGGAGGGTGCTGGTCGCCCTCTAGAAAGAAAACAATGTATATTTATCTATATATATATTTTTGAAGCGGCCTTTCTCAATTTCTGCAATAAGGTAATATATGAACAAATGAATAATTAAATAATGAAACAAACCTTTCAGCTCTGTAACTCTCTCACACTTATTCATCTGCCCGGCTGCACTTATTTGTTAATAAAAGATTAATTTGTAGCGAAACTGATTAAACCCTTTTAATATCAGGAATCAATTGTTTATTTATATTATAATAAATAAAGTTATTTATGAATAAAAAATAAAAATCGTATTTCTTGTCTTAAAACCATTGTGATGTCTCATGTGTGTTGCGGGCTACAGCCGGCCCTGTTTAGGGGTTTCTATAAATTATCTTCAAAGAATATGTGTCCCTCTCCTTGCATTTGCAAAGTTGGTATTTTGTTTTGTAATTACATTGTTTCCTTTAAATGGTCACTTTCTCTTCTTAGTCCACCTGATTAGACTGTTATCAGGCCATTAAATAGGTGTTATCAGTTGCTAAAAGCACCCTAGATGTGGGTCATTAGGGGCCTACTGCGCCTACTATGTTGTAAAAGTGAAAAGGAAACTTAAAAACAACACGATCTATGTTGTAAAACTGAATGAAACATCAGGTTTTGAACACAAACAAAAAGGCTTCTTTAGGTTTAGGCAATAAAACTACAACTACTTTAGGTTTAGGAAAATAAACTACAACTACTTTAGGTTTAAGCAATAACATGACAACTTATTTAGGTTTAGGCAACACAACTACAAGAGTTTTAGGTTTAGTTAATAAAACTACAACTTATTTAGGTTTAGGAAAATAAACTTCTTTAAATTTTGGCAATAAAACGGCAACTTCTTCAGGTTTAGGCTAAAAAAATGCAACTTCTTTGGCTTTAAACAACAAAATTACAACTTCTTTAGGTTTAGGCAAATAAAAAACTAGTTAAGTTTAGGGAAAAACACTGTGTTTTGGGTTAAAAAAGAAACACAAAGACAACTACATATTGTTGGTTTCACACGGGATGTGAACTCTGGTCTCCTGGGTGAAAACCCTGTGTTTTGGGTGTAGTAGGCCCCTATTAATCCACATCTATAGCGACTGATGACGTCTATTTAATAGCCTGACAACAGTCTAATCGGCCGCTTAGTCAGTCTTAATAGATGAATGAGTCACTGTTCATACTGTTGCACCTTAAAGATAAAATTACACATTTCCCTTCAGTCGAATGATTAATTTATGTGGAAGTTGGAACAATGTGTCAAGTGATTCAGCATCCACGTCTGTGATCCACAATTGTCAAAAAAAAAAAAAAAAAATGCAACATCAAACAGCGATCTCATATGCATGAATTTACACCCTCGTCCCGCTCTTCAAAGCAAGAATATCAGCATTATTGAACTATTCGCTATGATCACTGTTTACAAAGCCAGCGGAAGATGAAAGTGGCCTGTGTTCATATGTGATAGGGAGGAGGAGGAAAAAGGGAGAGACACAATGGAGTGGAAAAGAGGAGGGGATAAACAAAGCTTTTTCCTGGAGAGAAAATAAGAGAAATACAAAAACAGCGGAAACAAAAGAAAGACAATGTGAGGAGAGACGGGGAGATGCTTTGACTAGCCGAAGAAATGCACCGCCACCGCCCCACTCTTGCAGCGTCCCCCGTAATCAATTTCAACATATTAAATTTGGATTAACAACAATAGCCGAATTATAATACTAGCTGCCGAGGAAATTATTTTCACCTCGCTAATGAAATTCATGAAATAACGCCTGCCGTGATTCCCCACCTCAAGGTAGTCTTTCACACTCGCACACACAAACACACACGTGTACGCATGAACCCAAAGGGGTTGATTAGGAAGTAATAATGGAGGCGCTGCCGTGTCATTCATCACTGTATGAAAGCAGAGACGTGTTGCATTATTTACCTGCGGTGTCTATGATTAAATATGGAAATGCAGGTGTGGCTTTTAAGGTCTAAATAGATTGCAACACAACAATGTTTAGGTGACACGCAGTAGGCTGGGTGTACACATAAGCAGACCACGAGGGAACCACTACGATGACACACTGTTAACAGGAGGGAAAAACGTGTACTGTATGAAGGCGAGGGCTCTTGAGGTAACTACAGCAACAGAGGCAGAGCTAGTGTGTGTGTTAGTGAGAGTGTGTGTGTCAGACATACATGCAAATAAAGTATCAAGAATTCAAATCCTTTTCAATACAAGCCACTCAGGCATAATCCACATTAAATCACATATATTCACACAAATGTAATAAAATGTAATTGAATGAGTCCACAGCGGTGTCTCTCCCTCTCCCTCTCTCCCCGAGATGAGCCCTCGCTCGGCTACCTCACACTGTGATGTGCTGAATTATTTCATGAACCGCCGGCTGCTTCTCCACAGAGCGGAGCATTCGCCGTAATGTTGTGAAATGTTAGGACACACCGTGCACGGCTTTTTCTCCTCCGGTCTCGGCAAAAGGCCCCTGTAGGCCCGGCGCCGTGATCGCATGAGACAGTGTATGCGGTCATGGAATATGTATGTGTGCATGCTTATCAGATTGCGTTTCTCACGCTGGGAATGAGTGTGTTTTTTATATGTAGATACACGTTCATGTCCGCTGTGTGTGTGTCTGACCTTATATATGTGCGTACGTGCGTGTCCGATCGCGGTGTGACGGTAATCCCTGTGCAGTCGCCCAGCCAGCTCCAGTCACGGTCAGTTGAGAGGGACTCTTTCTGATGCCGGTACCCCAACAGAGGGAATCTAAATCAGGTTGACACGCTCCTGGCAACACCCCTGCACCAGCGCCAAATTGTTCTCGACAGTATCAAATGCATCCCGTTGGGCGTTCGACAGTATAGTCCACTTCCCCCTGACCTCTTCCTGTAGTGCAAAGTCTACAGCAGAGGGAGACGGATTGTATTGGAAAGAGAAAGAATTATTACTGAAATGGCGTTGGTGGAAAAGTGTGATTCTTTCTCATTCCTTCCAAATAAGATAACTGTAATTACTGTTGAACCGAACTGAACCAAAGTGAACCAAGTGAAAGGACGAAGGGGAACGGAAGTGGAAGGGGAATGAAAGTGGAAGGGGAATGAAAGTTGTGGAAAAACAACATTTTTAATGAAAAAATTCTGATCTTAAAAAAGGAACACTTCTTTTCTTCTGGGCACACTCAAGGAAATGGTTGCAAATTGAGTTTCTTTTGTTGTATCAGTACACTTTAGTAAGGACATCTATGTGAATCAAAAGCTTCTTAGAAATATGTCCGTTTCTCAGGCATTCAGATTCATGCTGTCTGCTGCATGACACACTCTCTCTTTATTCTAGGGCTGTCGCAATAACCGCATTATTGCAATACCGCGAAGCTATTGACAAGTCAACCACAGGGGATGACAAGCAGTCGCCACAATCACTATGTTCATATTTCTTTTTTGAATTCTTTACAATGGGAGCAGCGTGACGAGGTATTCTGTACTGAGCGCAGCACGTTTGGTGTTTTTTTTTTCTGGTCGTCGTGAGTTGAAAAATGTTCAGCTTTGGGTAAAATGCTGCGCTCATCAGTGTCACCTTTTTACCAAACCGTCCAATCACAATGGGGGAGGGGCGGGACAAATACCACAACGACCAATCATCACATTCTACATGTAGGCAACGAGTGATGAACAACAACAACGGAGGAGAAATGAATACACATAGACCGGTGGGTCCGTCCTCTCTTCCTATACGTGTTTCAGCCTTCTCTTCATTTAGAGCAAGTACTCTACATTGCCGACATTTTTACTTCTGCGGATATTCCGTATCATAGCAACCAGACGCAACCAAAGTGTCTGTGTTCAGCATTTAACAATAAACAGGCCGATCAGCCATAACATCATGACAGCATGGGCACCCTGACCCATCTGCGGCTACGCAGTCCCATACGCAACAAACTGCGATGCACTGTGTGTTCTGACACCTTTCTATCGGAACCAGCGTTAACTATTTCCGCAATTTGAGCTACAGTAGCTCTTCAATTGGATCGGACAACACGGGCCAGCCTTCGCTCCCCACGTGAGCAAAGGCTCGATGAGCCTCGGGTCTGACCCTGTCGCCGGTTCACCGGTTTTCCTTCCTTGGACCACTTTTGGTAGGTCCTGACCTCTGCAGACCGGGAACATCCCAAAAGAGCTGTAGTTCTGGAGATGCTCTGACCCAGTCGTCTAGCCAGCACTAATTGGCCCTTGTCAAAGTCGCTCACATCTTTACGCTGGCTCATTTTTTCTGCTTCCAACACAAAGTTCAAAATTCTAAATGTTCACTTGCTGTCTAATATATCCCCCCCACTGCCAGGTGCCATTGTAACGAGATAATCAATGTTATGCACTTCACCTGTCAGTGGTCATAATGTTATGGCTGATCGGTATGTATATTTATATATAATTTCTAATCGCTTTCACATAACTATTTTTGTTGGGCTATGTAAGTACTGAAACATTCTTCTCATTGAGTAAGTAGTTGTACAGCAGCTTACAAGGCTTTTAAAGTAGTTATTATTATTTTTTTTTAAAGAACCTTTTCATGTGAAAGAAGGTTATATTAAAGGTTGTTTCATAAATTTGTATGATTGACTTTGTGTTCATTCGAAGACGTTGTAATGAAATGCTGAATGACTTTAAAACAGCTCAGTTATATTTTAGAATGATGAGGTTTTGTTTCCCTGGCATAAAAAGGGAATGAATAACAGCAAAAACAAATAAACTACAACAACAATAAAAACATTGCTATCAGCCAAAATGTCATTCTAAACATTGTATTGGTATCGGCCCAGAATTTCACAATCAGTGCCACCGTAACAATATCAAATAAACATGTAGATTGTCACAACACGAGCTATGCAAAACTGGGGAAGTTAATTTTCTGTAGGAAGACAGAAAAGTTCCACATGCATTTAAAATGTGATTACTTAAGTCCAATAAAGAAGGCAGCAGTGTGTCTGCCAAAAATGTTTCCTGATTGCAAATGAGCAAGCCGTGGTGCAGAGGAGTCCCAGTAGATTTGCAAACCAGTGCAATACCATTATCCTCCAAGTCAGCATCACGACGAGCGAGTAATGATCCGGCTGGTCAGTTCAATGTGGATGTACAAATACCACCAGTGACTCGATACATTAAAACCAAACTCCAAACAAAAAATATGCACTTAAAGAAAAGTGTGAGTTCATCTGTTCAATGGACATATCTCATAATGTGAAGCTTTCATATGCCGTTGCTTGTGTGACCCTCCCCCCTGAAACGTGCCCCACAGGTCGCTGTTGCAAGCGCAAACCAAACGCATTTATAGTCAACTTGCCTAATTAAGTGACGGTTAATTCAATACCGGTCACGCCGGTGAAGCGAAGAAGGCATATGAGCTGACATATGACACATGGTTCACCATTAGCCTACAGTCTGACACAAAACCCCTGACCCTCACTTAATATGAATATTATGTGTGGATAAGCAGATAAATGTCATCACGGCAGTCAGAAGGTCAGAGATTCAGTTCCTGGGCAGATCGACCAGAATACTGAATGTAGTCATCATTTATAAAAGGATCCCTACAAAATACATACTAGACCAGATGCAAATCCACTTTGCACATTTTAATGTTTGTTATGTTTTGACAATCGCTGGCTCGAAAATAATAGTAAAGCTATTTGGGGCGTATGTAGCTGTTCATTAAAAAACAAATCATTCAAAGTAGGAGTCTGAGGTTGTTTTTTAAATTGGGTTTGTTATTTTAAGTCGGGAACCTGTGTGCTTGATTGTCCCCCTTCTTTTCACCCATGCTGCTCCGCTTTCACACTTGTTTACTGGTGCTCTAATTTGTGGTATGTTTGCATAATAGTCTAAGTGCAGCTGTACCGCTGTTTCCAGGAGACAAGGTTAGTGCCCATTTTGATGAATGCTGGGAAAATGGTGAACAGTGTACAGTATTGTTTATTGCTTGTTATCCTATGTCCATACGGTGTGGCACAGTTGGACGGGAATCCATTTCAGACCGCCTCATACTGTACAGGTGGATACAAGTACAGTGTCTTGGTCTGTTTGGTGAAAGCATTTTTCAGCAAACCAACCAACAACCCTGTTTTATTTTGCATGAACTTGATTACATTACATGGCTTTGGGATGAAGATGCAGTGTGAAGGATCTGGTGGTGAGATTGCAACCAACTTGAAACATGGGGGCCAGTTCCTTGGAAACGACCCACTCCGAATGTAGATATGAACAGCTCATTCTAAAATAACGAAAACACAATGATTTGTATTTTCAGGTGATTATACACTAAAGAAGAGATACTTATTAATATTATATTCCATTTCTGCCAATAGATCCCCCTAAATGTTACACACTGTTCCTTTTAAAAGCCCCCTTTTAAATGTTTGCATTAACATTAAATGCTCAAGATTAATTAAGCAATAATCAAAAAAGATTCTTAGGTAAAACACAAATATAGAAATGTCTAATGTGAAATGACCAAAACTGTGATAACACATGATAACACATTGTTCATGTAGAACCCCATCACTCATAGTTAGAAGCTGATTGGGGAAATGGGTTAGAGAACCTATAACTGCAAACAAGTGCATTGAATACCATTGTATCATTGAGCAATGGTCTATTAGAACTCTCTGTCATCCAGGAAACTAAGAAAGATCTGTTCAAATTTCCCCTGAAACAGCATCTCCAGGCTAATTCTCCTTACTCGTCTTTCTAATTTCATCAAAATTAAAATGTAATATTGATATAATGTTGTACATAATACAAATTTGGGTATTTGTATTATACAATAAATGTGATGTAAAGATGAATGTGTATCTATAGATATAGATCCTTGGCAGAAAAGTATTTTGGACAACAGTTTGTTTTGGGAAAAGAAAGTAACGGTACCAGACCCAACTAGACCTGGTTAGCTTAGCTTAGTATAAAGACGACAAACTGGTGGAAAACTAGCCTGGCTCTATTGGAACTGAACAAAATAGGTCTACCACCACCTTGATAATTGTATAATAGTCAATCTGGGTGGATTTATGAAAATATTGAGTAGGGTTGCAAAATTCTGGGAATATTCAAGTTGGAAATTTCCCATGGTAATTAAGAATTCATGGGAATGAATGGGAAATAACGGGAATAAAATGGAAATATTATATATAGGGGTTATTCGCTCAGGATGTATGAGTCATATGAAGATAGAAACAAACCTTTCACTATAACATAAGCAGACATTAGCCATTCATTTGCCAAATAAATCCATTAATTTGTCAAATGCATACAGTGTGAAATGTGCCATGTGGATTAATTAAAACACCCCAATTAACTACAGCTCAATCAAGCTACATCCCACATGGTAACAGCAAACCAGCAGTAGGTGTTAATAGTTTATAAATTGTGTGCTTTGCTTTAGGCTACTATCTGCTGGTTAACTGAAATATCATTAAATATATATTCAATCCAGTAATTTAATCAAAATTTACAATGAAAGCATGTAGTGTTTCTGCTCAGACAGTGCAGTAGTGTTGTCAGTAGTGTGGGCTGCACATGTGATGGAAGAGTGTGCTGCTGAATGCAGAGCATGGTCACAATTCACGGTCATACTTTTAACCAAAAAATGTCATAAGATTGCTTTTTTTCTCCTTTTAAAGTTCATTATTAAAAGGTCCAATTTTTGTATTAAAATTGTTCAAAAATTCCCAAAATTCCAGAGCTTATCTTACCTTGGAAATTTTACCTGACGTTTTCCAAACATTTGAAACCCTATCCAATAAATTGCTCCAGGGATGATGTACTTGTGTAGGCCAACCAGGGAGTTAGCATCGTCCTGGATTCCTTTTGACAAAAAGCCAATGGGATTTTTCCATTTTGGATTATTGCAGAAAATAAGCTCTGTGGCAAACAAACGTTCACGATACTTTCACGTTTTGTTCAGCAAAATAATCTTCACAAATGAACATCACTTTTATGATTTTTGAAGTGTAAATGCAACCCCCAGAAGAAAAAAGCTAACATTAGTATATAAACGAACGACACCACGGTCGCATGAGCGCGAGAGCACACACAACGAGGCTGTAAAGGCGGACGAGACGGCGTGATGACGTTTAGTAGTTTCATTTAGCCACTTGTTAGCAACTGCATTTTTAAGACACATAAAGGCTTCAGAATTCATGAGTGGGTCATTTATTGACGTATTTTACATCGTAGAACTAAATATTAAAATCTCTTATGCTACAGACCTTATTTCAGGCATCTAAATAAAAATCTATTAAAAAACCAAATGACTTCCAGACGAGGGAACTGGAAGTGCTATCTCTTTTCCGGGTTTTAGGACACATTCCTGTAGCACTCTATATGAGTCTTCTAATGGGAAAAGACAGTGATATCGCATACCTTGACTGCAGAACCTTCAAGATAATGGAAGGTCCCTTGACACAGCATCAATTCCAATTGTAAAGTAAAGTGACGCATCAACCTCCATCAATCTTGAACTACTGAATCCAGCACACAAAGACAGATTCTCACTTTCCGTCACATACGGATTAATACTCGTGGACCTTTACCTTTGGCCACTTTGGCCTGAACTCTAATCCCCTTAGACAAGAAAGTCAAACTTAATTCTTCTTCTCACAAAAAAAACTGTGCGTCCTTAACCCGGCCCTGAGATGATTATCTAAAGGTCAGCGTTCTCTCTTCTCATCGCTCCCTCCATCATCCCAAGTTTTCCACCAGTTAGCACAGCGGCGTAAAGTGCACGAGCCGCCCCGAACACTGACTGAGTGCCTATCACGGCTCCACACATCAGCCGTCGGCCTTGCAGAAACAAGAGTTCTTGCCCGAGAAATGAAGTATGGATTTCTAATTTAGGGGGATGGTTGGAGATGTGGGTCAAAGTTGCATTTATTTCAAGGCGCCTCAGCCACCATCACGCCTTCGATCAGCCTTTAGTTGAGAAATACATATTGGGCCGAGCTTATAATGGATGAGGGTGCCATTGACGGTTGGGGTAGATGAGAGGTTTGCATTATGTATTAGCTTTATCCCGTGAATGAGTGGCTGTGAAGATAATCACTATCTGATGATCGTCATTTCTTTTGTTCCCAATGTGCCCTCTCGAAATGGCTGTTACATAAACTGTACATTCTCCATCTTTTGTGTGACAGAGAATGGGAAAGAGAGCGAGGCCAATATCCAGAGAGAGGGACACTGCCAGTTACAAACAGATAGAGACGCATGTGGTGGGAGATTTAGAGAAAATAATACGTACTATTAAAAAACAAAATTCTCAGAGTACCCGCTTTAATTACAGAGCTGGGACGATATGCTTATATTCTGATTATCACGATACTTGGGTGCCGATTCAATATGTATTGCAATTTTTAAGTATTGCGACTCAACAAGTATTGCGATTCGATGTTATAATTTATTGCAATTTTTGTTAACTTTTTTTAACACTTGACCATGGGAAAACGTTGAATCATACACGTCTAGGGACTTTTACTTTGGAAAATCTCTAAATCGATAGAGTAAAAATGTTTGATTTTCAGCATGAATGAAGTCAACGATGTCCTGAAGTCAAATATATCAGTTATTGTCTGGAAATATGTATTTTATTATTTTTCCCAGTAAACCAAAAGTCAAAGAATAGAGACATTTCCATCACAATTTAGTGATATTTTCTTTGTAATTTATAAGGGATGCAGGTAACATTTTTTTTTATACTTCCAGTAAATATAATCCAATTAATCTTGTTTCCATATATGTATTTTGTATATACAGTATTCTTTGTTAACACCCTGTTTTGAAAAATTTGATGTATTCACACGTGAATACTTCCGCTAACTTCGCCAAGTCCGTCTCTAGCTCTCCCGACAGCTTCTCTTTAAACATCCATAGTCAGCTCCATCGGGGCCGTTTGAATGCATTTAACATAAATGTCAGTATATGGGTGCTCCACCGTTGTAGCGTCAGCCCATTTGACCACAAAGCTGCGAGTGACGGCTAGTTTGACCGCACGTTAATGTTATAAGAAAACGTTTCGAGTTAGCATGCAGCTTTAGCCATGATGTCTAGCTCTGCTGTTTACATACTTTACTGGATGTGTAGTGTTTACCACTTTGGATTTAACATGTGAATGATATGACGGTTACTCCGACTACAACAATAAAAGCGGTAGCTTCCTTCTACCTCCGCATAGACTTAAATTAAGCAATTATATAGATTCCGGTATTAAAAAAAGATCACAAAATTGTAAAAAAAAAAAATGCAATGCATAGTTGACTCAATTTGTTTTGAGACACTGCACAACTTTCCTGTCAAACCACACCACATTCTTATAAATTCACATTTCCAGTCCCTCCTCGCACGTTGCAGCTGCATTTGCAGTAGTCATCCTCGACTGTCAGCCATTTTCTCACCGCGGCGCAGCGCAGGCAGACGTGTGATATGCCTGAGAGGAGTTCTCACACCTGCCTGGTTCAGGAGCGGAGGTCAACCCCAAAGACCTTATTTTTTCCTGGTACTAAATTTAGCTCGCTGACATGTGTGAAAGTTTCCATCACCCTCTTAGTCATGGCAGAATAGAATAGCGGCCCTCTAACAACAGTGAAGGACATTGCTTTTAGCTGGTTTTGTGAAGCTGCAAGAGCGCCGTGGTGCCGAGGAGAAGTCGACATTCAAACTCATCTTAAATCAGCAATTTATCAGGTGTCACAGGAGTCAGGCCCAGCTACGCCGGGCTCGTTCTGCTCTTGTAAAACCAATGTCAGGGCCAGAGACGAATTGTTCATGAAGTGAACAGAGTGCTGTAATGAAAAAGTAATACATCGGAAATTGCTGCGGTACGTTACCACTGAGAGAGGAAAGAACAAATAAATATCCTGCTGCATTTGGAGCTGTGGTACAGTCTCTGCATCGACTGGTTCATAATCATCACAGACCCTTTTTTGCTGAAATATTTTTTCTCTTGGGTCTTTTTGGCCGCTCCGAGCACCCGGGCCGTAAAACCACAATTAAACGAGCATCAAAATCCAAGCAGCGGCCGGCTTGATCAGGTTTTCGCCATCAACGGCTCACTTTGCCACAGTCATTGGGGGACTGTGGCAGGCGAGCGGCGCCCGTCAGGTAGCCGCCGAGCTGAGTGGCACCATAGTCATAGCCGCACTTTGTCGGCAGTCGAGTGGTTGAGAGACTCCCTCGACTCACTGTCAGTTCAGCGTCCGTCATCGCACTAGCTGTCTCTCTCAATGCGACTGATTCAATGTGAGGTGCTTAGCGAACGTTAGCTAGTGAATTACACAGCTGCTGACTAGGGCTGCACGATTATGGCCAAAATGACGATCACGATTATTTTCATCAATATTGAGACCACGATTATTTAGCACGATTATTTATTGATTTTAGCGTCAACATATTTTTATTGCACTTTTACATTCAAATAAACAGAGCACTGCTTTCACTTCCATGCAGTGCTGCATTCCTGCTAATGTACAATTATTAATTAATTAGGTAGGGCTGCACGATGTTGGAAAAAACTGACATTGCAATATTTTTTTTCTGCAACATTAAGAGGCTAGATAAACAATTTATGCTCTTGATTTAATCATAAACATATTGGTCTTATAGATGATAACAATCCCCAAAAGTGAAGCGACAACATCTCGATCGCCAGCTGGTGACTGGCTGTTAGTTTAGGAAGCGCTAGATTTGATGTGCAGCAGTTTTCTATGAGCGGAGCATTTTTAACGTCAATATCACAGGCGATCATGTTCATTAAACTATGGGAAGCAAAAATTGTGATCGCGATTAATAGTCAATTAATTGTGCAGCCCTACTATGCAGATGATAGCTAGCTAATGTCACTTAAGGTTACATGTTAGACAAGTTGTGTTGGCTCCGGCAAACGCCGCAGAAGAGACGTATGGTGAAGAAAAAATGCATTTGTCACGTTACTATGAAATCATAACGTCCTTATGCTGACAAAACAGAACAATCCAAATATTTCTTGTAAAACTATTTCAAATACGTAGCATAAAAAACACTGTATACTGTATCTTAATCAGAAAAAAAACACACACCTATCAAAAATGGGTTCTAGTGATGCTAAAGATGATTTTTTTGCCATTTCTTCCACTGCCTTTGGTGTGATATTCTCAGTAATGTACATTTTATGATCGTTTTTTTCTCCCCACTCATAGAAACTTTACACTCATAACAGTGGGAAACAGAAAGGGCATAAAGACAAGAGAGGACTCCTTTCCTGCTGGAGTGTCTCTAACACACACACATACACACACACGGTAGCACTCACCCACAAAACCCACAAAGGGAGACATTATCTTGAGGCGATGGATCATGTAAATGGCATTTTGTCTACATTATGAGAATGTGGAAGATGTTTTTCTGCATGACTGAGGCGCTTATCAAGTGGGACTGTCTGTACCACCAACTCAATATATTTCATCTTCAGAGATGAGGCTGGGAGGCTGGGAGGCTGGCGAGGGTGAATATTTCTGGATGTTTGTCTGGGTGTTTGTGTGCGAGCTGTGGGGTACGGTCTGGGAAATAAAATAACTTTTCCTAACCTTATTCGCCTCTGAACTCAAACACAATATGGACTCCCGAAACTATAGTGAACTGCAAGAATGTAGGAAGAACTTGAAAACAGCATTTATTAAATTTGTCCGAATCATTTGACTGAAAAAACTGACCCAATATTGCCCTTCATTTAAATGATTCGCATCAACAGCTTCTCTAATCTGACAGGGGGTAGAGGATACATTTTCTTCATTCATGCGAGCAGGAAGAAAAAGAAACAACAAATGAATTCTAAATGACTAAATTTTTTTTTTCTTCTGATATTAAGGGTAAAGGGTGTATTGTGCCTTAATTTAGATGCACAGATCAAGTTAAATGTAAAGAATTAATTAAAAACATTTATTTTTAGGGCTGTCAATCGATTAAAATGTCCAAAAAGGGGAGACTCGTGGGTACCCATAGAACCCATTTCACATATTTCACATATCTTGAGGTCAGAGGTCAAGGGACCCCTTTCAAAATGGACATACCAGTTTTTCCTCGCCAAAATTTAGCGTAAGTTTGGAGCGTTGTTTAGCCTCGTTCGCAACAACCTAGTATGACATGGTTGGTACCAATGGATTCCTTGGCTTTTCAAGTATCTTCAAACTAGCCTTAAAACTGAGCCCACTACAACCTAAAAATCGCAAGTTGCATTAATGCGTTAAAGAAATTAGTTGCGCTAAAACGAATTTGCGTTATTATCACTTTAACAGCCATAATTTATTTGTTTCAACGTTTAACAAAACAGAATGCACAAGACACATCAGCAAACTCACAAACTAGGAGATTAAGGACGAAAGATGTCCCATCTCAAATGTGGATTCCAACACAATAACATCATAGGATCAGAGTCCAGTACCAGATCTGATTAGCGAATCTGAAACCATTCAAAATCCCTCATGGAGTCTAGTGAATTATACCTTCCAGCCTCTTAAAGTTATAAAAAGCTAAAAGATTCAGTTGAAATCTGATTTGAGTGACAGCCAAATTAATGTTTACAACCAGTAGCTACAAAAATGGAAATGAGATGAGCTGCAGAACTATTGAAATTCTTATTAAATATCTATCTGACATTGTATCTGACTTTTGCCGTTATTTTTGGATCAACATGCTTCAAATACTGGAGGGTTCTGATTCAAACATATGCAATCAGTGAGACTGTTTTGCTACAAAGACTCTGTGAATGGACTGCATGCTTTTGCAGTTCAAAAAGGCCGACAGTCATGGAATGGTGTTTCAGAATAATGTCTCCAATGATCTTTGGCTGAGTACAGACACCGTCCTGCAGGGAGCACATTACAACAGCCAGATCTCATTTTGGCTTCTGGTCAAGTTACTCGAGGGATTACAATTAAAATACATCTGATATAATCTGCTACTGGCCACGTCATTTTAACCATTGAAAAAGCGCCACAAATAAGAAGCCTGCAACCTGAATGTTTCGTACATTGTTCTTTGGTTGAAAAAAAAACAAGGAGAAAAAAAATTCCTCAAGCCACGCTTACGTCATATGAGACGGATGGGAAAGATGGGAAAGATTCCCATGTTAAGGACTTGTGAGCAATCGGCACATCAACATGGTTGGGTGATTACAGAGTTGATGGTGTGAAGTTAAAAAATACTGTGCATTGACAGCACAATACCATTATATTTGGGTTTAATAACACTCACTTTGGCTGCAGTGAATCAGACATATTTGTTTGCTTTTCATGTACAGTATATATATACATAGATTAAAATATCAAATCGCATGATTGTCCATTGTTAATCGTGATTAATAGCACTTTTTTTTTCTGTTCAAAATGTACCTTAAAGTATTTGTCAAGTGTTTAATACTCTTATCATATATATATATATATATATATATATATATATAGTATTATTGGACAGAAAGCTGAGAGAGTGCTGACTTGACTATGACTTGCCCCAAACTGCATGTGATTATCATAAAGTGGGCATGTCTGTAAAGGGGAGACTTGTGGGTACCCATAGAACCCACTTTCATTCACATATGTTGAGGTCAGAGGTCAAGGGACACCTTTGAAAATGGCCATGCCAGTTTTTCCTCGCCAAGATTAAGCGCATGTTTGGAGCGTTATTTAGCCTCCTTTGTGACAAGCTAGGATGACATGGTTAGTAATTGGGATGTTAATAATTAACCATTTAACCATTAACCGACATTAAGAATTTTAACCGATTAACACTATTACACTTTTAATTAAAAGTTATTTAAAAAGCTGAGCAAAACTCAGAAGAGCGGCTGTTCAGTTTAAGGAGAAAAGCTGGTCCACCTTAAGAGAGTCTGAGCCGGAGTTACAGATACAGGAAGTTGGCTCCGCTCTATAGCTCGCTTGAGTTATA
The DNA here is from genome assembly GCF_043250625.1 of Sebastes fasciatus. Taxonomy (NCBI): domain Eukaryota; kingdom Metazoa; phylum Chordata; class Actinopteri; order Perciformes; family Sebastidae; genus Sebastes; species Sebastes fasciatus. Next base: position 8,867,204 of record NC_133797.1, on the reverse strand, counting down.
GCCTCGTAGCATTTATTCACCGACAAATAAACTGTACACACACACTGCTAGAGCTTCGTTTACAACTATAACGCCACCGACAACCCCACACTCACTGCCGCCACACACACACGGTCTGTCGGACACTCGCTAAAGTTACGCCGAGCTGACAAACCGTATGTGTGTGACTACAGCGGGCACGAAGCCATCAGCAACGCTACAGCTGGTAACGTAGCACAAACACACACTGTTTGTCGGACAATCGCTAATGTTACGCCGGGCGACAGCATATCGTTACGCTGGGCAGATGTCAGGCTGATGGCGGACTTCTAATCGGAACGTGGCTGCATGTGTCCGCGACACTACACGCAGCACCGTGGATTCTACAGTAACTCTACCGGACGGATGAACAGAGGACTCAGTTGTCTGTTGTGCTCATACACTGCAGCTCGCGCACCGCTGCATGAGACGCACTAATCTTGTCGGTTAACGAGGATCGGTTATCAGTTCAATTTGTTTTTCAAAATTTGTACAAAAGGATTCCTTGGTTTTTCTAGGTTCAATATGATTCCAGTATCTTCTAGTTTTATAATTGAGACGGCTACAACCTTAAAATCTCATGTTGCGTTAATGCGCTAAAGAAATTAGTGGCGTTAAAACAAATTTCTGTTAACGCGTTAACTTTGACAGCCCTAATACATACATATATACACATACATATTGTACATGCAGTATGTACACTTACACACATATATACACACATACATTATATTTACACACAGACTGTATATATATATATATATATATATATATATATATATATATAGATAGATAGATATGTATATATGTATATATATATATGGATTTTAGTACTTCTCTCTATTTGCAGTCTGTCCCCACCAGCTGCACCTCAGTCCAATCATATAGTCCCATCTGATATCCCTCTTTATGCTTATAAAACTGCAACGATGATTAGACTTGATTGTGAACATCTGCAGTCACCTCCTCACATAAAAATGGAATTATCATCAGATTTGTAGCCTCGCTGCATATAGTGTCCGTGTCTACATTATCAAATCAAGCTCACCCAGTCTAACCTGAAAAGGTCTGATTAATGCGGTGTGAATTCTCACATACGAACGACTCCTCTGCACCAAATGGAGTGGTTACGGTTATAGCACAGATCTATCTCTTGATGACAATTGTCTAATTTACAGAGAGGACGATTCTGTGAAGGCCAAAGCAAATGATAGGGGGTTGCTGCAGAGATGATTTATCCACACGCTGTTTGGCGCAGGGGTGGAGCTGTCACCGCCGAGATGCAGAATAAGAATCAGCCTTGTTAAAAAATGCCGGTTTTGAGAGAAGTAGTTCTGAAGTGTCGCGCACAAGAAAGTGAGAGATGGAGATGAGCATATGTGGCTGTTGGGGGGGTCGGGCGGGGGCGGTTAAGGCGATGACATGGAGGTGAGAAGAGGTTGACAGAAGGTGAGAAGATGAAAATAAGTGTCATATGTCAAATTTAAACATGGAAGTCAAAATAATAACCTCCGAGTGAAACACTATGCTGTTTACAGCCACTATAATAGCTCTTTAGTGCGACACAGCACCGTAGTATAAACTCACACTTTGGACGAGAGATCATGTAGTGATTGAGACCACTAATACTGAAACAAAAACCTCTGAACCTTTCCAACTCGACCTTCCTAGCCTGTCTCAACCTGTCTAAGGAAATACCAGCCTACTATTACAGCCCAGCTGCCCATCACTGCCCACTTTTAAAAAATGTATATGAAATAATTGGCTCATGGAAACTTTTTTTGACATTAGAAAACAGAGATGCTGGTCAATATTGCTTTTATAAGTGACAGTAGATGAAGAGCTTGTGCTCGAAACGTCACTAATTAAGGTGTGCCAGAAAATTCCACTTAAAGGGAGCTACGGTGTGCGGACCTTCTTCTGTTTTTCAATAATGTAATCAACCCTCACCTGCGATTGGGCCTGGTTTCAGAGCCTTCAGCAGAAAACACCCCCAGCATTTCAGAATACTGAAACCTAATTTTATATACTTGGAGATTTTTTCAATCATTCAAATTTGGCTGGATGTTAATAACACATTTTAACACATTACTGTGGTGTGACAAACTCGGAACACATTTATTTCTGCTTTACCCGGACTTTAAATTGGTCATTTGATTAAACCGGCACCTGCTTCTTTTGCAAAATACTTTCACAATTGTATGTCCTTTTTTTTGGACAACACACCAGAGGGGCTGTTCCATACTTTCCAACATTATTTGGTCCAAATCATCAAGAGGATGTAACATCCTCCGGATGCATTGGTGAATGCCAAAAGGGCATTTTCAATTTCTCTCTCCAGTGTACATCACAGATCTCCATTAGCTTTGCCTATTACCACCAGTTCCCTCTCTGTATCCTCACTCAAAAACACCAGAATGCCGGGACCGCTACAGCTTCAAATTCCGCCATTTAATTTACAATAACCTTTTATTTTTATGTCATGTAGACTGTGTTTTTTATGGAGGGTTGTAAGTTTAAGCAGTTGTTGACATTAGTTCGACAGTCTACTACTTAAGCACATGTTAAAGTTGGACTACGTGAACGCAACCTTTTTTAATTACTTTAGTTAATAAAAACAAGACAATTAAATAACCAATAAAGATTTTTATTGTACTACGACATGAGTTGTCCCTGTGCAGACCTCATTGTCTTTTTAAATAATTCAGTGTGCATCATTACACACAGAAAACATGGTGATGGGTATTACAATGTCTTCAGCGGTAATTTCAACATAAAAAGGGACATTATCTTCTAATTGTAGTCCATTCAGGGAGCTGGATATTTGCACCTTGGGATTCTGCACAGCCCAGACAAGAGCGATATATTCACAATGATCCAAATCCTTTTTTCCAGGCTGCCTCTGGTCACGGAAATGGATAAAAATAGTTGGCCCCACCCATGTGCACCTGCGACTGACTGGGGTTTTGCACATGCATTTATGGTTGCGCCAAGATTCACAAAATGCTGGATGTGCTCGGTCTTTCTCCGACTCTCTGCTTATCAGTGGGACAAAGGACACTAATGGGAACGAAGGATTTGTGGCCCTGTTTTGAGCGTGAAACAATCAAATTTAATTTGTCCGTATTTAGTATGGAGACACACCAAGGTTTTTCACTATAAAATGATAAAAACAGCACTGCTAGATTATGGACGAACGGGATACAAAGTTGACTTATTGCCATATGATCACTATGTGGGTGAAAATGAGCATTAATTTAAATAGGCCTTATGGATTTCGGTTTACAGCAATAATACACAAGGAGTTTGAAAGTTCAGAACGATCCACAGGTTTTTCCAATTCAATCACCGTTCTTGTTATGCCACGAGCTTTGCCAGCTCCACTTCTACTTACCCGGAGCATTGGCTCGAGAGTGGGGAGATCAGTGCATTTTTTGACAATGAGACATAACCAAACACGGATTATCCACCGGGCAGATTGGGCCGGAGCCCGGGGGGCCTCTGACTTCTAGGGGCCTCGAAAAAAAAAAACACTGTGGCCTCATCCTGTCTTTGCTTTTTTTTATATCAAATTTAATAAATTGATTGGGTGTGTCGAAATTAGGGGTGTAAATCACCAGTTTCATCACAACACGATATTATATCAATTCTTTGGACAATGGTAGACTTCTGCACCTCATCACGGCTCTGTTTTCAGGCTTTATAAAAATCTAGCCCGTGATGGAAGACTTTGACCAATCACAGGTCATTTCATTGAGAGAGCGTTCCTATTGGCTGTGCTCCGGTCATGTGACTAGATATTGGCGTTCCATCACCAGATTTCATCACCAGCGTCACAAACTTTCTCATTTTACAGCTAAACCGTGCACTCCAAGATGATTCTGAAAACATTTGAGGCGAGAAATAGGCATTAACGTAACTTAATACTGATTCATATTTGATCAGCGCTGCCTAGTTTGAATCGTTTGGTCGGAGTTCGCGAGTGATTGACAGCCGGCTCTCATAGACAGCAGCTGGACAGCAGATCAGCTCTTACTGCTGAAGACACAGAGGCACATGTTTTTTTCCAGGTTACTTGTTTTATCTACTACTGTCACGATATAGCGACCGTTCTATAAAATTTACTTTTTTTTTAATCATATTTGCTCCAATCTCGCCTACTTCAGCTTTAACATAATCACTTACATTCATATCAACTCATAATAAGCAACTAAAACATGATTTGAAAATGTTATAGCTGGGCTCTTTAAGGCATTTTAAATGGAAAACAATCTATTATTTTTTATAGACGCATATTTGACTTTGCATAATTTTGAGAAATGCCAAAAAGTGGGCAAATACAGAGGCAGAGGATGGACTTAAGCTCAGACCTGGGGGTGAAGTTACACTTTAATAAAAGTGCATGAATCATCTGATGCCTCAGAGTCACTGGGGGGGAGAGAGGTGATCTCGTATTGACGGCAGAATTCACAGTGTGTACACTTAACATCTGACAATGATCAACTGACCAGCGCTTCCTCCTATAGCTCATGTTTACCCTCACACATGTCTCTCGTTGTTCGTCCCCGCTCAAATTATCTCTCCATACTTCCTCTCGCTTCTTTCATTTCCTCACCCTTCTCCGTGGGTCGAGGAATGTGTATTTTCGAAAATGGATGTCAGCAAGAGGGACGTCTGGATTACATACAGATTCATTATTTTGATTGATGCTTCAAGAATCTGCCACTCACTGCCGGCATAAGAAGATTCAGCTACATGCTTTATGGTTTATAAAAACCTCAAAGGAAACTTTTAAGTCCCTTTATAGATCTCCCTGGTGCTTTCTCTTGTCTTTCAACTTGATCCTGACAAATGGACCAGAATAGTTTTCCCTGCAAATGAAGTTAGTGGGGAAAGGCTTTCTGGAATACTTTTTTTATTGTCTGTGTTGTACTCGGAGGCATGATCGATAGGATCAATATTGCAAAGGGGAAATATTTGGGTCTGTAATCTCCCAGGCAGCGAAGCGTGAGTGGAATATCAGACACATGTGGGCAGAGTTAAAATAAGTATTGTGAAGAGATTATAAGAGTGATTTGTGTTCGGGTAAAGCCTTTTGCTATATGTGGTAATCGAGCTGACATTGGAACAGACACGGGGTTGCGAAAAGAAAAAAAAAAGCAATCAGAATTAGAATTGAAATTGTTTTCTTGAACATGCAGGGGTTTACTTTCATAAATCTTAACGGTTTTTACCTGTGGTAATGGTTTATATGCAGAGAATTTAATAAAAAAACATCCCCTATTTGCTTTGGTAAGGCTCTCTGAGCAATACCGCCCCGATTCCAAAAACAATTCAGAATTAATGAAATGGCTTACTGCGGGTATCATGCATATTGTTCAGGGGCAGAATAACAGAGTGAGAGTAGTTTTTCACTTGGGAACCATAATAGCGTAACCCTTAGGGCTGACAGTGAGTCATAAGACTTCCTGAATTACACATCATCGGCAGGATATTCCGGACACCTGAAAAACGGGAAAGGATCTCAGGAAGAAAACCCTACACAAAATCATTTCTCATTTGCCATCATTTTTTTTTTTATTTATCTCCAGCTGTTCAATTTGCTGGTATAAATTCAGGAGGAGAGTGCATAGGGGCTGATTAGAAGCAGAGAGGATAATTTATACTTCAGCTGGAAACATTACTATTTCCTCTTCCTGGGACAGAAAAAATGGACTTTCCCATTAAATTACCAAAGCCACTTTTCACCAGACAGCTCAAATGCAGGAGATTCCTACAAACAAATGTGCTGTTGCTGTTGGTGTTAAATTAAATTATGATCCAAATATAACATAAAATAATTTGCCAAAATGTAATTAATGTTAATTGGTTATTACAAACTCTGCTTTTCTCCTTTAAAATCTTCAATACTTTTACATCAGCAATGTTTCAAATGACTGCGTGTGATGTGTGAGTCGCAACCCTACCTACCCAAACAATACTGGATTTTTGAGGCAGATATCAATATCAATATTTGAGAGACTGAAACAAAGACTTTCTATAAACCCACTGTATGCTACCTAAACAGAAGACTAGATATGGCTCAATACCATTTTTTAATGTCCGATACCGATACTGCAACTTTGAGTATCTGCCGCGACCGATACCAATCCGATACCATCTTTTTCCCTCTCTTAAACAACTACGTTTAATCAATTTAATAACTTTAGTTAGCCTAGTTTTCAGATTCAGGTTGTTAATACAAAATATTATGAACTAATAAATGATGATGTATTATGATAGATTAAACTACCTGCTGGGTATATAAAGTCATTAAAGTGACCTCCACACGTACCAGCTACAACAATAAAGTGATGAACACTTTAATGCATCAATAATTAGAATACAATAATATATGTAATTTTGCAATGAGTACTTTTACCTTCAGTACTTTAAGTATATGTTGATGCAAACACTTAGCCTAATATTTAGAATGTAGAATTTTTACTTGCAGCTCATATTTTACACTGTAGTATTCCTACTTTTACTTAAGTAGAGACCTGACTTTTTCTTCCATCTATCTATGTTAATATTAGTTTATTGAAATATTAAAATGGTTTCCTTTCACTCACATGCAGTTAAGGCTCAGATACAGTTAATGCAGTGTAGTGCGTGTACTGTTTACCTCTCTATCATCTGCTGCTGTCTCTCTCCCTTCTCTCATCAAAGTTCACCTCTGGTAAAATGAATCGTTTACCGTTTTAGTTTGTTTCGGAGCAATGCCGTAGTGTAATGTTACGCAACGTGAGGTTTGTAAAGTAAAATAAAATAAAACGGCAGCTACATGATGCAGACAAAACGCTCTGCCATTCCTCCTCTCCTCTTCACGCTGTAAGTCACTCAGCGCTGGCCGTCAGACCCCCGCACACACTGTTGGTTTAGAGACCTGCATTAAAGTTGACAGCCCCGACACAGATACCGACATAGAAGAGCGTATGTGACAGAAATGGATCTGATCGGATTATACTGGTTTTTCCCTCCGATATCCGATCCAGTCATTTTGAATAGTATAGGACCGATGCCGATACCTACCGGATTGGAGCATCCCTACAGAAGACACACTATGTTAGCAACTAGCTAAAGAACACAGTGGAGCATTTAGCTGCTAAAATCACAGATATATATTCTCTCGGATTGATAAAGGTGAAGCTGTACGATTTTGAAAAATATATCTAATTTTGATTATTTTTGACTGATATTGCAATTGTGATACGTTTTTTGATATAAGAAAGAATAATAATATTTATGTCATTATTATCATTTTCATTGAAAACATATTAATCATGATTTAATGTTGTGATTTTTTGCGGGGATCTGTACCAAACAAAGAAGTTTTCTTAAGTCTGTAGAATATGATGTGTAGGCCATGACATCTCTTCCGCACGACAATATTTAATTTAACATATGGTATTTTGACACACATTTCACCTTTAATAAATATTACGCCTCCTGTGATTTGAAAACTGTAGTAGGCCATGTTGCGCTTTCGATACAATTTTGATTAATGTGCAGCCCTAGTAAAAACCAAAACAGAAGTAGAAGAGTAAATATTCACTTCATTTGCCGGGTGGCTGTGAACAATCCAAATGAATTCACATTGCTCCGTGTCTGCTGGATGTGTGAATATGCTAACAGGTTAGCCGTAATACTATTAAAAAGAAATTATATGTCAAAGGTGTTTGTGATGTTCTGCTTGTTGTGAAGTTCTGTCTCTAAGTGGGCTAAAAAAACATTGGTGCTGCTTTATAAAATGAACATAACTAACACACACACAGACACACACAACTCTTCTCTAGTCTTTGACTCTCTTTTAACTCTTTATTAACCTCTGCCTTCAAACCTTGAGATTAATTGGATTCTCACTAAAATAAAACATGAGACAACTTCTTTGTTTCCTCTGAAAGGGATAGTTCAGGTGTTTTAAATTAGGGTTGTATGAGGTACTTATCCATAGTCAGTGTATTACCTACACTAGATGATAGTCGGCAAGCCCCCAGTTTGGAGAAACAGACAAGAGTACCGGCACGGAACCAAAGCAATGTACTGCTGAGGACAGGACAGCAAAATGTGTTTTAGCTAAAAGAAAAGCCCACCTAAAAACTAAATATCAGTTTAAGTGTACGTTATATTTAGAATGTTTTTCGCTGGTTTAAGTAAAAGTACCTCATACAGCCCCACTTCAAAACAAACAAACTGTCCCTTTAAAGCTTCAGTAGACACATATTTGGCATCACTGGGCAAAAACTCCATGATAACCTTTAAAAATCTAGCCAGTGACGGGAGACTTTGACCAATCACAGGTCATTTCAGAGAGAGAGCGTTCCTATTGGCTGTGCTCCTGCTGGTGGGCGGTGCTTGATATTTCCTGAACTGATCCAAGGCCTATGGAAAAGAGGCTGGGTCAGATATTTGGGGGTATAACACATGCGCAAGAAAATCTGGTCTGCACTCGCCGAAATTGAGCCAATCGCAACGCACGACCGCAGCTTCAGTTACACTGCGCATGCGTTATACCCAATACCCCAAGACCCATGTCCGCCCGTGACCCAGTCTTTTTTCCATAGGCCTTGAACTGATCTCAACATGGCAGTCAGGTCACAAACTTTCTCATTTTACAGCTAAACA